>NC_045767.1:117586793-117916793 GCF_008692025.1 Phocoena sinus
GCCAAGGTTCTCTAAAAGAACAATTCCCAAAGCTTAATCTAAACCTCTTTGCCTGTTTTTTGCCATAAGAGGAAAACATGTACGTACTCAGTTGTTAAAACAGTTGGAAAAGCCAAGTTTGAAACTGTTATATGTATTTAGAACTTTGTGGGGAAATATTTCTGATTTGGGGTCAAGAAAAGTTTTGGTTTACCGTCTGTAATCTCTTTTTATGGTTTCCTATAGACATATACATAGAAACACATTCATACCTCAAAACTTCTATACATCCAGTATGGAATTTTATTTTTATTTCATATCATAAAGTGTTTCCTATTGACATAATTGCGAGGGAGTTCATTACCCGCCAGGGAATGATTTCTGCCCAAAAATAACAAAGCAGAGAGATGAGAGGGCTTCTGCTTCAACTTTTCTGGCTATTATATGAATGGATCCTCTGTTCTCTAGTCAAGATGAAATAGTTTAGTGCTTTCAAGAGGAAGAGAAACAGACCCAATAGTAATCAAGAACACGATGAAGGAAAGGGACCATTGCACTGAAAACACTTCTGCCATGTCACCAACCAACAAATGTCAGAGGTACAAAATCTTGATAGAAGTCCCTTTTTCTTCTTGTGATAGAGGACATTATTCTTGTTGTTGTAATTTGTTTACCCCATGGCATTTTATGGTAACTTCTTCCTAAAGGGACATTTCCTCGTTATTTCCTTTAAAAAGTTGGCTTCTCGGGCTTCCCTGGTGGCGCAGTGGTTGAGAGTCTGACTGCCGATACAGGGGACACGGGTTCGTGCCCCAGTCCGGGAAGATCCCACATGCTGCGGAGCGGCTGGGACCGTGAGCCATGGCCGCTGAGCCTGCGTGTCCGGAGCCTGTGCTCCGCGACGGGAGAGGCCACAACAGTGAGAGGCCCGCGTACCGCAAAAAAAAAAAAAAAAAAAAAGGTAGGGCCACATTTGCAGGCATTGTTGAGTACTACCTCTATGAAATAAAGTATGGCCTTTGAAATCACACAGACCTGGGTCAAATCCTGGCTCTACTATGCTACTGTGAGCTAATCATTTCATTTCACCCTCTAAGATCAGATTCTTCATGTATAAAATGGGGATATGTGGGTGATAAAACCTACCTCATTCGGAACGTTAAGTGGATTAAATGAGATTATATCATCTGTTGGTATGATGCCTGATAAATAGCAATTAGTTAAGCTGTAGCCACACCATCACACAAATAACACTGAACAGCCATAGAGGGGTTACAAAGGGCGCTTTGCAGGCAACACAACAGCAAGGTGTATGCTGAGCTCCCTGGAAGCTGCCCACATCCTTGGCTCTTCTAGAGAGTATCAGACTTGATTTGGCCTCCACGTTAAAGTGATTTTCTCTCCACTAGGCTGTGAAGTTTTTAACACTGTGCCCAATACAATTGCTTCCCCTGTTTTCTCCACAGATGCCCAGTCACTTTATCCTATGCAGAGTCCCCCACGCAGGCACCTGGCATAAATATCTTCACCTGAGCAGGTCACCACCCTGTGGGACTGGTTTCCTACTCTCCCCCCATCTACTAACCCACTTACCCAGACCCCCCATCACCAATTCCTAGTTCCATCCCTGAAATGAAGAAAAAGAATCTATTATAAGACTCAGAATCTATAACACTCAGCCCCACAGTGCAATTTGAGGCCAGGGAGCCGTCTGCTCCGAGGCTCCCATATCTGCCAGCTGTCCACACAAGTGCACTACCCAGAACTCCAGCCAAAACTCATAATTCCAAGGTGGAGTCCCGAGAGGTTCTGTGAGGTTAAAAATTGACATGGAAAAGTAAGCACATTGTTAAAGCATTACAAGTTTTTAACTAGGTTCACATGGATTTCTGTTCATATTAATTTGGAGGACACATGGATTTCTGTTCATATTAGGTTCACATGGATTTCTGTTCATATTAATTTGGAGGACAGAAGTTAGAACCCTGTGGGAATGAGATGGATTTTCAAGTTTGGGGCAAAAAGCCCAAGGCAGGAAGTGAATTTCAGGGAAACAATAAGAGTACTATTCTTGTCCAGAGTTCTGAACAGCCAAAGGGATAGCCACTGGGTTCCAGATCTGGGACAGGGAAAAACACATCATGGGCCTGTGTCTTAGCCCCTTCAGGCTGCCGTAAAAAATGCCTTAGGCTGGGTGGCTTAAACAGAGGAATTTTATTTCTCACAGTTCCAGAGGCTGGAAAGTCCCTTGATCTGAGTGCCAGGCAATTCAGTTTCAGATCATGGTCAGAGCTCTCTTTCTGGCTTGCAGACAGCTATCTTTTTTGCAATGTCTTCACATGGCAGAAAGAGAGAGAGAGGGAGAGCTCTCTGGTCTTTTATCATAAAGCCACTAATCCCATCATGAGGACCCCACCCTCATGACCTCATTTAAAATTAATTATCTCTCCAAGACCCCACCTCCAAATACCAACACAATGAGAGCTAGGACTTCAACATATGAATTCTGGGGAGACATAATTCAGTCCAAAGAAGGCTAGAACACCTTGTGCCAGAAAATAAGGAAGGGCTCAAAGAAGAACATGGATATGTCAAAAGAATACAAAAGACAACTTGACTGGGTGCCCACTGACCAATCAGGGATGAGTTGAGCATACAAATAAATAATGATAATAATGGATTATAACCCACTGAGTAAAATAAGATTCCATTAGTCCACATATATTTAAAGGAATAAATTGAAAGTTTGACAATGAGATATCTACAGTTTCAAAGTACTTCCCCACAAAATATTTTATACCAGTGGTCCCCAACCTTTCTGGCACCAAGGACCGGTTTCATGGAAGACAATTTTTCCACGGACCGGGGCTGGGGTGGGGGTGGGGGGGCGGGCGGTGGGGGGGGTGGTTTGGGGATGTTCCAGCACATTACATTTATTGTGCACTTTATTTCTAATATGACGTTGTAATATATAATGAAATAATTATACAACTCACCGTAATGCCGAATCAGTGGGAGCCGTGAGCTTGTTTTCACTTGGCACTCGCTGATGGGATTTTGATACGCGTCTGCAAGCAATTGATTTATGTGGGCTCTGTGCGGTCACATCTCTGCTAATGAGCATCTGTATTTGCAGCCGCTCCCCAGCGCTAGCATCACCCCCTCAGCTCCACCTCAGATCATCAGGCATTAGATGCTCATAAGAGGCACGCAACCTAGATCCCCCACGTGCGCAGTTCACAGTAGGTTCCTATGAGAATCTAATGCTGCCACTGATCTGACAGGAGGAGGCGCTCAGGCGGTAACTCGAGCCATGGGGAGCGGCTGCAAATTCAGATGAAGCTTCATTCGCTCACCCGCAGCTTACCTCCTGCTGTGCGGCCTGGTTCCTAACAGGCCACGGACCAGTACCAGACTGTGGCCCGGGGGTTGGGGACCCCTGTTTTATGGCGAGTAACTGTGAAGGTATCACCTTTATCAAGGGGTCAAAGCAAACATCATCAGTGATGGGACACATGGAAACCAGGCACTACCTGAAAAGATGCCAGGAAAGTGAATACAGCCCCATTTCTATGATATTCCTGCCAAAGACGCATGGTTCTAATCTCATCATAAAGAAACTTCAAACAAACCCAGATTGAGAGATCCCCTAAAAAATAAACCAGCCTGTAATCTTCAAAAGTGCCAAGTTATAAAATCGAGAAAAGACTGACGGACTGCCTTAGGCTGAAGGGGACTAAAGAGACATGACAATTACATGCAACAGGTGATTCTGACCTGGATCCTTTTGCTACATAGGACAGTACTGGTCAACTGGCCACATTTGCATGGGGTCTGTGAACTAGAGTTGTAATGTATCAATGTTAATTTCCTGATATTGATCATTGCAGTGTGGCTATATAAGAGAAAGTCCTTGTTTTTAGGAAATACCTATAAAAGTACTTGAGATTGATGGGGCATTAGGTGGGCAACATACTGTCATATGGTTCCAGCAATATCTACGGACATCATCAAATGTCTCTGAGGATTGGGGTCCCTGGGGGATAAATTGTCTCCAGTTGAGAACCATTGGACTAATACAACTGGAACAGATCTTACCTGAGCTCCACTTAAACGTCTTTAGACCTCTGTTATAAAACTACCAGGAAACTACTAACTTTGCAGGAAGTCATATAATAATAAATATAAAGGCAGATGGAGCAGAAAATCCTCTAGTTAATTACCCAACACGTTAATTGCTTCTCCTTAATACATATAATATCAGACCATGGGGAATGTATTGTCCAATGTCTTCATTTTACACATGAAAAAGGATCGGTCTCTTTTCTTACTTTTTAACAGCACCTATTAGGCCAAAATGAGCTTACAGCAAAGCACCTTGGCTCAGTTAGATTTCCTCTAGGACTTTACAAAGGTCTCCTTCTGGTGTATTGGCATAGGATAGCCTACTAGTTTTAGCTTTACTTTTGATATTTTTCAATGTAACATTTTGCTATTGCTCCATTAGAGATTGCATTCCATTGTTTTCTGAATGCTTACCTATCCATTGTTATTTCGTCAACTGGAAATATTAAAAATTAGATAACATACTGAAACGCGTACTAGTACCACGCTTTCCCTAGCCCTGTGATTACCATAGTGAGAGAGCTATGATGGATAACACAATTTTTAAAAGTTGAATATTTCTTCCAGTGAAAAGCAACAGGAATTATATTCTCTCTGGAGCTGAATATTTCTGTAACCAAGGAGGAAGCTGTATGGGAATGCTGATCAAATACAGTGATTCACAGAGATACTGTAGTCTTGTATCTTCTAAGCAGTGCAAGGTGAGATTTTCTAAATCAATAGTTGACTCTTGAACAATGTCAGGGGCACCAAACCCCTGCACAGTCGAAAATCTCCCTTTATAACTTTGCAGTCAGACCCCTGTATCTGAGGTTCCACATCTGTGGTCTCAACCACCCTTGGATCGTGTAGTACTATAGTACGCATTGAGTGGGGGAAAAAAAGTGCATATAAATGGACCCTCACAGTTCAAATCATATTGTGCAAGGGTCTTCTGAATCTGTGTTCTCATCTGAATCGGAGCCTGAATATCTAACTGCCAAGCAGTATGACAAGAACAGTTAGCAGGCCGATTATCTGATCATGCTGTTTTCTCCTTCTCAATTCCAGCCAGAGTCATCTAGCTTAAGTGTCATAGGAAGAGACTCTCTGTTATGGACTGAATGTTTATGTCACCCCAAAATTCATATGTTGAAGCCCTAACCTCCAACGTGATGATATTTGGAGATAGGGCCTTTGGGAGACAATTAGGTTTAAATGAGGTCCTGAAGGTGAAGCCCCATAATGGGATAAGAAGAGGAATATCTATCTCTGTCTCTACCTCTATTTCTATCTCTTTGTCTCTCTGTCTCTCCATGTGCAGGCACCCAGGAAAGATCATATAAGCACCTAGCAATAAGGCAGCTGTCTACATGCCAGGAAATGGGTCTTCACCAGGAACCAAATGTACTGGTACTTTGACCTTGGATGTTGGTCTCCACAGCTGTGAGAAATAAATATTATTTAAGCTACCCAGTCTATGGTATCCTGTTACAGCCGCCTGAACTAAGACGCTTTCCTTCCACACTGTCAAAATTCCATGTATCTTCTGTCCTTGTCACTGTGACTCTTTAGCATTATGTATGTCTCTTGCACTTTTGTAGAATGAGAACAGCCATATGGCTACCTTTATTCTTATAATAACATTACTGGCTTTTAAATCAAGTGAACTTTCCTTGAATCACAATGTGGAATACACATGGTATAAGCAGCTTATAATCCCCTGTTAGCAAAGTTAATGAAGTGAAGGTTGGTCTCTTAATTTTATTTGCTTTTTCATTTTCTCAACATCAAGGAAAAGAAAATTAGATCAAAATTAATGTTTAGGCTCAAGAGACATTGGACTTCATGCTTAGTCTCTTTATTACTCCAAATGTAATTAAACATGTTGACTTCAATAAATGTACCTTCTGTTATGCATGCATCGATTTCAACAGTAATGAGTTTGCATTCGTTATAATTTATTTTAGCCAGATAATTAATACCACTCATTTATTTCTTTGCTCATGAAAAAGAATGAGTGTTTGCTTATTTGTTTGCACATGCTGATGAGTCAATTGTCTTTTATACGCTGCTAAGTTGCAATAAAGAATAAGGTGCTGGGCTTCCCTGGTGGCGCAGTGGTTGAGAGTCCGCCTGCCGATGCAGGGGACACGGGTTCGTGCCCCGGGGGCGGGAGGATCCCACATGCCGCGGAGCGGCTGGGCCCGTGAGCCATGGCCGCTGAGCCTGCGCGTCCGGAGCCTGTGCTCCGCAACGGGAGAGGCCACAACAGTGAGAGGCCCGCGTACCGCAAAAAAAAAAGAATAAGGTGCAGGCTAAATGGGAGCTTCAAATCCTCCATCACTGATCTACTGCTCAGGCCCAAGAGCAGGAAAACCATTCCTTATGAAGACTCAGATACAGCCACTTTTATTCTAACCAGTGTAATGGGATCCTTCAAACACTAAGTCACTAGGCAGGCATCTTAAGAATAATCAATCATATTTTTAAATGCCTAAGATTCACCTTGAATTATGATTTTCAGTTTTGTAATTTTATTTTGCTATTTGGGAATTTTGTTTTTACCAAACTCTTAATTTATTATATAGCTCTCATATCTTCCTTCCCTTGCATATTTGCACTATATGGTTCCTTCTGGCGTCTTTGCCCCTTTCACTTTTCCCTGCTTCGCAGATAAACACTTGCCTCCGTTACTGGATCAATTCCCTGCTGTATCTTCAAAGTCAAGATACAAAAGACAGAAAACCCAAGGGACATATTTTACCTTTCAATCATTTACCAAAACTTTTTTCCTTTCTTTCTTGGTGCATTAGTCAATGTTCTCTAGAGAAAATGTGTAAATAAATATACATTTATATATGTAATAGATCTATAATATTACCAAGCAGTACACCTATTTTCCCAATACTGTGCTAGGTGATATAAAGGGATTTATTATAAATAATTGGTTCACACAATTATGGAGGCTGAGATGTCCCAAGATCTGCACTCAGGAGACCCAAGAGAGCCACTGTGTAGTTCTAGTCCAAATTTGAAGGGCTGAGAACTTGGAAAGCTGATAGTGTAAGTTCCAGTTATAAAGCTAAAAGGCTCAAGACCCAAAAAGCGCTGAAGTTTCAAGGATGGAAAAGATCAACGTCCCAGTTCAAGTGGTCATGCAGGAGGAGTTCCCTCTTACGCAGCCTTTTGATTCTATTCAGACTTTTCATTGGTTCAGTGGTGATCATTTTTAGATTTGACCACAAAAACAAAGGCAGAAAAACAAAAATAAACAAGTGGGAGTACATCAGACTAAAAAGTTCTACACAGCAAAGGAAACCATCAACAAAATGAAAAGTCACCCTAAGATATGGGAGAAAATATTTGCAAACCGTATATCTGCTGAGGGGATAATATATAGCCTCATTAGGGAGGGCAATCTGCTCAGTCTGTGGATTCAAATGTTAATCTCATTCAGAGACACCCTCACAGACACACCCAGACTAATGTTTGGTCAAATGTCTGGGCACCCTGTGGCCCAGTCAAGTGGGTACATAAAATTAACCATCACATTTGGCTCCTTTCTCACAAAAATATATCACAACATCCTATTGATAGACTTCCACTAAACTTCAGAAACTCACTCAAATAATGAAAGGAGACCTTTTCTGAATATCTACATTCTAGTGACTTTTGCCAACAGTTGCCTGTTCTAAATCATCAACACTGTCCAACAGAAATTTCTGCAATGAGAAAAATGTTCTATAATTGCCCTGTCCCATAGAATAGCCACTAGTCACATGTGGTTATTAAAGCCCTTGAAATGTCTCTATTGCTACTGTGAAAGTGATCTTTTATTTTGCTTAATTTTAATTAATTTAAATTTAAACAGCCACTTGTGGCTAGGGGTTACTATAGCAACAATTCTATCATCAATTGCATCATTACAATTCTAGAGACACAATATTATTTTCTAAGGGGGTTAAATTCTCAAATATCCGATACTTAGATGTGTGACCACTTCCCGCTGAGCTTTCTATATAGGAACAAAAATATCGAGGGAAATGCAAATGATGGATATATTGGTGAGTTATATCTTGAGTTCAGGTTTGGGTTTCTGAGTTCTGACTTTAAAGGGCCACCAAAATGTAAATTAAAGATACTCAATCCCTTTCCTGCTTCAGGTACCACTACTCTCAAATTGTTCAAACGGGCTGACTTGCTTCAATCAAAGGGAAGCTAGACATTTGGTCATAATTCAAAAATGCACTTTCCTAAGCCTCAATTCATAAGAATAACATTTGCAACATACCTGTAGCATGTTAAAAGGAATGCCTATATAGTAAGTGTCTTAATGTATGAAGGGAGTACATAGAAAGAGAATTGATTGCTACCATTTTCCTAGGGCACCCTTCATGGAAGCTCACTATTCTCTCGCGAGCTCAGGGATCTCCCTGCCATAGTACAGAGGTGCCATCTTCCACACCCACTGCGTTCCATCAGAGATGAGGGATGAGCGGAAATGCAGTGCATAATCACAGCATTCATGTTTTACAGGTGGTCAGGGTACACAAAGACTACAGAAAACAGGGTTATTACTGAGCCAAAAAGGCACAGATCTGTAATCCATGGGAGGTAAGGTCAGCGAGTGTATTGAAGTCTTGAGAGTGGGTTCCTAGTACATTTTTTAAATGTTCTGAATGCCACATCGACTATTTTTCATTCTGATGGAAGTACATAAATGTTAAATTAAGCCAACATTGCTTACTGTCAAATATACTAGTCATCTCTTGATCAGACTTTTCATCTCTAGAATATAATATTTTCACACATAATGTCTAATTCCTGAGAGTTTCTACAAAAATGCAGAGACTTCTTGGAATGCTGATGGAGGCCTTAACGAATTTTCAACACAAAAGAACTAAACTGATTGCGAGGCATGAAGGCCAAAGAAGAACAGTTCTGCTGCCAACAGACCTTTAATTCAGACCTTCTTATTTTAGTAACTCATAGACAATGCAATTGTATTCTTTTCCCACTGCATGAAGAATATCAATGATCCTCGCCTCTGCTGAAGAGTCAATAACAGCTAGAAATTTAGCCTCTCACATCCGTAAGTAATAAGCAAGTACAATTTCAGGAAACACCAACTTCATCCCGGGGTCAAAAGTCTCTATTAAATCATGCAAATAATGCATTTTTCAGTAGAATCCATTTTATTGACTATGTTTTCAAAAGTGGAAATAATATTCCTTCTGAAAAATTTCAAAGTGGTGCTAATAGTCTTCTATCTATTTAAATCATTCTCTAACTACATTTTTGTAATTTTTCACTCCCAAACATATCAAGAATGTAAAAGTTCGGCTATTAGTCCAAGCCAAAGTCAACTGCCCAAGATGTAGAGATTGAAACGCCCATTTTAGTCACATTCTGACGCTTCAGAAGAACAATGAGATATTCACATAGAATAAAATGTTTCTTTTCCTGCATCAAAAGCTCACCTTTTGCCTGAAAATCAGAAGTATCACTACTACCAAAGTTTTTGCAGAAGCACTGATATGTGCTAGAACACTACGAATTAAGCTATGGAGCCAACACGTGTGCACATATGCAGTATTGATAGGAACTGTCTTTTCTGTAGACTCTACATTTTCATTATGGTGGTAGTTGTATCCCATTCTTGAAAAAAATCCTTTATAATTGTCTATTTTATACCTATTTCTCATTAGTTTCAGTATTAAGTTTGGGTCTGGGCCAGGGTTTCTCAATCTCTACACTATTCACTTTTTGAACTGGATAATTCTTCATTGTAAGGGGCTGTCCTGGTGCACTGCAGGATATTTAGCACCATCCCTTCTTCTCCTCACTAGATGTAACTAGCACCCTCCATCCCCAGTTTTGACATCTGAAAATGGTCCAGATATTTTTATCAAGTGTCCCCTGGGGAACAAAAGCTCTCAAGTTGAGAATCATGGTCTAGGCTTACTAGACAAACCACAGGCACTTATACCTTCCCCAGCAAACCTAGTACAGCTGTTACCAGGGAATCTAGTTTGAATCAGCTGAGATTTTTGTTGTATACTTAAAAGTATATACATTACAATAGGAAATTTAGATGATAGGAACTTGGATCATCACTTTAGGAAGAAGATCTATACTATTGAGGAAAGGCTTTATTTTCTTTAATAGTAAGAAGATCTATACTATTGAGGAAAGGCATTCTTCAACTTCTTTTGGCCTATCTTACGCATTTCTGATAATCTCCAGCTTCATTCCAAATGCTAAAACTTATCTAATGGGTGCTGCCATTTCCTTTTCAAAGGAGTTTTGGGTAATCATTTTCTTTTCAATGACTTGTGTAAAATATCCTATCAACATGAGCTGAAAAAAAAACCTTTTCTTATTCACATGAGAACAAAAATCTCCATTAACTTATTTGGACTTTCATTTGTCACAAGTAATTGAGATGATCATGTCTATTCTCCACAAGCTTGAATCATTTTTATGAGCCACGCTTTTCAAAGAATTTGTGGTCAGAATGCACATTTTACCTGATCTGGATGGGATGCTGAAGGAAACCAATAATTAATTAATTGTCAATGTTTATGAATCTTGAATCTCTTGAGTATAACATCTAGAGGTGGTAACAGAATATAAACATTACAAAGCATTTTGGAAAACTTGTCTCAAAAGTGCCTCAGTAGCCACTGCATCCTCCAGTGTAAAACAAGGAGGTTGTGACCGCCTCTCTGCCTCCTCTTCCTCCCTCCTCTAACGGCCACTGGGGCAGATGGGAGAGAGTCAGTAGTCAGTATTTTACCACAACATCTTCCCAATGGACCAATAATTCATTGTACTCCATGCTGAGAAAGTTTCCAGATGACTGCCACACTCTGTTAGAAGTTATGACATTTCGAAGTTTACATATGTTGGAAAAAATGCAATAAACTTAAACAAAAGCTAAATGCATGTCAAAACACTAAAATTTAAACATCCTTCTTGTTACTTTCTTCCAATTGCATAAATGGACAATCCAAATCGGCATTTTTCTGGTGATGTTTGTGTTTTTAGAGATTCCTTTGAACTTCCTTTGATCTAACTGGATTCTGTTAACAGGCTCTATTTGACAGAACATAACCATAAAGCAATTGGTGGTTAGAAAAATAATTTCATTTAAAAAACCAAACCCTGGAGAGACCTTCAAGGTGGTGGAGGAGTAAGACGTGGAGATCACCTTTCTCCCCACAAATACATCAGAAATACACCTACATGTGGAACAACTCCTACAGAACACCTACTGAATGGTGGCAGAAGACCTCAGACCTCCCAAAAGGCAAGAAACTCCCCAAGTACCTGGGTAGGGCAAAAGGAAAAAAGAAAAAACAGAGACAAAAGACTAGGGACAGGACCTGCCCCTCTGGGAGGGAGCTGTGAAGGAGGAAAGGTTTCCACACACTAGGAAGCCCCTTCACTGGTGGAGACTGCAGGTGGCGGAGTGGGGAAGCTTCAGAGCCAAGGAGGAGAGCACAGCTACAGGGTTGCAGAGGGCAAAGCGGAGAGATTCCCGCACAGAGGATCGGTGCCGACAAGCACTCACCAGCCTGAGAGGCTTGTCTGCTCACCCACCAGGGTGGGTGGGGGTTGGGAACTGAGGCTCAGGCTTCGGAGGTCAGATCCCAGGGAGAGGACTGGGGTTGGTTGCATGAACACAGCCTGAAGGGGGCTAGTGTGCCACAGCTAGCTGGGAGGGAGTTTGGGAAAAAGTCTGGACCTGCCTAAGAGGCAAGAGACCATTGTTTTGGGGTGCGCGAGGAGAGGGGATTCAGAGCACCTCCTAAATGAGCTCCAGAAATGGGCGCGAGCCGTGGCTATCAATGCAGACAAGAGAGATGGGCATGAGATGCTAAGGCTGCTTCTGCAGCCACCAAGAAGCCTGTGTGCAAGCACAGGTCACTATCTACACCTACCCTCCCAGGAGACTGTGCAACCCGCCACTGCCAGTGTCCCGTGATCCAGGGACAAGTTCCGCGGGAGAACGCACGGCGCGCCTCAGGCCGGTGCAACATCATGCGGGCCTCTGCCGCAGGCCCGCCCACATTCCATGACCTTCCCTCCCCCTAGCCTGAGTGAGCCAGAGGCCCTAATCAGCTGCTCCTTTAACCCCATCCTGTCTGAGCCATAACAGACGCCCTCAGGCAACCTACACGCAGAGGCAGAGCCAAATCCAAAGCTGAACCCCAGGAGCTGTGTGAACAAAGAAGAGAAAGGGAAATCTCTCCCAGCAGCCTCAGGAGCAAAGGATTAAATCTCCACAGTCAACTTGATGTACCCTGCATCTGTGGAAGACCTGAATAGACAACGAATCATCTGAAAATTGAGGTAGTGGACTTTGGGAGCAATGGTAGACTTGGGGTTTGCTTTCTGCATCTAATTTGTTTCTGGTTTTATGTTTATCTTAGTTTAGTATTTACAGTTTATTATCATTGGTAGATCTGTTTATTGATTTGGTTGCTCTCTTCCTTATTTTTTTATATATAGATTTTTTTTTCCTTTTTCTCTTTTTGTGAGTGTGTATGTGTATGCTTCTTTGTGTGATTTTGTCTGTATAGCTTGCTTTTACCATTTATCCTAAGGTTCTGTCTGTTTTTTGTGGGGTTTTTTTTAGTATAGTTTTTAGCGCTTGTTATCATTGTTGGATTTGTTTATTGGTTTGGTTGTTCTTTCTTTCTTTCTTGCTTTATGACTTTTTAATACTTTTTAATTTTAATAACTTTACTTTATTATCTTATTTTTCTTTCTCTTTTATTCTCTCTTTTCTTCTGAGCCGTGTGGCTCACAGGGTCTTGGTGCTCCGACTGGTGTCAGGCCTGTGCCTCTGAGATGAGAGAACTGAGTTCAGGACATTGCTCCACCAGAGACCTCCCACCTCATAAAATCAAACAGCAAAAGCTCTCCCAGATATCTCCATCTCAACACTAAGACCCAGCTCCACTGAACAACCAGCAAGCTACAGTGCTGGACACCCTATGCCAAGCAACTAGCAAGACAGGAACACAGCACCACCCATTAGCAGAGACACTACCTAAAATCATAATAAGGTCACAGACACACCAAAACACACCACCAGACGTGATCCTGCCCACCAGAAAGACAAGATCCAGCCTCATCCACCAGAACACAGGCACCAGTCCCATCCAACAGGAAGCCTACACAACCCACTGAACCAACCTTACTCACTGGGGGCAAACACCAAAAACAACGAAGCTGCAGCCTGTGAAAAAGAAACCCCAAACACAGTAAGTTAAGCAAAATGAGAAAACAGAGAAACACACATTAGATGAAGGAGCAAGGTAAAATCCCAACAGGCCAAACAAATGAAGAGGAAATAAACAGTCTACCTGAAAAAGAATTCAAAGTAATGAAGGTAAAGATGATCCAAAATCTCGGAAATAGAATGGAGAAAATACAAGAAATGTTTAACAAGGACCTAGAAGAACTAAAGAGCTAACAAACAATGATGAACAACACAATAAATGAAATTTAAAATTTTCTAGAAGGACTCAATAGCAGAATAAGTGAGCTAAGTGACCAGGAAGATAAAATAGTGGAAATAACTACTGCAGAGCAGAACAAAGAAAGAAGAATGAAAAGAATTGAGGGCAGTCTGAGAGACCTCTAGGACAGCATTAAACGCACCAACATTCAAATTATAGGGGTCCCAGCAGAAGAAGAGAAAAAGAAAGGGACTGAGAAAATATTTAAAGAGATTATAGTTGAAAACGTCCCTAACATGGGAAAGGAAATAGTCAGTCAAGTCCAGGAAGTGCAGAGAGTCCCATACAGGATAAATCCAAGGAGAAACATGCCAAGACACATATTAATCTAACTATCAAAAATTAAATACAAAGAAAAGGTATTAAAAGCAGCAAGGGAAAAACAACAAATAACATAAAAGGGAACCCCCAGAAGGTTAACAGCTGATCTTTCAGCAGAAACTCTGCAAGCCAGAAGGGAATGGCAAGACATATTTAAAGTGATGAAAGGGAAAAGCCTGCAACCAAGATTCCTCTACCCAGCAAGGATTTCATTCAGATTTGATGGAGAAATTAAAACCTTTACAGACGAGCAAAAGTTAAGAGAATTCAGCACCACCAAACCAGCTTTACAACAAATGCTAAAGGAACTTCTCTAGGCAGGAAACACAAGAGAAGGAAAAGGCCTACAATAACAAACCCAAAACAATTAAGAAAATGGTAATAGGAACATACCTATCGATAACTACCTTAAATGTAAATGGATTAAATGCTCCAACCAAAAGACATAGAATGACTGAGGGATACAAAACCAAGACCCATATATATGCTGTCTACAAGAGATCCACTTCAGACCTAGGGACACATACAGACAGAAAATGAGGGGATGGAAAAAGCTATTCCATACAAATGGAAATCAAAAGAAAGTTGGAGTAGCAATTCTCATCTCAGACAAAATAGACTTTAAAATAAAGACTATAATAAGAGACAAAGAAGGACACTACATAATGATCAAGGGATCAATCCAAGAAGAAGATATCACAATTGTAAATATTTATGCACCCAACATAGGAGCACCTCAATACATAAGGCAACTGCTCACAGCCATAAAAGGGGAAATCAACAGTAAAACAACCATAGTAGGGGACTTTAACACCCCACTTTCACCAATGGACAGATCATCCAAAATGAAAATAAATAAGAAAACACAAGCTTTAAATGATGCATTAAACAAGATGGAGTTAATTGATATCTATAGGACATTCCATCCAAAAACAACAGAATACACTTTCTTCTCAATCGCTCATGGAACATTCTCCAGGATAGATCATATCTTGGGTCACAAATCAAGCCTTGGTAAATTTAAGAAAATTGAAATCATATCAAGTATCTTTTCTGACCACAATGCTATGAGACTAGATAACAATTGCAGGAAAAAAGTCTGTAAAAAATACAAACACATGAAGGCTAAACAATACACTACTAAATAACCAAGAGATCGCTGAAGAAATCAAAGAGGAAATCAAAAAATACCTAGAAAAAAATGACAATGAAAACACAACGACCCAAAACCTACGGGATGCAGCAAAAGCAGTTCTAAGGGGGGAAGTTTATAGCAATACAATCTTACTTCAAGAAACAGAAAAATCTCAAATAAATAACCAAACCTTACACCTAAAGCAATTAGAGAAAGAACAAAAAACCCCAAAGTTAGCAGAAGGAATGAAATCATAAAGATCACATCCGAAATACATGAAAAAGAAATGAAGGAAACAATAGCAAAGATCAATAAAACTAAAAGCTGGTTGTCTGATAAGATAAACAACATTGATAAACCACTAGACAGACTCAGGAAAAAAATGGAGAAGACTCAAATCAACAGAAATAGAAAAAAAAAGGACAAGTAGCAATTGACCCTGCAGGAATACAAAGAATCATGAGAGATTACTACAAGCAACTATATGCCAGTAAAATGGACAACCTGGAAGAAATGGACAAATTCTTAAAAATGCACAACCTTCTAAGACTGAATCAGGAAGAATAGAAAATATAAACTGACCAATCACAAGCACTGAAATTGAAACTGTGAGTAAAAATCTTCCAAAACACAAAAGTCCGGGACCAGATGGCTTCACAGGCGAATTCTATCAAACTCTTACAGAAGAGCTAACACCTTTCCTTCTCAAACTCTTACAAAAAATAGCAGAGGGAGGAACACTCCCAAACTCATTCTACGAAGCCACCATCACCCTGATACCAAAACCAGACAAAGATGTCACAAAGAAAGAAAACTACAGGTCAGTATCACTGATGAACATGGATGTAAAAATCTTCAACAAAATACTAGCAAACATAATCCAACAGCACATTAAAAGGATCATACACCATGATCAAGTGGAGTTTATCCCAGGGATGCAAGGATTCTTCAACATATGCAAATCAATCAAGGTGATAAACCATATTAACAAACTGAAGGAGAAAAACCATATGATCATCTCAATAGATGCAGAGGAAGCTTTCAACAAAATTCAACACTGATTTATGATAAAGACCCTCCAGAAAGTAGACATAGAGGGAACTTACCTCAACATAATAAAGTCCATATATGACAAACCCACAGCCAACATTGCTCTCAATGCTGAAAAACTGAAACCATTTCCTCTAAGATCAGGAACAAGAAAATGTTGTCCACTCTCACCACTATTATTCCACATAGTTTTGGAAGTTTTAGCCACAGCAATCAGAGAAGAAAAAGAAATAAAAGGAATCCAAATTGGAAAAGGAGAAGTAAAGCTGTCACTATTTGCAGATGACATGATACTATACATAGAGAATCCTAAAAATGCTACCAGAATACTACTAGAGCAATCAATGAATTTTGTAAAGTAGCAGGATATAAAATTAACGCACAGAAATCTCTTGCATTCCTATACACTAATGATGAAAAATCTGAAAGGGAAATTAAGGAAACACTCCCATTTACCATTGCAACAAAAAGAATAAAATATCTAGGAATAAACCTACCTAGAGAGACAAAAGACCTGTATGCAGAAAACTATAAGACACTGATGAAAGAAATTAAAGATGATACAAATAGATGGAGAGATATACCATGTTCTTAGATTGGAAGACTCAACATTGTGAAAATGACTATACTACCCAAGCAATCTACAGATTCAGTGCAATCCCTATCAAACTACCACTGGCATTTTTCATAGAACTAGAACAAAAAATGTCACAATTTGTATGGAGATACAAAAGACCCCAAATAGCCAAAGCAATCTTGAGAATGAAAAATGGAGCTGGAGGAATCAGGCTCCCTGACTTCAGACTATACTACAAAACTACAGTAATCAAGAGAGTATGGTACTGGCACAAAAACAGAAATATAGATAAATGGAACAAATAGAAAGCCCAGAGATAAACCCATGCACATTTGGTCACCTTATCTTTGATAAAGGAGGCAAGAATATACAGTGGAGAAAAGACAGCCCCTTCCATAAGTGGTGCTGGGCAAACTGGACAGCTACATGTAAAAGAAGGAAATTAGAACACTCCCTAACACCATACACAAAAATAACCTCAAAATGGATTAAAGACCTAAATGTAAGGCCAGACACTATCAGGACACTATTAGAGGAAAACATAGGCAGAACACTCTATGACATAAATCACAGCAAGATCCTTTTTGACCCACCTCCTAGAGAATGGAAATAAAAACAAAAATAAACAAATGGGACCTAATGAAACTTAAAAGCTTTTGCACAGCAAAGAAAACCATAAACAAGATGAAAAGACAACCCTCAGAATGGGAGAAAGTATTTGCAAATGAAGCAGCTAACAAAGGGTTAATCTCCAAAATTTACAGTCAGCTCATGCAGTTCAATAACAAAAAAAAAACAACCCAATCCAAAAATGTGCAGAAGACCTAAACAGACATTTCTCCAAAGAAGATATACAGATTGCCAACAAACACATGAAAGGATGCTCAACATCACTAATCATTAGAGAAATGCAAATCAAAACTATAATGAGGTATCACCTCACATCAGTCAGAATGGCCATCATCAAAAATCTACAAACAATAAATGCTGGAGAGGGTGTGGAGAAAAGGGAGCCCTCTTGCACTGTTGGTGGGAATGTAAATTAATACAGCTACTATGGAGAACAGTATGGAGCTTCCTTAAAAAACTAAGAATAGAACAACCATATGACCCAGCAATCCCACTACTGGGCATATACCCCGAGAAAACCATAATTCACAAAGAGTCATGTACCACAATGTTAATTGCAGCTCTATTTACAATAGCCAGGACATGGAAGCAACCTAAGTGTCCATCGACAGATGAATGGATAAAGAAGATGTGGCACATATATACAGTGGAATATTACTCAGCCATAAAAAGAAACGAAATTGAGTTATTTGTAGTGAGGTGGATGGACCTAGAATCTGTCATACAGAGTGAAGTAAGTCAGAAAGAGAAAAACAAATACCATATACTAACACATATATATGGAATCTAAAAAAAAAAAAAAAAAAAACGGTTCTGAAGAACCTAGGGGCAGGACAGGAATAAAGATGCAAACATAGATAATGGACTTGAGGACACGGGGAGTGGGAAGGGTAAGCTGGGACAAAGTGAGAGAGTGGCATGGACATAAATACACCATCCAATGTAAAACAGATAGCTAGTGGGAAGCAGCCGCATAGCACAGGGAGATCAGTTCGGTGCTTTGTGACCACCTAGAGGGGTGGGATAGGGAGGGAGGGAGGGAGACGGAAGAGGGAGGAGATATGGGGATATATGTGTATGTATAGTTGATTCACTTTGTTAAAAAGTAGAAACTAATACACCATTGTAAAGCAATTATACACAGTAAAGATGTTAAAAAAAGAACAGATATGGCATTTTATTTTCTAGCGCCCTAAATTAAAAATTGTTCTAGCTGTAAGCCTAAAATTTCTACTTAGGTTTCACATAAAAGAAATGTTAATGTTAGGGTCTAATTCTCCATAGATTAAAGGTTAATCTTGGGCTTACTGAAATCCGTGGGTTTAAGGGGTATTATCCTAATGTGTGTGTTGCATTCCATTTCCTCAGTAAATTTCATAAACTCCAGTTAAACTTTGATGGGTAAAGGACACAAGGATTCTGCCTACAAATGGAATCACTCCAAATCAAAGAGGCTTAAGTCAAATAGGAAAGTTACTGGTTCACAATGGGAATGTTCATGGGGAGGTGTGACTGGGTCCAGGTGCTCATGTAGTATCATCAGGAAGGTAACTCTACTCGACTTTTGGTCAACCTTTCCTTTATGTTGCATCTTTCTCAGGCAGGCTTTCATTCCCCTATGAATAGACTTGCACATGTGGTATCTTTCATTTTAGTGGGCAATGATTTTGGCGGGGCTTACACTGAGATTCTGATTTGGGGGCAGCAGCTCCAATCTCTCTTCAGACTTTTTCTCTTTAGTTGAGTTGCTCTGTTCAACAGAGCATGGACCAGAGATGAGTCAGCTCTGTAGACAGACAGAATTTTTGAATCCCTTCTCTGGCTCTTTCCATTCTGGGATCCCCATACTCCTTTCAGAAGCCACATTTCCCTGCCTTCAGTCTTCTTGTTCCCCTGGCCCGAAAGCTGGTAGGTTTCTGCCTCCACTGCAGGAATTGTGCAGAGAATCAACTCTTTCTCCTTATTGTTTAATCTATGAATTTATGTTGATACATATATATACCATATATATACGATATATTATGAAAATTTGTGTTTTCCCACAAAGTATGCAATTCCTTCTATAATTTGTAATTGACCTGCTTGGTTAATACAGGTAGTCTCTATTTTACACAGTTATGATATGCACAAATTTTAATTACCATGGTTTAGTTAAATAACACCAGTCCTCCAACACCACTTTTCAAATTTTAGTCACTATGATATATTAAATGTGAATAATTGCATAAACACTTTGGTGCTAGCTCTTTAGACCACACATCACTACATAGATGCACATCTTGATCAGTGACCAATCTCATCATTCTTTTCCAGGCCTGTCAGTGATTGGCTCCTGCACATCTGTTATTCAGTCACACAAAAACAGGAAAGCATTTGTCTGTGTCGCCTCCTTGTCTCCCATTTTACAAAAATGGACAGTCAAAAGAGGAAACTGACCAACAGATGAAAGTGATCACACTGAAAGTGAATTTGGATGTGATTAGACGATGGGGATGTTGACACCTCCGTTGTTCCAGAGATTCCAGCCATGCAACAAAGGAACTTAGCGAAGGTGACCTTAGCGACATTAATGGGGAAAGTGATTGTGACGAAGAGATGGCCCAGAGGAAGTGACACAGGCAGAAAAATTCCCATTAAGGGAATTCTAGGGGGTATTTTATGACATTGAAAGTACAGAAGAGAAAATGTTGGAAGCTGATCCATACTTAGAAAGGATCATAGCGAGTCACCAAAGTGGAGAAAAGATGCTCTCTCCATGTCATAAGTTATAGGAGGTTGGGATTAACATATGCACACTACTATAAATAAAACAGATAACCAATAAAGACCTACTGTACAGCACAGGGAACTCTACTCAACATTTTACAAGAACCTACGTGGAAAAAGAATCTGAAAAAGAATATGTATGTATATATATGTATCTATAACTGAATCACTGCACTGTACACCTGAAACTAACACAACATTGTAAATCAATATACTTCAATTAAAAAAAATACATTCTAGGACGAGAAGGAAAAAGCAAGTACTGTTCAAAATACTTTGGATAAGACTTTGCAAATAAATGTAACATAATTCTCAATGTTGTAATGTTTTAAATTACAATGTACTAAATAAATATTAGTATTACTGTTTTTTCCATTTCTCTATACATTTATAAGCAACGTAAGGGAGTTCTTCATGTCCTGACAAAAATGTTTAAAGGTAATGGTGCAATCATAATTTTTCCCATTGATTATTAAGATCATTTGTGCAATTTCAACATGCATTGTCATTTTATGGTCCCACACCTCTGAACAAAGACTACCGGTATATACAAATCTGATATTTGTGTCACATTTACCATAAGTTGCACTCATTTCTCAGAAATAAGTTGCAAATACTTCTGTGTTTTCCTGGACTAAAGAAAAAGTTATAATAGTCTTCAACAAGTTGTCTTGACATGGAACCTCGATAAACCATTTAAGTGCATTAATTTACCTCAATCATCACTCTTCCACTGTTTGTAACATCTTAGTGCCCAGAAAAAAATATGCAAAAAAGTTGAGTGCACCTATATATATCTAGGAGTATGTGCTTATTATGTTTTAGTTGATAATGTAAAACTTTCTGATGTCTACCAATTAAGGATGGAGAGTTGGTTCTGGAATACTTTAAGATGTGTAATTTTATTACTTTCTTGTATGGAAAATAATTTGAAACTAATAAGAACAGTGTGGCTAAGTAGAGTTCCTTCACAAAAGTGTTTTGAAAACGTTTGATTATTAGCATACAGCTGGAATGTCTGCAGTTATAGCTCTCTTAAGAGAGTTAAAACTTCTGCTCCAATTGGATTTTAAAATGTTAATTAGCTTAATTATACTCTTGATTTTCAGTAAAGTGACGAAGTCGGATATCTATAAAAACAAAAAACTTCCAAAATGTTTGAGTCTGAAAAATAGGCTCATCATTTCTACTTAATCATTAGCTCTTGTACTTGATTCATATCTATTTTCTGCAGACAAAATTCTAATTTTCCAAAGAAAACAGAGGAAAGCAATGCTATTTCAAGGTTGGCATTGTTATGGATAAATTACACTGCAGCAGACTTCACCAACTCCTGCAAAATTCTGTGAGTCGTTATGTTTGCTTTCATCTTCTAAGCAAAAACAAAGGACCCTTCTTTAGTTATTAAAGACTCCTCGAAGCATCAGAAACAAACAGATTTAGACATGTCAATCTCTGAGCCATGTGCTGGCCACACACAACTATGTCAATCCAGAAAAAAGAATGGGTGATTTCTATAAGCTGTTAACTTTTCTTACTGCTGGGGAAAATTCAAATCTTCCCTAAACAAATCCCCTTACTTTAACTGTAGATAGGAATTTCCAGAGCTGTGACGAAGTGGGAAAAGACACAGTACTTGATGATGGGAGATGGGAGTTCAAACTCCGTTGCTTTCACTTCCTCCTTTGCGACTTTTTCTCAGCCATGGAGTTGACTTCCTGCTCTCCCTTCCTCATCACTTGTCTTAAACCCCCATCTTTTCCATCTCCTTTTCTCCTCCTCCTGCACCTTCCATATACACAGAACTGTCTCACAAATGCTACATTCTGGTTTAGCTTCCTTATTTGTAAAATGGCAGAAAAGGGGAATGGGGACTATCTTAATCTCCCTTAATGTTGAAATAGTCTGTTTATCCAAATTTTAATATACATTTCATTATATTTTGTATATTACTCATGTGTGTTCTTATATAATAAAAAATTATATTAAAAGTGGTTTTAAGAGTAACAGTTTGGAATTATATGTCCAGGAGGAAAAGAAAGTTTAGAATAATGTGATAATATTTATATGAATTGTTGTAAGTGGAAGGTAGATAGTATGTTTTAAGTTAGGCTTTTGGGGAAATCAAACTCTGCATACATAGATAAAAAAGGACAGGATTTGAAATGAATGATGGATGGAAGTGGGTAGGATGATGGCTGGAAATGAAGAGCAGTCACAAGCATGTCATGTAGTGGTTCCAAAAAAAGTATCAAAAGTGTATGAGCTAAAAACTTGGCATGCTAAAAACAAAGACTTTCCTTTAGTAGAAAAAAGGATATAGAATGTAAAAGAGGAAAAGGATTTGTTGGGTCTAAGTAGGAGATTTTGAAGCGACATCCTTAGAAGCAGAGGCTGAGGGGTAAAAATGGAAGATAAGAAAGATTAAGACAGTATTGAGAGAAAACAACTCCTAACACAATAACTTCTTAGAAGATAGAGGAAGGAGCTTTATAAGAAACATAATGAGTTAAATTCTGTTTTATTTCTCTAAGTTTCCATCTTTAACATGTATTTTAAGTAGCACTCTTTAAATGAAACCTAACCCAGCAGGAAACAGTAACAAAGTACCAAAGTTTCTGACGGATTACTGGCAATCTTTGGCATTCCTTAATGTGTCAAAACATGACCCTGATCTCTGCCTTCATTTTCACACAGTGTTCACCCTGTGCATGTGTCTGTGGGAAAATTTCTAAGGACGCCAGTCATGTTGGATTAGGGCCCATCCTAAAGACCTCATCTGGAGGTGGACAGACCTAGAGTCTGTCATACAGAGTGAAGTAAGTCAGATAGAGAAAGACAAATACCGTATGCTAACACATACACATGGAATTTAAGAGAAAAAAATGTCGTGAAGAACCTAGAGGTAAGACAGGAATAAAGACACAGACCTACTGGAGAATGGACTTGAGGATATGGGGAGGGGGAAGGGTGAGCTGTGACAAAGCGAGAGAGAGGCATGGACATATATACACTACCAAGCATAAGGTAGATAGCTAGTGGGAAGCAGCCGCATAGCACAGGGAGATCAGCTCGGCGCTTTGTGACCGCCTACAGGGGTGGGATAGGGAGGGTGGGAGGGACGGAGACGCAAGAGGGAAGAGATATGGGAACATATGTATATGTATAACTGATTCACTTTGGTATAGAGCAGAAACTAACACACCATTGTAAAGCAATTATACTCCAATAAAGATGTAAAAAAAAAAAAAAGACCTCATCTGAACTAATTACATCTGCAATGACCCTATTTCCAAATAAGGTCACATTCTGAAGTACTAGGGGTTAGAACTTCAACATGTGAGTATGGGGAAGGAGGGAACATAATTCAAGACCTAACATGCTGAGAGAATCAGTCACTCACTAAGCGTTGCTAGAGCTTCTCAAAGCAGCTACACAATGCAATTATTCTGAGGAGAAAAACAAAGTGAGTTATCAAGTACAAATCTTCTGGGACTGTGGTTGTTTGTGCACAGCGTTTACCAACTACCTTGAAGATCATCTTGGAGGCAGTGAGCTGATACCCTCAACCTAAAGCAGTGCTATGGAGAATTTGGGTCAGATCTTTTTTTGTGGGGCCTGTCCTGTGTACTATAGGGCACTTAACAACATCCCTGTCTTTACCTCCTAGATGCCAGGAGCACTGCCTTTCCCCCAGTGGGACAACCAAAAATGTCTCCAGACCTCTCCAGTGTCCCATGGGAGGCAAATATCAAGCTTTTGAGAACCACTGTCCAAAGGGAAAATGACAAAGTTCTCAAAAAGAAAAGTCAGTGGACTGGGGTTAAAAGAGTTTTGGTTCGGGAACCAAATTAAGCATGAGGCTACAGCTAATACAAGAGTTACATGTTCAGCTAAGGTTTATAAAGAGAGAAAGGTAAGGATTAGGATAAGTTGTAATGGAAAAAGTTGAGAGAGTTAATGAAGCCAGACATTACCTTTGGGCGGTTAACTTTCACATAAGTTGTGTTTGTTGTCTAAAGTTTGTCTCTTTTGTGTTTGTGCATCAGTTAACATATTAACTGTAGAAAACAGATTTCTCAGGGCTGACATTTGTTTTGATTGGTCAATACCTACGTTGAACTATTCTTAAATATTTTAATACTGACTGTATATGTGTGTGTGTACGTGTGTGTATTTTTAACACTATGTCTTAATCCAGAATTCAATGAAGGAATCTCCTTACTGAATCTAGGTGTCCTCTTGTAATAGAAAAGTAGTGAACTTATTTAGAAGGGGAAAAAGCAATCCAAATGAATCCTAGTAAAGAATAATTAAACAAATCCACATCCTTTCAGAGAGTAACAAACATTATAGCTTTGTAGATATTCTATAGGACCATGATGAGTATGATGGACAATTCAAGTAGCAAAAGAGAATATATAATAGAATCCCTTTTAAAGTAGTCCCATAGGGAAAAAAAAATCTATAATAACATACATAAAACTTCTCAGGGATGGAATAATGGATGACTTTCCATTTTTATATCTCATATTTCATAGTGTTTTCCACTATAAGTCTATGTTGCTTTTGAAATCAGAAAAAAAAGAAAAAAAAACATTAATTAAAGCTTGGCAAAAAAATCTCATGGTCATACCATCCATATGCAAATAGAAGTCATCACTAGCTTTGGTTAAGGTCCCAGGAGATCCAGTGCTAAGGAAGAAACGCCAGGGGAAATGAGGGAAAATCCTCATGTAACTAGATGCTTTAATTTAGTGGTGGAATGAAATAGCAGTAGCTCTGGAAAAGAGGAAAAATATGTATTGATAAAGCTGTCAGTGTAGCATGCTTGAAAACAACTGGGGAAAGAAAGTAGCTCAGATGCTTGACTAGGAATGAAGTTAGGAAAACCTTGTCGGGAGGCAACCAAAACAAGTCAAATCAACTTTCTTCTGTGCCAGCAACCAGGGTCACACAATAAATCAAACTGAGCCTGGCTTGCCACACTAAAGTCAACTTATCAACTGTCAACTGAAGTCACAGGAGTTAAGTCTGAGTTTACAACAAGCAGATTTTATCTCTGGGGCTATGTCTAAATGAGGACAGAGATTGCCCTGAATAACGTTCCAGAGTTTTCCTGTAACTCTACAACTAACATATGAAATTGAATCTAGTATTTTTTTGCTCTAGAATAGAAAAACTTCTAATTAAAGACTCTTACCCAAGCCCTCTGAGACTCTTGGCATATAGAACCTTACCACTTGCTAGAGAAAGGTTTCCAAAACATATATTTTAAATCCCCTATGCCTGCAACATGCAAAAGTATTTTTATGCCTGGAGAGCCATCTCCATCTTGGACCTGCAGGGAGAAAGCCACAAAAGAAACTGCCAAGTTCACAGCATATTTAAACTTGCTGTGAAATTCTAAGTAACTTGGATCCTCAATATTGAGTTTAAGGTCTAACCAACAATGCATGATGAAGCCAGTCTTAGTGCTTTAATTCACTTGTTTATTTGATAATTTGCACATGAAATAGAAGCCAAAATGTTATTTTTTTCACTACTCAGCAAAAAAAAATTGGACATAGATTTATTTTAGTTAGTATACGTATCAAGTTATTTCCAACAAAAATCTCCCTCATTCAAGAATGCCAATAACTTTAACATAGCCAGAAAATATCACTTTCTAAATTTTGTTTTAAAAACAGTTTTAAATATAAATCTACCATTACTTCCTCCAAAGAAAAAGGAAACTTTAAATATTATTTTATTTTAACATATATATATATATATATATATATTTTTTTTTTTTTTTTAAGATTCCACATATGTGAGACCAGACAGTATGTGTCTTTCTCTGTCTGACTTATTTCACTAAGCATAATGCCTTCAAGGTGCATCCATGTTGTTGCACATGGTGGGATTTCCTCATTTTCTATGGCTGAAAAATATTCCAGTGTGTGTGTGTGTGTGTGTGTGTGTGTGTGTGTGTGTGTGTATCTCACAACTTTTTTATCCATTCATCCGTTTTATCCATTCAACCTAATGGACTCTTAGGTTATTTCCAAGTCTTGGCTATTGTAAATAATGCTGCTCTGAACAGGGAGAGTGCAGATATCCCAGAAGTGGAATTGCTGGATCTTATGGTATTTATTTCTATTTTTAATCTTTTAAAGAACCTCCATACTGTTTTCTATAGTGGCTGCACCAATTTACAAACCCTCCAACAGTACACAAGGGTTGTCTTTTATCTACATCCATGCCATGATTTATTCTCTTGTCTTTTTGATGACAGCCATTCTAACAAGTGTGAGGTGATATCTCTTTGTGCTTTTAATTTGCATTTCCCTAATGACTAGCGATGTTGAGCGTCTTTTTGTGTACCTGTTGGCCATTTGTTTATCTTCTTTGGAGAAATGTCTATTATGGTCCTTTCTCCATTTTTAAATTGGATTATTTGGTTTTTTACTATTGAGTTGTATGAGCTCTTTATATATTTTGGATATTAACCTTTTATTAAATATATAATTTGCAAATTTTTTTTTCCATTTTATAGGTTGTCTTTCACTTTGTTGATGGTTTCTTTCACTGTCCAGGAACTTTTTAGTTTGATATAATCCCACTGGTTTATTTTTTATTTTGTTGCTTGTGATTTACATGCGATTTTTAAAAAATCATTACCAAGACCCATGTCTAAGTCAATCTATCTGGAGTTACTTTTTGTGAGCGTTATACGATAGGGGTCAAGTTTCATTCTTTTACATGTGAATATCCAGCTTCTCAGCACCATTTACTGAAGAGACTGTCTTTTCTCTATCGAGTATTCTTGGATCCTTTGTCAAATATTTGTTGATCATCCTATATGCTTGGGTTTATAGGCTCTCGATTCTGTTCCAGTGGTCTATTTGTAACTTCTTTTTCAGGCAATATTCTAAATACTTCACAAATATTAACTTACTTATTCTGATAATATACCAATGAGGTAGATGCTATTAGCAACTGCATCTATCAGGCCTTTGTTTCTGCAGAGGTCCATTTACGTCTATTGCTAGACATGGAAGCATCAAATGTAAATCCTGGTAGATCTCGCGATTTTTAGAAATACTTCTCTCTGCCCACTTAAGTAACAGTAACGTTGTTTCCTCTTGATAATCAAGTCAATTATCCCAGCAATTACCGATCAACTGGTGATGAACACAAAACGACTAGATGGTAACCAAATTTTAGTTTAGTGTAACTCTTACTATATACGCCTGGTAGAAATATCTTTCCACTTGACATCAGGATCTCTAGACCAACAGAACCTGAAGTTGCTGTGATGGGAGTCTCAATCAGTCAAGTGCATTACTAGGAGTAATGGTAAATGAGGTCACTCTCACTTCTACCCTTTGATTCCCACCCTTGGGATGCAGGAATTGGGATGTTCACATTGACACACTCAAGAGTCATTGGTTGGGGTCTACTCCTGGAGCTGGGAGATAATGGTACTACTGATCTGTGACACACATGATAGAGTTGGCTTCTGAGAAAAACTCTCAGGCATATAAGTGCTGATACTGGCAGATGGAAGTGAACTGAGAGCACTGAAATGGTAATATCTAGGATGTGGTGGGCACTGATGGTGTATGTTTCAGTTACACACAAATATCAGAAGTAAATCGAAATCATACATGCACCCTAATGTTCATAGCATCATTATTTACAATAGCCAAGATACGAAAGCAACCTAAGTGTCCATCAACAGAAGAATGGATAAGGAAGTTGTGATATGTGTGTGTGTGTATACATACAAGGGACACAATGGAATACTACTCAGCCATAAAAAATAATGACATTTTGCCATTTGCAACAACATGGGTAGATCTGAAGGGTATTATGTTAAGTAAAGTAAGTCAGGCTGAGAAATACAAGTACTGTATGATATCACTTATATGTGGAATCTAAAAACTAAAACCAACTAGTGACTATAGCAAAAAAGAAGCAGACTCACTAATAAAGAGAACAAACTAGTGGTTACCAGTGAGGAGAGGGAAGAGGGGAGGGTCAAGATAAGGGTAGAGGATCAAGAGGTACAAACTATTGTGTATGAAATAAATAATCTACAAGCATGTATTGTACAACACAGGGAATATAGCCAGTATTTTCTAGTAACTATAAATGGAATACAAGCTTTAAAAATTTTGAATCATTATGTTGTACACCTGTAACTTATGTAATATTGTCCATCAACTATATTTCAATAAAACAATGAAAACAAAAAAATTAAATCAAACCAAGTTTTATTTTTGATTTAGCTTTATTTGACTTTTTAATTGCAAATGTATTATCTTTGAAGGCATGGATAAATTAATCTTTATCAAATTTAACAATAAAATTTGTAAATTACTGATTGATTCAGGAGCCTCTCATGAATACTTAAGAGGCTGATTAAAAATTAGCTTTAATTAAATAAAATTATTTTTAATGAGCTAGGCACAGCTGGGATTTTGAAACGGTTGCAAACTTAAACTAAAATATTTATAATTTGGTGATTAATGAGACTAAACATGTGTTGTAGGATTTTTATTGAAGAGGGACAATTTTCCTTGAGCATTTTTTTTCCTTTAGTTTAGTTTTTGTTGACCAGATTTCATTTTGCCTTTATAAAAACATTTCAAATAATATTCAATTCATCTCTGTCAAACTTCTGAAAATTGGGCATGGAGGAGGCGAGCAATTTCCATAAAGGATTCCACACAAAATAATGACTATGGGAGTAAAAGTATGCTTAAGCAGACATTTCTCTCTAGTATACCTCCCTCAAGGCACAAAATCAGAATTTACCAGAGCTAAAGTTTTAGGGCTCTTCTGTACTAACTGCCTTATTAGGAGAACAAGTACTTGACATCAACTTGCCCCTGCGACGCAAGTTACGGTGCTTTCTAGTTAGTGGATGTTGGGACAGAGCCTTGATTATAGGAACATCTGAGAGGGAGATGGCCTGGCAGATGGGGCAAGCAGGTGTCCTTCCCCTTCTCTCTGCCTCTCTGCCTATGAGCCTCTGCTCTATATCCCCTTTGCCCAACTGGGCATGTCAAGCTTCCTCACCTCTTCTACCCTCACAAATGCTAGAGTCAGGACATTAGTAGGCCAGAGAAAAGGAGACTTTATTTCTATCACCTCATCAGGGAATGTTTACTCTGCTATCCCTATGGCAATAAATAGCCTTTATCCCTTCGACATGGATGACTCTCTATTTGACCTATTTATCTATTTGATAGAGTGGAAAGACAACAGGGCTTCAGGTTATTTTACTTGGTTCTGATAATAACTTGTTCAATGAAATGGAGAAAATAATGTCCCAGGGTCTCAGTTCCAACCTTGAATAATAAAGGAGTAAACAAGATGACCTTTTTAAGTCTAAACATTTCTCTAATCTCTAAGAAAGGTGTATTAGCATTAGTGCAAGGAAGATATTGTGAGAGTTTTAACTTGAAACCAGAGATCTGAAGGAGTGAAAGGGGTCTGTTGGTGAAGCCCTCCTATCCTTCACAGCCTCCCTCTCCATCATAGGCCTTAGGGACAATCAGGAAAAGTCCCATCACACACCTTTTCTAAGTTTATGGCAGTCTCCACGAGTTGCTCAAGACTCCCAGGTTATCACCACACAGCTTCTGTATATTGCCTAATAAAATCCCATCTCCTACACCTCCCCAACTCCCCAAACCCTCTCATCTTCAGAGCCCATCACCAATGATATCCTCCTAAAGCCCCACGTCATCTCTAAGCATTTCAGCCATCTTCTACTATACACTCAAGAAATATATATTGAATGAATAAATGAATAAGGGAATGAACAATTTAACTGAACGGAGTCTCAAAACTAAGAGGACCCTTGTCCTGTTGAACATCTCAGAACCAAACAAAAGGCAGCCTGCACAACATCAAAGCCTCACTGAACTGCGGCTCTATTACACATCCTCAGCTTTAAAGATCTCATTATGAGTAAGTAAGTGATGCTATGAACATGCCATAGGAAGATGAAAGGTAGACAGAATATCCAGGTAATTATTATTCTATGAAGTTAACCAAACATCTTGACTAGATCAAACCCAGCTATGTTCTTTTGTTGGTTACATGGTAACCATGATGTTGGAGCATCTGATAGAGCTCAGTTTACCAAAGCCTAACTCTCCACTAAGTTATAAACAACTTGCTCTGGTAAATCAAATGAAGAATTGGCCTGCTTCTAAATGGGCCACTCGTTATTAAGGGAAAGCAGGGCAACATAGATATCTTTCAAGCAGTCAGCAGGTAGGTCAAATCTGAGACTAGTATCCAACCCCTTGACAAGTCGAAAGCTGTCATATCAACCAAATGAACTAGGTGAATTACTGCATGCCAAGTTGAGCTACAATGTTTCAGAAGCCTTTGATCAAGGCTATAGTGGGTTACTCTGAGAGACCCTAGTTCTACTCCCAACAATGGCTGTTTCTATCTTACATTTTAAGCCAGGATGCCCTTGGATCCATTCTAATAAGTTATCATCAACTTTTCATTGAGAAACCAGATAAAAGGCTATGGTTGGCTAGCACCATGGAGTCTCTGATAGGCCACAGGAGGTACTGGCACTAAGACAACTTTTTAAAAACAGCCATTTCTAAAGTTCTATGCTGTGACAAGCATGTGAGTTACATGGTGCATCTATTTCTTAAAATTATATAGCTAATATTTGTGCATTTCAAGTATGAATACAAAGAAATCTAAAACAAAAATTTGAGTAGAGTTAGATTGAGGTATTGATGAAACAAGAATGGCAGAAGGTTCTTTATTATGGAGACTGGACGATGATACATGGGGATTTTTTAGACTCTTCTGATTACTTGGTTTGAAATTTCCTCTGAAAATGATTTTAAAAAGAAATTCCTTTCAGCACCTTGAATATAACACAAGGGTTAGCAAACTATAGCCCACCTGCCAATCTGGCCCACCTTCCTTTTTTATCAATAAAGTTTTATTGGAACACAGACATGCCCATTCATTTATGTATTATCTGTGGCTGCTTTTGAACTACAACGACAAAGTTGAACAGTTGTGACCAAGACCATATGGCCCAGAAACCTAAAATATTTACTGTCTGGCTCTTTACTGAAAAAAGTTTGCCAATCCTGGTCTAATTAATTCCACTTTATATTCTTGCCATCCTTTTCCATTGAACAAAATGTAAGCTTATCCAGACACTCTGGTGTTATCATTATTTTCTCCTCTTGGCTTCTGTCCCTCCTCCCCCAAATGACTCCCCTCTGCTCAGGTGTGTCCACCATGCTCTCTGGCTCCTCTGCTCCATGCCTTAACTGGGTCCTGTACACATGATCTCACAAGGCTGAAATCAAGGTATAGCCTAGACTATGTTCTAAACTAGATGCTTGACTCGGGGGAAATGCTCTCAAAATCATTCAGATTGTTAGCAGAATTCAGTTCCTTGAGGATGTATAACTGAAGTCTCCATTTTCTTGCTGACCTTTGGACAGGGGCCTCTCTCAGCTCCTAGAAGCTGCCTATAGTTCTTATCATGTGACCTTCTCCATAGGCGCTCTCACAACATGAGAACTTACTTCCTCAAAGTCAGCAAGGAAAAGCCCCTTTCTTCAATCTGCCAAAGTGGAACCTTATTTAAAGTGACCTAATACCAGGGACTTCCCTGGTGGTGCAGTGGTTAAGAATCTGTCTGCCAGTGCAGGGGACACGGGTTCGAGCTCTGGTCCGGGAAGATCCCACATGCCGCGGAGCAACTAAACCCATGTGCCACAACTATTAAGCCTGCGATCTAGAGCCCTCGAGCCACAACTACTGAAGCCCGCACGCCTAGAGCCTGTGCTCCACAACAAGAGAAGCCACCGCAATGAGAAGCCCGCACACCACAACAGAGTAGTCCCCGCTCACCTCAACTAGAGAAAGCCCACATGCAGCAACAAAGACCCAACGCAGCTATAAAATAATAACTTTTTTTTTAAATGTTGAGCCTTCTTTTAATTAATTTATTTTTATTTTTGGCTGGGTTGGGTCTTCATTTCTGTGCGAGGGCTTTCTCTAGTTGTGGCAAGCGGGGGCCACTCTTCATCGTGGTTCGCGGGCCTCTCACTATCGCGGCCTCTCTTGTTGCGGAGCACAGGCTCCGGACGCGCAGGCTCAGTAGTTGTGGCTCACGGGCCTAGCTGCTCCGCGGCATGTGGGATCTTCCCAGACCAGGGCTCGAACCCGTGTCCCCTGCATTAGCAGGCAGATTCTCAACCACTGCGCCACCAGGGAAGCCCAAATAAATAAATTTATTTTTTTTAAAAAGTGACCTAATCCCATCACCTTTGCCATATTCTATTGGTTGGAAATTAGTCATAGGTTCTATCCACTCAAGAGGAGAGGATTAAACAAGACATGGACAGCGGGAGAATGAAATTATCGAAGATCACCGAGGCTCTGCAAGCCTTAGTTACCATTAAACTTTTGGTCAGCACTGTGATATGCCTGAAGAAAATGGAGGAGCATATTTAAGATACTCAACAAAAGATGTGATCCAAAGATTTTTAACAAGTGAAACTTACTTTTCAAAATAAAAGGTACAAACAGTTAGCAATATGTAAGAACTAAGAGGATCTTGACTCTTTGTGCTTATTCTGAGAAAGCACTTCGAAAAATATCTTCAGGAAACCAAAGTTAGTAGATGGAATGGGGATGATTGTTAAATACATGCCTACTTTAGTCCTAAGACAAATGAGGGTTAAAAGATAGGGAACAGACTTCCAGTCTCTAGTCCAGCATGTAAGGAACTTGAAAGTCATCACTTTGTCCTAACAACGAGTAAAAAACTGAACAAACCGAAAAATCAACAATTCTTCTTAGATCCACCAGAGAAATGGTCACAGGGCAAACTGCTACCCCCAAGACTGGAGTGAAAAACAAGTGATATAGAGAGTCACAACTCACCAGAGCAGAAACCCACAAACTTCTGTGGGAACCAGTGCCAGGAGTAGGAGACCTGAACTGTACTTGATGAATTGCTGGGGGCTCAGTGTGGACAAATCTGAAAGAGAAAAACTCCACAGGGGGCCTGGTCATGGGGGTGCAAGGGAGTGCTGGGATTGCTGACACCACTGTGAGTTTTACCTCCAGGAGCTTGGCTAGGTCCTTAAAGAGAATATCAGGAAAAAAAAAAAAATCCCCTTGCACTTCAGGCTGGGGGAGGGGAAAAGGAACCATTTTGAAATACACCAGAGCATTCTGTTTTTCTTAAAAATGTTTACCCTCAGGAGAAACTATTTTATAGCTTACTAGAGCCTAAACTATTGGGACTTTATCAAAGCCTAACCTAAGTGAGAAAAGAGAAATACCCACACCAGCTGACACTAGCCATCCTGGCCCACTTAAAAAGGGGTGGGGGGGAGGTGGACTGAGAAGCCTACGTGAAGTTCATAGTTCAGAATCATAGACTCACAAAAGACGGAGACCTAATCATGGGAATGCACCCCCTCTCCTACATATAACCACAACATTACTGGAGGTCTATTTACAGCAGTTCCTTTTACCCAGTATACCATGTACGGCTATCAAGAAAAAATTAAACATACTGAAAAGGAAAAAACAAAGTTTGAACAGATCAGAACCAGACTCAGATATGGCAGCAATATTGGAATTGTCACTGGGAATTTAAAATAACTATAATTAATATACTAAGGGCTTTAACAAATAGAATGCAAGAAATAATGGGCAATGTAAGCAGAGAGGTGGAAAGTCTAAGAAAGAATCAAAAAGAAATGCTATATGAGAAATGAAGACTGCCTATAATGGGCTTATTAGTAGACTAAACATGGCTAAGGAAAGAACCTCTGAGTTTGAGGATATCTCAACAGAAACCTCCAAAGTAAAAAAATGAAGAGAAAAAAGACAATGAAATGGAACAGAATATGTAAGAGCTGTGATGTGCATAACTGGAATACCAGAAGGAAAGCAGAGAAAGGAACAGAAGATATGTTTGAAAAAAAAAGACAGAATTTCCGCAAAATAAAGTCAACACCAAACCAGGAAGCTCAGAGAACACCAAGCAGGATAAATGCAGGGGAAAAAAATATACCCAGGCATATTATGTTCAAACTGTAGAAATTCAAAGATGAAAAAATAGTCTTGAAAGAAGCCAGAGTAGAAAACCACCTTACCTATAGAGGAACAAAGAATTACATCTGAATTCGTCTCAGAAACCATGCAAGCCAAAAAAAGAGTGGAATGAAATATTTAAAGTGCTGAGAGAAAAAAAAACCCCACCAACTTAGAATTCTGTACCCTGAAAAATTATCCCTAAAAAATGAAGGAGAAATAAACACTTTCTCAGAAAAACAAAAACGGAGGGAATTTTTTGCCAGTAGACCTACCTTATAAGAAATGTTAAAAGAAGTTCTTCAGGAAAAATGAAAAAAAGGGTCTACATTAAAAAAAAAAAAAAAAAAAAGAGTATCAGAGAAGGAATAAGTGAAGGTAGAATAAAAACTTTTATTTTTCTTATTCTCAATAGATCTAACAGATAACATTTTGTTCAAAATAGTAGTGACAATGCCATTATGTATCCACATACATGTTTATGTACACTTATGTATAAGTGAAATGAATGACAGCAATGACACAAGAGATGGATTATTTTGTAATTATAAAATATTGAATTACCCATGAAGCAGTATAGTGTTATTTAAAAATAGACTTGGATTAGTTGTAAATGTATACTGCAAAAGCTAGGACACCATGAATAAAAGTTAAAAAAAGAAGTATAACTGATATGCTAAGCTAGAAGAAAAAAAAATGGAATTATATACAATGCTCAGTTAAAGCCACAAAAGGCAGAAAAAGAGTAGAAGACAAAACTAGGAACAAAGAACAAGGGCAATAAACAGAAAGCAGTAGCAAATATGGTAGATATTAATCCAACTCTATCAAAAATCACTTAAAATGGCAATGGTCTAAATACACCAATTTAAAGAATGAGATTGTCAGAGTGGATCAAAAAACAAGACCCAACTATATGTTGTCTATAAGAAACCCGCTTTATTTTTTTTCTCTTTTTGACTATATCTCAACTCCACCTCTCATACCTGTCTCGCTGTGGTTCCTTCTCTATGTCTTTAGTTGTAGAAAATCTTTTCTGGTAGGTTCTGGTCTCTTTCATCAATGGTTGTTCTGTAAATAGTTGTAATTTTGGTGTGCCCATGAGAGGAGGTGAGCTCAGGGTCTTTCTACTCTGCCAACTTCAATAAAAATCAAGGAACACACTTTAAATATAAAGACACATATAGATTAAAAGTAAACAGATAAAGAAAGTTATACCATGCTAACAATAATCAAAAGAAAGCAGGAGTAGCTATATTAATTGCAGATAACGCAGACTTCAGAGCAAGCAAAGTTATCAGGGATAGACAGGGGCATTACTTAATGACAAAAGGCTCAGTGCTCCAAGAAAACATAGTAATCCTTAATGAGTATGTGCTAAACAACAGAACATCCAAATACATGAAGCAAAAGCTGATAGAACTTCAAGGAGAAATAGATGAATCTATTATTAAAGTTGGAGACTTCAACACCTCTCTTTCTGAAATGCACTGATCCAGCAGATAGAAAATCATTAAGACATAGCTGATTTCAAAAGGTAGAGAATAAAGTATGTTACAAGAATGAAGATACTTGTATGAATGAAGATATTTTAAAAAATGTAATTGCTTTTGTAATCACGTTTGGTGGTGATACATTTATTATTTTTAATTTTATTTAATTAAATAATTTTATAAATTAAATTAAATTATAAAGTATAATTTATATAAATATATAATTTATAGATTTATAAGTATATCTTATATATAATATATAGAAATAGGTATATCATATTAATAAATTATAATTAATAGTAGTTTATTAATGATAAATTATATGTTTATCAGATTATTAATAAATTATCAATCATTAATTTATTTCTGCTAGGTTGTTATTATATAATATGAATTAAGTGGATGAGTAATTATGAAATATTAAAATTCAATTATTCCTGTGTTTTTGAGGGCCAGGATTCTTAATGTTTAAGAAAGAAGATTTAAATATAGATGAGTTTAAGTAAAAAGTTTGTAATCCTATATTAGAATTGGAGGTACCAGTATGAATTCTGGAATATTTTGTATTTTAAAAGACTACGCAGACACATACACACATACGCCCAATTGGATTATTGTCGTTTTAAATGACAATCAATGAATTATGCCAAGGATCAGCAAACCCTTCTATAAAGAGGTAGACAGTAAATACTGTAGGCTTTGCAGGGCACATAGCACAGTTAAAACTACTCAGTTCTGGTTTTGGAGCAAAAGTTGCCATAGACAACATACAAACAACGTATAAACATAAACATAGCTGCGTTCTGATAAAAAACAGGAGTTGGATCTGATTTGGCTCACAAAGGTTTGCTGACCTCTGAATTTGGCAATGAGCTAACAGCACAAAATGACAGTCAACCAGACAGTATTTGCCTCTTGATGGAAAAGCGCCCCACCACCTGTAGTCTGATCAGGCTTTGAACCCAGCTGCCAATTTCCAGGAGACACACAGGACAAAGGTGTGTGTTAAACAGCGTGTGAGAAACTCTACAGGTCAAACTACACAAGTTCTTCAACAAAAATTGTAAGGAAAAGATAAGGGTGGAGGAGGGAACCTGATGAATACATTAAAATTTTGAATACATATGATATTATTTCAAAAGGGCAACTATTAAACAATCAATTAAAGCATTGATGAAAATTTTTTACTAGAAAGGAAAAAAGTTCCTGAGGCCTTGGTGGTACTTTTCAACTTGTATTGGCTTTTTCAGCTTAGAGAATGAGAAGGCAATTGTCTATTAAAGCCGTTGAGCAAGAAATGTTCTCTTGGCCCTGCAGCACCTTCCAGGTGACCAGTCTTCACAGTGGAATGGGCTCTGGCACCAGTGGAAGGTGGCAGAAGTTTGCCTTTGGTGGCCTTGTGATTTCCCTTTGGAAGACTGTCATTGTCTCCCTCAAACTCATTAAATCCTGTCTTGCTAATTGCTTCCAATAGATGGTAAGGTTTTTTGAGGTTTTAGATTTCTAAATAATATTTCTATTAAGTAAGTGTAATGGGTTTTGGAAACTGAAAACCCTATATGACATAAAGAAATGGTGTCATCCAGTAAAAACAAACTCATGATTAGCAAAAGGAGAAAGGTGGGGTGAGGGATAAATTAGGAGGTTGTGATTAACAGATACACATGACTATATATAAAACTGATCAACAACAAGGATCTACTGTATAGCACAGGGAACTATATTCAATATTTTGTAATAACCTATAATGGAAAAGAATCTGAAAAAGAATATATACATATATATTTATAGAGTATATATATATATATATACATAAATACTTGTGTATAACTGAATCAGTTTGCTGTATACCTGAAACTAACACAACATCATAAATCAACTATATTTCAATTTTAAAAATAAATATATTTTAAAAAAAGAATAAAGCTACTGTGGAAAAAAAAAGGAAATGGTGTCATTCCCACTATGTTGGGAACGAATTGTCTAAACAGGGACCCTTTTAAAAGTGAAAGTTAATCACACCAGGATAATAGAGATAAAACAAGATTATCCCAGCAAGCTGGCAAGCATGGCTACTCTAGTAATAATGGGAATATTTTGGGACTAGAAAGAGCTACTTATGGTTTTAATTATGTCATGTAGGTAGCACATGCTGTACCCCCTCCTTTCAGTTGACTCTGCCTTTATGTCATGTCTGTTTGCACTTGGCTGGTATGTAGCATTCCTTCCAACAAACTACAGTACAAGTTTCTGGATACTGCCACCAGCGCTTCTAAGCCATCCCATGTGTAAAAGCATGTTTCTATAAATTACGCGACAAGTGCAATGAGAGTCAGGACACCCGTCACAGCTAGCTAGATCTTGTGCAAGATGTTTTTCCTCCTGTTTCTGTTTATTCACCTGTAAAATAAAGGTTTAAAGCAATGGTTTTCAGAATATATCTTTAGCTTTATTTCTTAACCTGAGTGCCATGTATATGTACATGCAGTCATTCTTCAGTATCCCGGAGACATTGTTGTACAGGACACCCCACAGATACCCAAACCTGCAGATGCTCAAGTCCCTTATATAAAACAGCAAACTGTTTGACTATAACCAATGCACATCCTCCTGCATACTGTAATCACCTCTAGATGACTTATAAAACGTAATACAATGTAAATGCTATGTAAATAGTTGTCAGTGTGCAAAAATTCAAGTTTTGCTTTGGGGAACTTTCTGGAATTTTTTTAATATTTTTGATCCACACTTGGTTGAATCCATGGATGCAGAACCACGGATATGGAGGACCAGCTGTATACAAACTCATGTACACTGTTTGTGAAGAAAGTAGACTCAAATCAAGATGAGTATGTCAAAAGCAAAGAAGTAAGGAAAACTGATAACCTCAAAAAATGTTTTCTGGTAAATGGTATCACACACACATCTAGTCTAGTACACATGCGTTTGCCTATCTTATTCTTAAAATTTATAAAGAAAACGCTGCTGCAATGCCATTCCAGGAACATGAGATCCTTAGAGCTAGAAAGTTCTTATCCTTTTCAATTTATTTCTTCTACAAATAGGATACTGTTGGGAGTTCAAAAAGGGATAAGCAGATTGCAACTCAAGAGTCTGAAGCACCTCTTTGGGGTTAGCTAGTCTCCTCAACCATGCAGTCACTTCCCCTCTCTTCTCCATTTTCAATTGCTAAGGGCTCTGGGGGAACTACAGTAGAGAAGTTCTAATTGGCTCTTGTCCTGTGACAACACCCAAAGGTACACAGCAATTGACTTTCTGAGAGGTTACTGGTATGATGCTGAAAGTTCTGAGTTGCAGGATGAGAAAGTGTAAGAGTCGTTGATTTCAACCCACAGCTAGCATTTACTAAGTTCTGTAAAATACAGCAGGCAGCCCTCTCTACCTTGGGAGTTGACAGGAGTCTAAATCAGACAGACAAGTGAGATCTAGAAATCTAATAAGACCAAGTGATAAATGCAGAACAAGAAACTGAAAGGAAGCTTAGCATCCACTACTGACTTCAAAACCAAAATGTAACCCAGAAAAGCCTTCCCTGAAGACTCAGGAAAGCATCTGAAGTTTTCAATAAGAGCTTAGTTTCCAAATAGCATCTTCTTTACCAGAGAAAGAATACATGCACTCACATCACCTTTGCAGATAGAACCTGACTTCCAAACTGCTCAGGCCCACATCTTCGGATGGCTGCCCTGGCAAGTCCTGAACACCATGGAGATCTCCACAGGAGTGTCTTTGTGTGCATTGGTGGGAAAAGGGAAAAAACAAAGAGCAAGAATTGTTTATTGGCCTCTTTCCTACATCCTTCTTCCTCTTGTTTCTTTAAAAACACTTCAATGAAGGTAGAAGAATATTGTAAATAATGTGTTTCTCCCTTACCACTGTACACATGCTCCTTTTTGGCCTTATTACATTATATTCTAACTTGGGGTTTGTCTACCTGTAGGTCAAATGCATGGGAGGCCCAAATGGCCTCTCTGAACCCATGTGCTTTGCATGTGGCTTTGCAGCTTCTCCCTTAAACAGATGCTATTTATTCCCCATCCATTCCACCCCAACCTTGAATCTGAGCTCTCCTTTTGACTCTCTTTTGCCCAACAGAATATGACAGAAGAGACTCTGTGCCATTTCTGAGGCTACGTCTTGTTCATTCCCATCATACTTGGCTCCTCACCATCATGTAGTCAAGGCCAGGTGAGCCTGCTGGAGGATGAAAGACCACATGAAAGAAATCCAGGCTGTCTCACCAGTCCTAGCCAAGGCCCTCCTAGACCAGCCAGTCCCCTGTCAAACTGCCGGCTGATGACAGATCAGTGAGCTCAGCTGAGATCAGTCAAGCCTGGCTCAGATAAGAAAAAACACCCTTTTGGCCCACAGAGTTATGAATTAAATAAACGTTTATAGTGTTGTGTGTTACGAGGTTTTCTGGTGGGTTATAATGTAGCATTATTATGACAACAGATAACTGCTACACCTCCCTCCTAAATGTATTCACACAGACTAGATCTCAATACACAACAGATGAGCTCATGAATAAATAATTGAGCAAATGAATGAATAAATGAAAATGATACCCTAAACTGGATGATATGATGTTTAAATGGATTCTGTCCCATTAAGGACAGAAGAATGGTGAATTAGCATCTTATGTTTTCCTAACTGGAAATTCTTCCTCTGCCCCAGCCCCTGTTAGAATGCTTTACACTGATTGAGCATGTAGGCTATTCTGTTGACGCAACTACTGAGCCAGCTGTGTCCACCCCAAGTCTGAGCTGAGGTTCTGTAAGCAGAGGAGCAGCATAGAGAATGAACGGTGCAAGCCTGGAGTGCGTTGGTCCATCACAGCCCCTGATATGGTAATGGGGTTAGTAGCGGTGGCTCACTGATGTTTCTGCCAAGAGTGGGGGCAGAGTGAATAAATCAGTGTACTTTGGAATGAGAAAAAGAAAAAAAGGACTAGTATGTGAGTGCACAAAGACACGCACACACTCACACGTAAAACAGCACAGATGTTGCCACACTACACATAAAAAATTCCATAAAAAGAAAACTCTGTGATGGATACAATGGAATCTGCAGCCATGGAGACCAGAAGATACTTGAGAAAACATCCAGTAACAGGGGAGGGCAGATACAGCTGCCTCAGGGGGCAACGTAGAAGCTACAGATTTAGAGAAGAGGTCATTCATGTGAGCTGGGGGGCTGAAGGAAACTAGGGAAGGGTGACTTGACCCAAACTGTAGAAGCCCAGCTCAAAGTGGCTGAATCTTGAGGTTACCATTAGAAATCCGGATGAAAACCCATTAAGAAGCAAAGGCTTAGAGGTGAGACAACCATGGCCAATTTTCCGAGGAACTAAGTGGCTACAAAAGAAAACTTCCATAAAAGAGAAGGATGCTGGTGTACAAGCACCAAGGGTTGAGGCTTTACCCTGAGGGCAAGGCATGAGGTAAACTTAAAATGACCTTAATCTAGTCACAAATAGGAAATATCTGGTCAAGTTAAACTGGTCATGCTGTACCGGACTCAACAAATACTCAATAAAAAGGGACTCATAAAAATATTTTTTCCCCCTGAGATCTTGGATTTATAGTGTGTTTTGTGGGTTTTTAAACTCTCTCTAGGCTCGCAAGAACTTCAAACCAATACTTACAAGGGGTCGCACTTCACATACCATAACTTTTCAGGCCAGCAGAGGGTAGGGGAAGAAGGCATTTTCTTCCTTTTCATCCCCACCCAAAACAACAACTGACGTAATCGTGCAGGAGACCTGGAGCCACAGCTGCTCCGGGGCTCACGTTTCCTTGTGTCACAGACTGCTGATTCAAGCTGCATTTCTCACTCCTGCCTCCCTGCTTGAAACCATCTCCAAGAAGCTCCCTGGTCCTGCCCACATTCGTCTTGATTTTCCCATGGGAAGTGGGTGGCCGGCTGACAAGAAGATTCTTCTTGGTTTTACTCCATTCATGTGTTGGAAACAAAGGCTTCCTCTGATGGCAGGCAAACGTTGTCTTAGGGACCCCTTTCCCGGGAAACCCTGTGCTGCTTGAAGAGTTTGCTTTCATGCCCTTCCATGTTAGCCTCCAAAAAAGCTTCTTCATCAGATTTAAGGTATGGTATGTCACTCAGAGAGCCAAACAGAGACAGAATACAACTCACATTGACGCTGATGGTATTTTGTACTTAATGACTCTTATACTACACTTCCTAAATTACTCGCTTATAAAACTGAATTCAAAAAACCATTTTTCTCAGCTGCCACTAATACACTCATCTCATTTTGCTCTGTTACACAACTGAGCATGACAGATTTAGCCAGTTCTGCTATGTTAAAATTTTTCCTTCACTCCAGCTTTATGGGCTAATTTCTTTTTTCCCCCAGCTGGGAGCAAACTAAATTTTCAACTGTCCCATAACAGTGTGATTTTAAAAATTCATCCTTCCAGTGTTTTTTTGTCTTTTGGACAGAGAAGCAGACTGCAGGCCTGAGAATGGTTTCAGAGATTGCAATACAAAGCTGATCTTTGGATACATACATACTAGATCCATCTTGTGAAGAGCGATTTTGTTCTTTTTGCCTCCAAATGGGGATTGGGTGTACTTCTGATGTCAAGCAGTGCTAAGCCAGGGTTAAAACAAGAGCAGTGCACTTGTGTTATATTGTGGGGCCTTTAGGGACTTTCCACCCCCTCACTTGTTCCCGTAAACCAACCTCTTGCGCCACTCCTTCTCCCTATCGAAACCAATTCTTCTCCCTAGCGTGCGCCACTCCTTTTCCCTATCGAAACCAATTCTTCTCCCTATCGAAACCAATTCTTGGAGTTTTTCAGTTGACGTGGACTTTCCAGCCAGCGGGTAATTTTCCAGTTGCCCGTAACAGGTATACGCCCTAACCGCCATAATGAACAAACAACTGTAACGGCCAGAAGGTGGGGCAAAAGTTCCTAAGCCAATAAATTCAAAAGTCACCACATTTACCCAATCATTGTGAGAATATACCCGCCCTATGAGTAAATAAACCTATAAAAAGTATGTGATTCCGCTTTTAGGGGTTCCCCATCGGCCTCCTGCGTGAGGTTCAGGGAACCCCGGTGCATCGGCTAATAAACCTCTTGCGTGTTGCAACGGCTCTCGACTCTTGGCGGTTCTTGGGCGAGTTGGAATCCCTCGTAGACCGTTTGGGTCTAGCAATATAAGATTAGGACCTTGAAAATGCTAATATTTTATCTATTTTTACTTAAGGCCAGGGACATTCTGCAATAAGTCTTATTCAGGAAGGAAACCCATGTAATAACCTTGCTCTGTAGTCCTTTTATCTGTATGCCTCAGGAATTTTTATTAAGTCATCCAACAGCAACAGCATTAACTGGACAAAGAAGATGGCACCTATAAACTAAAGTATCAGTTCTATAAAAGACTTATCCTGACTGCACTTGTTAACATGGTCTTCATTCAAGATCTGGGTGACAGAAAAGAAAAGGAAAGAAGAGAAGAGAAGAGAAATAAAAGAGAAAAGAAAAGGAGAAAAGAAAAAGCAAACATTATTATCTTAAAAAACAAAGTTGATATTTTAGAAGTTGGTAGGAGAGAGGGGAATCCAAAAAGTCATTTTTTTTGGATTTCAACTACAGATTTGAGTCGCCAAAATACGAGGACAAGAGTTGGCATAATGAAAGCATGAGACATAGGCTACAGAGGGTGCTTATTCTTGCACATCTCATAAATTAATGCATTCATTTCACAAACATTAACTGAGCAACTACTACATTTTAGGCACCAGCTACAATGTTAAATGCTGAAGCTAGTGAAATAAGCAAGAAAAGATTCATACCCTCTAGGACTCACAGTCAAGAAGAGGAAACAGACACACACAAAAATTATAATAAGATTAAAAATGTTAACAAAAGGAAGTCATATTTGATTTTGCCCTAGTTTTCCTTCATTTTTTTCATTCAATCACTTATTCATTCATTCAGCGTTTACTGAGTCCTTTGTTCTAGGCATGGTTCTTAGACATGGGGACACAAAGGTGAATAAGATCCTTAACCTCAAGGCATTCTCTCTTACAGTATGCGAATGCCATCTAACACACCAACAAAGCATAGGATGTGCTAGTAACAGTAGCATAATCACAGAAAATGGGGCAAATAACTCTGCCTATGTGAACTGAGAAAAGCAGTAACAACAATCCTTTATTCTGACTTATAGAAAGCCCTATCCTGCAAAATAAGTATTTTCTGCAGATGAAAAAGATGAGGAACCTTTATAGACATAGCCTTTCTTTTCTTTTTTTTTTATTGGAGTATAGTTGATTTACAATGTTGTGTTAGTTTCTGGTGTACAGCTACACCAAAGAGACTCAGTTTTATATATATATATATATATGTGTGTGTGTGTGTGTGTGTGTGTGTATACATTTTTTTGTGTTCTTTTCCATTATAGGTTATTACAAGATATTGACTATAGTTCCCTATGCTCTACAGTAGGACGTTGTTGTTTGTCTATTTTATATATAGTTGTTAGAATCTGCTAATCACAAATTCCTAATTTATCCCTCCCCCACTTTCCCCTTTGGTAACCATAAGTTTGTTTTCTATGTCTGTGAGTCTGTTTCTTTTTCATAAATAAGTTCATTTGTATCATACTTTAGATTCCATATATAACTGATATCATATGATATTTGTCTTTCTCTTTCTGACTTACTTCACTTAGTATGATCATCTCTAGGTCCATCCCTGTTGCTGCAAATGGCATTATTTCATTCTTTTTTAAGGCTGAGTAACATTCCATTGTATACATACCACATCTTCTTTATCCAGGCATCTGTCAGTGGACGTTTAGGTTGCTTTCATGTCTTGCCTATTGTAAATAGTACTGCTATGAACATAGGGGTGCATGTATCTTTTCAAATTAGAATTTTCTACAGAGATATGCCTAGTGGGATTGCTGAATCATATGGTAACTCTATTTTTAGTTTTTTAAGGAACCTCCAAATTGTTTTCCATAGTGGCTGCACCAATTTACCTTCCCACAAATAGTGTAGGAGGGTCCCCTTTTCTCCACACCCTCTCCAGCATTTACTGTTTGTAGATTTTTTGATGATGGCCATTCTGACTGGTGTGAGGTGATATTTCATGGTAGTTTTCATTTGCATTTCTCTAATAATTAGTGATGTTGAGCCTTTTTTCATGTGCCTATTTGCCATTTGTTCGTCTTCTTTGGAGAAATGTCTATTTAGGTCTTCGGCCCATTTTTCAATTGAGTTGTTCATTTTTTTTGTTATCGAGTTGTATGTGCTGTTTGTATATTTTGGAAATTAAGCCCTTGTCAGTCACATCACTTGCAAATATTTTCTCCCAGTCAGACATAGCCTTTCTTACTTGTGAATGTGCTTATTTTTATTCTCACGTTTTCTTTATGAGATATTTCAGAATGAAGGTGACAATCTGGCCACAGCACTCTTAATTTCAGTGTTTTAGGATGTCAGCCATTGAACCAGCACAGAATTGACCGTACTTGGGGAATGATTAGATGTCAGGAAGAATGACCCAGAGAGAAGGACTGAAGTGGAGAGTTCTAATTTTAGAAATGGGATGGACACAGAGCCCATTAACCACGCCTAAACTTTTAAGGAAAAGATGCCAGTTACACAAAGGAATGCATTTTGTTTAGCTATTTTTCATATTTTGGAATGGGCAGTCTGATATGGAAAAAGCCATCTTTTGCAACCATCACCTTCATGCTTCTATAGAGAGGAAGTTGATTTGCTAAGAATATTTAGGACTAAGATAGCCCATCCTTACTGCTTGCATTCCCTGAATGTTGAGGACTACCTTGCCGTAGTGCAGATGGGAGATGGGGTGGAGAGATAGCAGGTAGTTTCTTTTCTTATACAACTTTCTGTTTTGTGTGTAATTTAAAACTGCTTAATTTTCAACATCCCTGTTATGTAATTGTTTTTGTGTGTGTGCCTATAATTCTCTTCCTCAATCTTCCAAGAGAAGTGTAAAGCCTTTTCTAATACCATCTAACAGTATAAACTGGAAATTCCAGCTAAGTCACAGCAAAATACTATATATGAAATGCCAAAGGGAAGCGTCAAACCAAAATGCAGATTTTTAAAAGAGATACCAGAGAAAAATTCAGGCTGTTCTAAAACCACAGGAGAATATAAAAAGGGTCAAGAGATTGGAGATGATGATATGATTTACGAAGAGATATGCATGTGTGTGCGTGCATGCTTCGGACGGTAGGCTGTGAATTTCACCTTCTCCAAGGGGACAGGGTGGGATGTTACCCTTTTCCAGAAGGGGTTCACTGGGATAACTTAGGGAGATCAAGCTTTGTTCCCTAGAATCTGACAGCTTTAATGAAAGGCAAGAGGGGTAGTTGGTGAGCTGTCTGGGCAACGAAGTAAATTTTTGGTGGAGGAGATGCAGACCTCAGGAAGAGAGCTAGCCTAGAGCCATTTTTATCCCTGACCAAGAGGACTTTCGGTAAGGGGCAATGAACTTCTAACAGGAAGAGACAGTAGAAAGTGGTTCCCTAAACTCAGGGCTGAGTAGACAGGCTCAAGAGGCATGCCTGCACTGTAGGCGTTGTGCCAGATGAGCCCAGCAGGTGGCACCCCTGCGGAACCACCAAAGCAGCCTAGAGAGAAAAATCGGCTCCAGACATCTGCCCATTTTACAAGGAATCAGGGCTAGTATGAAATTCTCTGCCCCCTTTCCCCTTCCTCACACTGAACTCCATTCCCATAACCCACAGCATCAGTAATAACAGCTTGAAAATGGCAGATAAGTGGGCAGAAAGTGTAGCAAAAACACCGGCCCCTCTCTGACCTCTGAAAGCAGCTGGTCGGCCCCAGGTACAGGATAGAGATTGGATGTTAAACCAAATGCAGCGTCTTAGTTATAGTCTGGGAACAAATACTCCAGTTTACATACTGAGAGTATATTTGAAGTTGAAAGTCCCAAATTCAAGGGCTCAAATTTTTGGTCTTTCCCTAATCCCTTTCATTTCTGCTTTCAAATCCCCAATTCTTTCCTGAGTTCATCTCTTTCTAGTAAGACTGATGAAAGCACATGGTGATGCCCATCATTCTGACGTTTTCCAAACCCTTCCCCAAAGATATAAGCTAGTAGAAACATGGCCTACCTTGCAAGTCTCCAGAGGACAGTTTTGCTAAATGTTTGGCTATAGCATGACAATGGAAGTTTATTTTCTGATCACTTGAGATATCAGTTCTTGATTGGCAGGTGGCTCTGCTCCAAGTACCAAGCAAAGAGATCCAGTCTCTTTGCACTTTCTGGCTCCACCATTATCAACACGTGGCTCCCTGGGCCACCAAGTTCATTTCTGCATGAGTCTGCTAGAAGGGGATGGAATACAAAGCTTCTCACACTGGGAATTTTTATGAGCCAGTCCCTAAAGTGTCATAAATCACTTCCTCTTACATTCCTTTGGCCAGAAGCCCTTCATCTGACCTCTCTGCAAGAGAGGCTGGGACATGAGATCTATCTTTGAGCAAAAAGAAGAGTGGTTCACAGGCTTGGTGAACAACAAACTTGTTACTGCCTCCAGAGCTTTTTCTTTTTTTTTTTTTTTTAATTTTTGAATTTATTTTTTCATACAGCAGGTTCGTATTAGTTATCCATTTTATACATATTAGTGTATATACATCAATCCCAATCTCCCAATTCATCACACCACCACCACCACCACCGAGCTTTTTATTTTCTAAAAGTGAGCCAATTAGCAATGTGGACTTCTGAGAATTTATCCAGAAGAAAGGAGGGAAAACCAACCACTGAAAAAATTGTAAAGGGACAACGGAAGACAAAAATATTATTTTGATGAAGAAGCTAGGGGTAAGACAGGAATAAAGACACAGACCTACTAGAGAATGGACTTGAGGGTATGGGGAGCAGGAAGGGTAAGCTGTGACAAAGCGAGAGAGAGGCATGGACATATATACACTACCAAACGTAAGGTAGATAGCTAGTGGGAAGCAGCCGCATAGCACAGGGAGATCAGCTCGGTGCTTTGTGACCGCCTGGAGGGGTGGGAGGGAGGGAGACGCAAGAGGGAAGAGATATGGGAACATATGTGTATGTATAACTGATTCATTTTGTTATAAAGCAGAAACTGACCCACCACTGTATTGCAATTATACTCCAATAAAGATTTTTTAAAAATAATAATAAAATAAATATTATTTTGATTACATCCCTGACTTGCGCTTGTTGGAAGCACAATTTTCAGCTGTCAAAGGCACAGCTGGTAATATATCAGTTCTGTTTTTACTTTGGAAGCCTACCTCTTGAAGGCATCTGGGCTAATTTTTTTCTGGACTTACTGTTCTTACGCTGGGACTTCCTTTCACCATCACCTAGCTGGGCCCTTCATCTCACTTCTGTCTTGTAGCCCTTTTACTCAGATCCATGGGCCTCCTCCTTTTATCTTTGACCCCTCTTTTTCTTTCTTTCTAATTTATTGAGATATATTTGACACACAGCACTGTACAAGTTTAAGACGTACAGCATAATGATCTGACTTACATACATCATGAAACGATGACCACCATAAGTTTAGTGAACATTCATCCTCTCATATAAAGTAAAAGAAACAGAAAAAAATGTTTTTCCTTGTGATGAGAACACTTAGGATTAACGACTTTCATATACAACATACTGCTGATTCCTCTTTCTAGTGGAGCACGCTCTCCGAGTAGTGTCCTGAGAGACAGTACACATTTTTTGAGATGCCACACACCTAAAAATATTATTCTACAGTCACAGCTGATGGATAATTTGGCAGAGTATGGAATCTTAGGCTGGTTGCAATTCACTTCTCCTCAGGACTCTGAAGGGACTGCTCCATTGTCTGATGACTGTCTTTCAAGGGTGACCTGTAAGTTCTCTCTGGCTGCTTTTAGGTTCCTCTCTGGATGCTTAAGGTTCTGAAATGTCACGATGTTATGTGTTGACATTCATTTTTTTACCATTCATTTCTGAAGACTCATAGGACTCTTTCAACCTAGAAATTCATAGCTTTAAATACTCAGAAATCTTCTCATATTTTTTCTTTAAGGTTTTTCCTCCCTTTCTTTGCTTTTTTTGTTCTCGTCCTCAAAAGCCTAATAGTTGAATGTTTTGCCTTTGATTGTTCCACTAATTAAAAAAAATTTTTTTCCTAGTTGCTTTATCTTTCACTGTTGTTCTAATTTTTTGGAAGAGTCCTCACTTTACCTTTTATACTTCTATTAAACTTTTTACTTCTTCTAAAAATATTTTTACTTCTTATGACTTTCTTATTCTCCAAATTTTTTATAACTTCCTGTTATTGCTTCAAAGACAAAATATATTCCTTGAGTCCCTAAGAATATTAATGATTCTTTATCTTATTTTTTCCATCTGCTTCTATATTGACTTCATTTCTTCTGAGTTCCTTTCATCTTGTTCTCATCTCTAACTTTCATATGAGATACTTTTTTCATCTATCTAGTGGTCCTTGGTTATCTAGTCACGTTGATAACTCTGTCTGAGTGGCAGACCATCCCAACTGGTAGGCTTCATTGCTTTCCTGAACCAGAAATGTCAAAAAACGTAGATTTTTTTTTTCTCTTCAGCCAATCAAGTTCTTCAGAAAGAAATCTGCCAATATATTACCTATTGGATCTAAACCACCACTGCCCACATTCTGCATGTTGAGGTGGGGAGAAGGCCAAAGGGTTTATCATTACATAATATTTAGATGTTCACTTAAGTCCTCTTTGATTGACGTACCATCACATCTTTTATTCTACTGTTTCTGATGTCCCCAAATCCAAACTTTCTAGGTTCAGTTTTTCTGGGAAGCAAATCTCTTCTCTTTTACAGGGGCTGAGGGAAGGAGTAGTTGATAGACTCACCTGCATTGTGGGCAGTGTCGCAAGGAATGAAATGCTGTTTATACAAAACTTTCATCAAGCCTTTTAGCTTCATCTCCACTCCTACTTTTCCTCCAGTGGTCCTTGGTGCCTTCCAGAGCTCTGTGACCTGCTTCTTGTTGCCGCACATCTGTAGACAGTTACCTTTTAGGTGCTTCCACTCTGCTCTTCCATCTACCAATATTTTGGTGACTTTTAAAAAATCTCGTGTTCTTGTCTTTTGGATCAAGCACCTTTTTACTGTTTTAATATTGTTTTAGTTGGGATTTCGTAGAAAGGGAAGGTAAAGTGTGTGTGTTTAATCCACAACATTTAACTGCAAGTCTAATAACATTTTCAGATACATTTTTCCCTTCCCAAACACATCACTATATCCCAGCATGTTTAAATTTCTAAGAGATGTGTGTACACATGTATAATAAAGCAGAGTTATTTCTCTGTTTTGTATCCTTTAAAAAGACGAGTCATAGAATAAAGAAATCTGTAGATCTTTTTTTTGTTATTTTAGCTTCAATGGCTATCCTCTAATAAAAACATAGGTTGTACTACAAAAGCAAAGATTATTAAAATTGTATTATGCAACAGAATTGCCTGCAAACTAAGTAGAAAAGGCCATCTCCCCGATATAGATGATTTTTTTTGGCTTATAAATATTATGAAGCAGTAATGATGTATCTGCATGCCATCACCTATATTTTTCTTTCATTAACTTTGTTAAATTCTGTTTTCAAAGAGCCATGTTTGTCCTTAAACTTTAAGGACAAATTCAACTCCTTAAGAAGCCAGCTTCAGGCGATGTCTTTTGCAGTGGCCTGCTGTATTGATTCTGATAAGACATGAAACAGAGACTTGTAAAGGAATTTTTAGGAACTGAAACATGGATATATACTATCCTTTCTGATTGAATCCCTCGGAAATACAGTGTTTAGTTTATTATGAAGCTAGGAAACATCACTTTGTAAAATTAAATCCAAAGCCAAGATAACATGTCTTTTGAGCAAGTTAAGAGATGGTTAAATTCATCAACAGTTTAGAGTGAAGAGTTACTGTTACAAAAAATATCAAAATTCACTTATTTGTCCTAAAATTATTGGAAGGAAATTGACTTAAATTAAGCTATTTCTAGTCATATTATATTTTGCTTTTATTGTATTTGTCTATAGTGCTATGTATGATATAGATGCCTATGAAATAAAAGTTAATAAGTAAATTATTGAGTCAGTGTTAATTTATTGAATTATATTCTGAAGAAATATAAATTCATTTATTTTTCAGATTGATTCTTCTTTGAGGAATAATTCCCAGTTCTCAACCTTTGTCTTGATTGGCGGTAGGGGGAGCTTACAGAAGGTATGACAGAATTGTTTGTTCAAATTTAAAATAAGACACACAATAATGGCATTTCTCCCATGAACTTTATTTTCCCAAATGGATGAGGAATAATAATAAAATTTAAATCTTATTTTTAAAGCCATTTAGATAATGTCTTCTTGTTTGACAGGCTCTGAATTGTTAAAAGCCTTTCTCTAAGCCATTTAATTGCCATAAAACAGCCCTATCTGAGTTACTTTTTTCCTGGAAAGCCAGCGCCTAGTTCCAAGGCCACAGGAATGTCAGCTTCTTTAATGTGAAGTTTAAAAATGAATATAAGCAACAATTACAATCCATATATCAGATTTTTTTAAAGCATATGTGCTTCATCTATTTCTGTGAATATATTTTTTCCTTATTCCCTTTAAGTCAGTAAGTAGATTCTCTCTTATTTTAAGAAAGAGAAAAAGAAATAAGGGAATAACAAGAACGGGAGGAAGAACGTCCAAGTTCTCTGTGTTGCCCACAATTTTGAGTGATAAAGTCTTAATTATTAGAACACAAGTCAGAGGTCAGAGGTGCTTTGAAAACCAACCAGAGTTTTACCATCCTTTTAAATTAGACTAAGTTTAATTAACTCATGAAGCCATGATATAAATCCAACTGTCACCTGGAAAAAGTAAAGGGAACAAACCCTAAATGACTGCCAACATCTAACTCAGAGCACCTTTGTTGGTCTATACATTTTCATGCACCTAACTTTTCAGTTGATTTTAAGAATAAAAATCTATTTGTCTTTATATTTTGAAGACCACTCCTGGAAATTTTTTAATGTTTCAAAATAAAGTTAGGAGGAAAATACAGGCTAGAAACCTGGCTATGTCACATGATCAAAATGTTGTCTTAAAAAATCAAAATATAGAGAGAAAGAGAGAGAATCAATCAACTTAGCTAACTTATGCAGTAATAACGAATGGACCCATAGTCTTAGGAGCTTACAACAAAAAAAGTTTAATTCTTGATCATGTTACATATCCTTCACAGCTCATGATCCAATCTATTACAGGTCTTTTTGTCCTGGAACATAAACTGATGAAGAAACTATTTTCTGAGATGGGGTGGAGAGGGGAGGAAGAACCATGAATAGTTTCCCATTTCTACTCATATTTCCTTGTCCAAAGCAAGTAACATGACCAAGGCTGATGCAGAAGGAATGGGGAGGCATAGTTCTATCCCAAAGAGGCAATGAATATTTGAGGACAATAATACAATCAACCACAGTTCTCCCTTTTTGTCCCAAATATGTATTTCCTTCCTTCTACATGCAAAACACATTCACCTCCTCTCTCAAGAGACACAAACCAATATGACATCAAAGTCAAAGTCTCGTGAATATCTCCACATGTGTACAGATGTGAGTCCTCTTGATCTAGAAACCTAGGAACTAAATTATATGTTACCTGACCCACACATAGTCAATGTACAGTGGGTGGAATTCAGACAGAATAATGGCCATAAATGGTCCCATGGGAAAAAGAGAATAACAGGAAGAATGCAGCAGACACTGGTTCATAGCAACTTTGAAATCCTTCTAGGTGTATGTTGTCAGGGCTCCATACTCTGGAGCTGGTGACTTCTCCTTGGTTGGGTGCCAGTCTAAGCCCTAAGAATAGTGCCTAAGTCCATTGTCCATTGTGTTCCATGGCTCTTGCCTTTACTCTGGGTTGTCCTTCCTTTTCTATTATCTTCTTGATCACATCTGAAGAGACCATTGGGAAAATGCCCTCCTTAGGGTAAGAGCAGATTTCTCAGTGTGCTTCCACATTGTAAAAGATCAGGGATCCAACAATCATTTCACATCTTGACCAGTTAGAGCTTTGTTTATTGGCCTGCTTGTTTTGTTGTTGTTTGTTTTTTAACATCTTTATTGGAGTATAATTGCTTTACAATGGTGTGTTAGTTTCTGCTGTATAACAAACTGAATCAGCTATACATATACGTATATCCTCATATCTCCTCCCTCTTGCATCTCCCTCCCACCCTCCCTATCCCACCCCTCTAGGTGGTCACAAAGCACTGAGCTGATCTCCCTATGCTATGCGGCTGCTTCCCACTAGCTATCTGTTTTACATTTGGTAGTATATATAAGTCCATGTCACTCTCTCACTTCGCCCCAGCTTACCCTTCCCCCTCCCCATATCCTCAAGTCCATTCTTTACGTCTGCGTCTTTATTCCTGTCCTGCCCCTAAGTTCTTCAGAACCATTTTTTTTCTTTTTTTGCTTTAGATTCCATATATATGTGTTAGCATATGGTATTTGTTTTTTCCCTTTCTGACTTACTTCACTCTGTATGACAGACTCTAGGTCCATCCACCTCACTACAAATAACTCAATTTCGTTTCTTTTTATAGCTGAGTATTTTTTGTTTTTTAGTCCAGATTTCCAACTCTTTGGAGCCAGAATAGTTGTCTTATCTGTTTGTGATCTTGGAGAGTGCAGGGGAGAAGGGCAGAATAATCCAACTTCCTACTAATTATCTTGTCAATTTACCTCAAACATCGAAAGATAATGTATTCTTTGGATGCACACACACACACACACACACACACAGTATTATGAGAAGGAAATGTTAACAGTTGTTACCATTAGATGGTATCATTCATCTTTACTTCTTTTATTGTCCTATATTTTTAAATTTTCTACAACGAACATGTATTACTATTCAGAAAAATGCTATTTTATTAGACAAAAATGAATCCTGTAAGTAGCTACCCCACACAGAGGATTAAATCATTCAAGAACAGTTTTCACCCAAGAAGAGCAAAGTTTCTGGATCTGAAAGACAGTAGGTTATGATTGTTTTATATGAACACATTCAGAGCCAATTCAAGACTGATTCATTTTTTCAGGTTTCTTTTTCCCCTGCTCAGGTCATAATTTTAAAAGAATTGGTGTGATTATATACAGTATGGAAGATTTAGAAGATTACACATAGGTGTAGGAAATCCGTAACATCTAAGCTTCACCTTATCACCTTTAGTGTAAATCTAAACTGAGATAACTGTGCTATTAGTTGAACCTGAAAATCAGGAAGTGTTGACACTTTGATAAGTAAAAATAATTGCTATCAAATGTGCAAACTCTGAAGTTGGCTACATGGTTAGGGAGCCTCTTCTGCCCATGCAGAAGGACATTTTTTCTCCTTTCAAGGTGTCCTTACCCTTTTCAAGGGAAGTACCCCACACCACTTTTCTACGAATATAAAGTACCTAATATGATTCACAAACAACTTGTTGAGAATTTACTGTTGCCATCCTATACCTAATCCTACTAGCCTTGGAAAATAAGAAATTTTGCCTCTCATTTTGGAATGGCAAATAGCAACACTTTTGAGTAGGAAAGAACTTTTAGAAAGCATTCTTCCCATTATCCTTAAAAAATGTACCTTATAGAGGATTGCCACATCTGCCCTTCTTTAAGAGAGACCTCAAATACCTGATTCAACACCCTGCATTATCATAGCCTCCATAAAGCGGTTTACACCACTATATAGGAGCCAAGGGTTCAAGTGTATAATATTTTGCTTCTTATACTATGGAAATAACTCCTTGAATTTCTCCTCCTCCAGAATCTGCCCAGATGGTTTGGTAGACAATTAAAGTATTGATATCCTATTGCCACATTCTGTATTATTCTCTGTATTTCTAAGTTACCTTACACCTTCATAAAATATAATTACATATTTCTTAAGGCCCTCTTTAATTCAGATCAAGTTTATCCAAAATTGTCTTTAATGGATTGGACAAATTTAGTGTTTACAAAATTATGATTTTAAAGTATTACTTAGAAAAACATTACATATGAAGATTAATATTCATTATAAAAAATTTAGCTGTTAATTAAAACAAAACCTCTTCTGTGTAACATTAACCTAGGGCACCTAGTTCTATATAAACTTGAAGGCCATAAAACTTCATTTCTTTTAAAATGTTTTGTAACTTAGAATATCTACTATTTTAATCTCTTTTCCCAATAATTATTTTTTTAATCAATGAGATTTTACAGACTTTGTTCAGTGGATATTTATATATGATTTCCTATTTACATTAAGAACTCTTGAAGGATGTGTTTAGGTCTATTTAACTTACTCTTTATATTGACTAATTGAATTGTAGCTTAATATATGGTCTGGATAACAATTAGAGTGAGTGTAAGAGATTAAAATGACTAAGTTACCCACACAGATATGTAATAAATCCTCAATCTTATGAATATTTGTTTTCTTTTTAAAATAAATTTATTTATTTATTTTTGGCTGTGTTGGGTCTTTTTGCTGTGTGCTGGCTTTCTGTAGTTGCGGCGAGCAGGGGCTACTCTTTGCTGTGGTGAGCAGGCTTTTCATTGCGGTGGCTTCTCTTTGTTGCCTGGGCACACGGGCTTCAGTAGCTGTGGCACGTGGGCTCAGTAGCTGTGGCTCGCAGGCTCTAGAGCACAGGCTCAGTAGTTGTGATGCACGGGCTTAGGTGCTCCGCGGCATGTGGGATCTTCCCGGACCAGGACTTGAACCCGTGTCCACTGCATTGGCAGGCGGTTTCTTAACCACTGCACCACCAGGGAAGTCCAGTATTTGTTTTCTTAATGTCTCTCACATCCATTGCTTAGCATTTCCTCTTTCATGCCCCTGATTAAGGCTCCCGTCAGTACTGCAGACTTCGTACTAGATCCCCTTGTATAAACCTTCCTGCACACCACTCTAGGATCAACCTAAATCTATACTGTATAATTGTCCTTCCACTAATTATTCCACTTTGTCATAATCTTCAGTGGCCCCTCTAACCTACAGGATAAACTCAGGCTCCTGAGTCTGGCATCTGTGGTCTTCAATTATTGATGCCCCAATCTACCTACGTAACTTTATCCTCATACTCACAGCTAAGACTTCCCTAACTCCTTTTTTTCTGTCTGAGTCTGTATATTCCACTATCCCCCAAACAAATCACCAGTGTAACTCAGCTGGTTCCTGGGTTACAATACTTTATGGATCAAATAGATCAAGAGCACTGCCTACAAAATGACCGGACATCAGCTCTTCCTCCTACTTGGGTCTTTATGAATGTCTCCGATTTTTTTTTTGGTTCAAAGAGGAGGAAGAAATGTAGAATTGCCTCACCTGTAACTTGCATACCTGCATCTCTGTCATCCCCGTATGCTTAGATGTTGCATTCATTATCTTTCTAGGTTATACTCCACAATCACTCACCTCTTCCATGGTGAAACTTTCCAAACCACCACACCATGTTGCTGGTCAAGCCCATGGCCAACTTTCTGGGCTGGCTCCCCACACCTGGGACTCAGCTGCTCTTGACCACCAATAATGCTGTGGCATCAGGTCTCCCCTACAGCTCCCTGGAGCTTAATATCCCCTGCATTTGTGTCTCTGATAAGGAGAAAAACCCCTAAACTTCCATGTGCTCCACCCTTTTTTTGGCAAGCAAAGAGGAAGGAACTCCCAGCAGAATTATTTGATGATACATTTTGTTTAGTTTTACATTACTATCCAGAGAACATAGATGTTCCAGGGGTCAGTGTCAGGATAGGATCAAGTACAAATGCATGTTACACCCTGAATAACTGTGCCAGGCTCCTTTCTTATGATGAACATTTTTTCTCTCATAAACCATCTAGTTCCTCCCTGCTGTCCAGCTGGCTTCCTCTTGGGTTCACTAGTCCATACAACACTTCCAACATTAATTCAATAAATTGTTAAATCATGCATTTCTAATCTAAAATGGTATGACAATACGCAAAAAGAAAAAATCAAACACATTCCTCAATCCTATTATATAATAAATTAGAACACTCAACACAGTTCTGTAGATGTTTTCTTTGTTTGCTTTCTTTTAATGTTCTTCAGTTTTATAGATGCAAGGAACAGAAATTCACCCAAACATCAATAAACCAGAACCCAAGAAAAAATAGGCTAAGATGGTTTGGGACTCAAGGTGGCCTTAAGGGCTTCAGCAACGGCTATTCACATGAATATTCATTAATACTCAGCCCCATGAATATGACTCTGTGCTTCTGCAGGTGGTTCCTTTTTCCTGTACCACGACCCACTGCTTCTAACCCAGTGCTTGTCAAACTCTCTGTGGTTGGGAAACGCCTCCCACCCACGACTCCCCAATCCATCATGGACCAATACTTTGATAAAACACAAAATTGTACATTTGGATGTAGCAGTAATGTTAAATTGCTTTACATTCTAAAACTTACCTCTCTTTCTCTTTGCTTATCCCAGAGTGGTAAGTAACAGCACACAGACTAGTATCGATGCTCATACCACACTTTCAACAGCATGCATCTGCTTTCTCTTAGTTCCTGATCTACTCATATCATTGGGTTGCAAGAGACCCATCACAATCTCCCCACCTTTTCTTACATTCCAACCTTCAAACTCTGCTCCACCCCTACCTGTAAACTGCCCTCCCCCAACCCTTAGGTGATGTTCTAGAGAAAGGAAATTATATCGGCTTGTGTCATCTTTCCTGCTGTGCTTATGGCTACTCTGGGTTCCCTTGCCAACCCTTATCCTATAACCTCTGAGTGGTTAAGTGGTATCACACGGTATGACACATGGATGATTAAGGAGCGCCCCCCTTCCGAGACCACAGATGTGGTGTGGATAACTCTGATTGCCACACCATTTTCAGAGTTTTCAAAATTAGTTCAGTTTTTTTATAAGAAGACAATAAACAGTGATATAAAAGATCTGCATTACCAGATTGAGTCCTAGTTAAGTAATAAACGGGATTTTCTCTCATTCGAAAGAGCCAACAGTTAGGTGCCTTCCCTGGGCAAACCAGAGGTGCTGGGATGCTGTGGCTAGTGACTGGTTGAGCAATTTCACACGCAATTCCTAGTGCCCACCTTAATTGGATGTGCCATTAATCTCTGTTCACTAATACAACCTGGATTCAGGAATGAGTAAACACACTCTTCCCAGTGGGCACGATCATTTTTAATCTACTTTCTCTGTGGTAGGTCATGGTTCCAGAGAGACTGCTTGAGCATTAAGTTTCTCTTAAAAGAAAAATCAACAAAACTGGTCTCAAGACTTTTCCTTCTGATCTGTAGAGTCACAGGAAGGAAAGAGAAAGGGTAGCAAGAGAACTCAGAAAAAGCAATGGATAATGCCAACTATGGACAAAACACAGACACCCAGAATTTAGATACTCACTCATAGTCAACTACTGGTTTCAGAATGTAAAAGACATGAGGCCCCATTGGACACAGTGCAGAAGACTTCAAGGAGATGCTAGTCAGTGGTTCACAAGCAAGTGCTCGTGGGAATCACCTGGTCAGCTTCTGAGGCCTCCCCCCACCTCCCCGCCCCGACCCCAGACCAATCAAGTTAGAATTTCTAGGAATGTGTAGGGAGAAAGTACATGCCAGTTTCCCTGGGGAAAGTCTCATTTGATAGCTTTTATAGAACAACTGATGCCTGTTAATTATTTTTAGCTTCCCCTTTTATGCTTTAAGTATCCTACTTTGGATGGATGACAAAAGGTACAATGTATTAGAATTCAGCTGAACAGTCCACGCTGACCTTAGTAACTTAGATGAAGATGGTGCTTGGCCTATTCTTCATGATGAATGTTGAGTGGCAAAAAAACATCTAACATCACAGAAAGAACTATTGCGAAGAAAATGCAAACCTTAAATTGAGACAGATTGACAGGAGAAAATCAAACAGAAGTTTAGTGACATGCATACATGGGAGAAACCCAAGAAAACTGAGTAACTTACCGAAATGGCTAAAATCCTCACCTTAAATACCAACTCCAGCTAAAGACAAAAGAGGGTATTGGGGATAGTGGTTTGGGACTTCAAAGGGGAGGAAGGCAAATGTTTGGTAAGTAAACATTTGCTGGATCCTGTAGAGACAACTGGAGGCAGAGTGGACTCTGATTGCTAGGCCCTACTGAGTTTTCCACACCACACCTAGCACGTACTTTTTGCAGATGTGACGGTTCTATTTCAGAACAGGCCCTCTATGTCAACTATTTTAGGCAGTCAAGAGGAAGGTCAAAGTTTCTTCCTAAGTCTTTTAGGCCTTGATAGTTTTCACCTCAAAATAATCGTCATGCCAAAGAGACGTTCTGGGGTGATGAATTTTTTTCCCCTACAAAGATGTCAGTCAGGACCTAGTCCATTATTCAGGCTTCAATTATGTAAACACTTCCAATAACAGGCATTGGAGAATCTTAATTTTTTCCTCTCAGGAGACTCCTAGGTCAATGCCAACATGCCTGCTTCTCACCCTGTTACCTTCTCTGCATACCAAGGAGGTCTTGAGAAGCATGAGTGGCGTTTGACAAGCCACCAAAAATATTCCTGCTAAACTCTGTGCCCAGGATGCTGGGTGTAGCCTCCCTTTTCTTTACATTTGATTATCCGAAGGGGGCCAATCAAACGTCACTGTGCAAATATCTAGAGAGAAACTCTGGCAACCTTTCAATGGTAGCTTCCTCCACTAAAGTTTGGACAAAAAAGGGCTGCCAGATAAATACAGTTAAACTTGAAAAGCAGATAAACAACATTTTTTTTTTTTTTTTTTTTTTTTAGTATATGTATGTCCCATGCAATATTTGGGACATACTCATACTAAAGACAGGATTCATTGTTTCTCTGAAATTCACATTGAATCAGATATCCTGTATTTTTGTTTGTGAAATCTGGCAATCATAAACTAGCTGATAGCTCTAGCGCCACGTACATTTCTCGGCCCCACCCATTCATTCTGGTTCAAGTCACACCCCAAAGGAGGAACAGAACTGGAATCTGACTGAACACACTCATGGTCAGAAGACAAAGATGTTTTGCTCTGACTTCTGGATTAGTGGATGAAAACTTTTGTTATGAATAATACGATGCTGGGCTGTACGCTGCAGGCCTACAGGGCTCATCTGTACTTGCCCAGCTTCCAGACCAAAGAAAGAGCCTGGAGTTAGCGACAGAGACATCACTGGTTTAATGGATGGGGGAGCTTACTCATCTGAAGCAAGGTCCTAGAGCGACATCTCACCGTGTGCGGCAGACATGGCAGCAAAATCCTTCCCAGGGGGAGGGGGAGGTTACCAGTTACAGGGGGCATTGACATCAGGTTGGCTCATCAGTTACCAGGGAAACCAGCAGAGGACCATGCCCCTCACCACCCCTCTGATAAGCTCTCATGGTGGAGATGTTCTGACCTAAAGTTAGGAACAGGCACTAGCTGGGGCCGGGGCAAGTATTTAGGAAGATCAGTCATGTGAATAGGGTGTAGGTAAAGCAGGCACCTGTCAAGCAGGGGATGTACAGAGAGCAAGAGAACAGCCATCTTGGGTGGCCTGACCATACATATGAAGAGGACGATGTAGGGGTAAGAAGTGGGTATCAGAGAGTTTTGCCTGGGCAAGTCAGCACTCCCCAAATTCATGCTATTTCCGACTCCTACCCTTGGCTTCCCCACATCAAGTTCCCATTGAAATCTTCCCCTCTGTGGGATATCCTCCACTAAAGAATTGCTTTATACAGCAGCCTACTACCAACCTCTATATAGGCCCAACAGCAAAAAAAATCAGGCTCAATGAACCTGGTCTTATACTTCATAAACCTCAATGACAAACTTTTTAAGAATGCCTTTTTTAAGAGATGTAAAACCTTCTGAAGGAACATCTGAGATAAATCATTAATAGTTATGATATTTGACAATTTAACAGTGCAGCTTTATGTTATTCTCTGTTCTTGTATGAAGGCACACGTGTGCACACCCACATAAACACGTAATTGCTGTTACCGATCTTCGTAGCCCTGAAGCCAGGTCTTCAGGTGTCACTTGAATGGAGAACCTCACCAAGCCCTGCTCAGTGAGTATCTTTATAAAGTGGCAAAATCAGGACTTAAATTCATTTAGAGCATGCGCACACATAGCATATGAAGAGCAAAGACTTACTGCCTGCTGTTACTCAGGATTATTCTGGATCACATCCCAGACCCCAGCCTTCTCCTTGACGGATGCACTGGTTCTCACAGCACAACATCTCCAATCTCTGATCCATTTCACAAACTCATCACATTCATGTGTTCTTACGTACCTGTTGAATATCAGGTAACATATTCAGGCTTATATTCCTGGAATTTGTTATAACCCAAATCTTTCTAATTAGAGACATAGGACTTGTTAATAAGCACTTCTATATTACATTTATCATTATTAAAAAGTAATAAACTATTTTATAATCTTAGTGGAGAGGAGCTCATACACTGAGCAGAAAATTGCTCACCTTTATGAATGTACCAATTCTTCTATGGCATGAGAAGCCTCTCTCTCCCTCTCACTATATACATATATGTGTATGTCCGTGAGCCATGGCCGCTGAGCCTGCATGTCTGGAGCCTGTGCTCTGCAACGGGAGAGGCAAAAACAGTGAGAGGCCCACGTACTGCAAAAAAAAAAAAAAAAACACCATATGATCATCTCAATAGATGCAGAGAAAGCTTTCAACAAAATTTAACACCCATATATTTATGATAAATACCCTCCAGGAAATAGGCATAGAGGGAACTTTCCTCAACATAATAAAGGCCATATATGACAAACCCACAGCCAACACCATCCTCAATGGTGAAAAACTGAAACCTTTTCCACTAAGATCAGGAACAAGACAAGGTTGCCCACTCTCACCACTATTATTCCACATAGCTTTGGAAGTTTTAGCCACAGCAATCAAAGAAGCAAAAGAAATAAAAGGAATCCAGATCACAAAAGAAGAAGTAAAGCTGTCACTCTTTTCAGATGACATGATACTCTACATAGAGAATCCTAAAGATGCTACCAGAAAACCACTAGAGCTAATCAATGAATTCGGTAAAGTAGCAGGATACAAAATTAATGCACAGAAATCTCACATTCCTATACACTAATGATGAAAAATCTGAAAATGAACTTAAGAAAACACTCCCATTTACCACTGCAACAAAAGGAATAAACTATCCAGGAACAAACCTACCTAAGGAGACAAAAGTCCCGTATGCAGAAAATTATGAAACTGATGAAAGAAATTAAAGATGATACAAATAGATGGAGAGATATACCATGTTTTCGGATTGGAAGAATCAACATTGTGAAAATGACTCTACTATCCAAAGCAATCTACAGATTCAATGCAATCCCTATCAAACTACCACTGGCATTTTTCACAGAACTAGAACAAAAAATTTCACAATTTGTATGGAAACACAAAAGACCCCAAATAGCCAAAGCAATCTTGAGAAAGAAAAACTGAGCTGGAGGAATAAGGCTCCCTGATTTCAGACTATACTACAAATCTACAGTAATCAAGAGAATATGGTACTGGCACAAAAACAGAAATATAGATCAATGGAACAGGATAGAAAGCCCAGAGATAGGGGCTTCCCTGGTGGCGCAGTGGTTGAGAGTCCGCCTGCCGATGCAGGGGACACGGGTTCGTGCCCCGGTCTGGGAAGATCCCACATGCCGCGGAGCGGCTGGGCCCGTGAGCCATGGCCGCTGAGCCTGCGCGTCCGGAGCCTGTCCTCCGCAGCGGGAGAGGCCACAACAGTGAGAGGCCCGCGTAACGCATAAAAAAAAAAAAAAAAAAAAAAAAGAAAGCCCAGAGATAAACCCACGCCCATATGGTCAGATTTTTAATAAAGGAGGCAAGTATATACAGTGGAGAAGACAAACTCTTCAATAAGCGGTGCTGGGAAAACTGGACAGCTACATGTAAAAGAATGAAATTAGAACACTTCCTAACACCATCCAGAAAAATAAACTCAAAATGGATTAAAGACCTAAATGTAAGGCCAGAAACTATCAAACTCTTAGAGGAAAACCTAGGCAGAACACTCTATGACATAAATCACAGCAAGATCCTTTTTGACCCACCTCCTAGAGAAATGGAAATAAAAACAAAAATAAACAAATGGTCCCTAATGAAACCTAAAGGCATTTGCACAGCAAAGGAAACCATAAACAAGACGAAAGACAACCCTCAAAATGGGAGAAAATATTTGCAAATGAAACCACTGACAAAGGATTAATCTCCAAAATTTACAAGCAGCTCATGCAGTTCAATAACAGAAAAACAAACAACCCAATTCAAAAATGGGCAGAAGGGCTTCTCTGGTGGCGCAGTGGTTGAGCGTCCGCCTGCCGATGCAGGGGACACGGGTTCGTGCCCCGGTCCGGGAAGATCCCACATGCCGCGGAGCGGCTGGGCCCGTGAGCCATGGCCGCTGAGCCTGCGCGTCTGGAGCCTGTGCTCTGCAACGGGAGAGGCCACAGCAGTGAGGGGCCCACGTACCGCAAAAAAAAAAAAATTGTTAAAAAAAAAATGGGCAGAAGACCTAAATAGACACTTTTCCAAACAAGATATACAGACTGCCAACAAACACATGAAAGAATGCTCAACATCACTAATCATTAGAGAAATGCAAATCAAAACTACAATGAGATATCATCTCACACCAGTCAGAATGGCCATCATCAAAAAATCTACAAACAATAAATGCTGAGAGGGTGTGGAGAAAAGGGAACCCTCTTGTACTGTTGTTGGGAATGTAAATTGATACAGACACTATGGAGAACATTATGGAGGCTCCTTAAAAAACTAAAAATAGAGTTACTATAAGACCCAGCAATCCCACTACTGGGTATACACCCTGAGAAAACCATAATTCAAAAAGAGTCATGTACCAAAATGTTCATTGCAGCTCTATTTACAATAGCCAGGACATGGAAGCAACCTAAGTGTACATCAACAGATGAATGGATAAAGTTGATGTGACACATATATACAATGGAACATTACTCAGCCCTAAAAAGAAACGAAATTGAGTTATTTGTAGTGAGGTGGATGGACCTAGAGTCTTTCATACAGAGTGAAGTAAGTCAGAAAGAGAAAAACAAATACCGTATGCTAACACATATATATGGAATCTAAAAAAAAAAAGAAAAAATGGTCATGAAGAACCTAGGGGCAAGACGGGAATAAAGACACAGACCTACTAGAGAATGGACTTGAGGATACAAGGAGGGGGAAGGGTAAGCTGGGACGAAGTGAGAGAGTGGCATGGACATGTATACACTACCAAACGTAAAATAGATAGCTCGTGGGAAGCAGCCACATAGCACAGGGAGATCAGATCGGTGCTCTGTGACCACCTAGAGGGGTGGGATAGGGAGGGTGGGAGGGAGGGAGACTCAAGAGGGAAGAGATATGGGGACATATGTATATGTATAACTGATTCACTTTGTTATACAGCAGAAACTAACACACCATTGTAAAGCAATTATACTGCAATAAAGATGTTTAAAAAAAAATCATAGCCATTCATATGATTAAGTGAATGGCTGTTATGTGAAGAAAATTTTTTCTGATGGCCTGATACTAGAAAGGCAAATACAACCAACACTTGTCTAACACTTCTCTATTCCTGGCTCTATGCTGGTGCTTTAAACAGAATAGAGCATTTAATACTTAGAGCAACTCTTTTAAGTTTCAAGTTAACATTATTATGTGGTTTAACCAAATGAAATCGCCACTTTTGTAGGTAAAAAATGATTGCATATTGGTAATTTCAAGTGGTTCAACCTAACATTTTCTTTTGATGGAGGAAAACAGCTGATGTGCAGAGACATTAAGTAATTTTCCCAAATCATACAGTTTGAAACCCAGGTGTTATGACTCTCAAATCCATTCTTTTTTAAAATTAATTAATTAATTAATTTTTGGCTGTGTTGGGTCTTCGTTACTATGCGCAGCCTTTCTCTAGCTGCAGTGAACGGGGCCTACTCTTCATTGCTGTGCACGGGCTTCTCATTGCGGTGGCTTCTCTTTGTTGCAGGGCATGGGCTCTAGACTCATGGGCTTCAGTAGTTGCCGCATGTGGGCTCAGTAATTGTGGCTTGCAGGCTCTACAGCACAGGCTCAGTAGTTGTGGCACATGGGCTTAGTTGCTCTGCAGCATGTGGAATCTTCCCGGACCAGGGCTCGAACCCGTGTCCCCTGCATCGGCAGGTGGACTCTCAACCACTGCACCACCAGGGAAGCCCGATCATATGGTTTTTGTTCTTCAATTTGTTAATATGGTGTATCACATTGATTCATTTGCATATATTGAAGAATTCTTGCATTCCTGGGATAAACCCCACTTGATCATGGTGTATGATCCTTTAATGTGCTGTTGGATTCTGTGTGCTAGTATTTTGTTGACGATTTTTGCATCTATGTTCATCAGTGATATTGACCTGTAGTTTTCGTCCCTTGTGACATCTTTATCTGGTTTTGGTATCAGGGTGATGGTCGCATCGTAGAATGAGTTTGGGAGTGTTCCTCCCTCTGCTATACTTTGGAAGAGTTTGAGAAGGTTAGGTGTTAGCTCTTCTCTAAATGTTTGCCAGAATTCGCCTGTGAAGCCATCTGGTCCTGGGTTTTTGTTTGTTGGAAGATTTTTAATCACAGTTTCAATTACAGTGCTTGTGATTGGTCTGTTTATATTTTCTATTTCTTCCTGGTTCAGTCTTGGCAGGTTGTGCTTTTCTAAGAAATTGTCCTTTTCTTTCAGGTTGTCCATTTTATTGGCATATAGTTGCTTGTAGTAATCTCTCATGATCCTTTGTATTTCTGCAGTGTCAGTTGTTACTTCTCCTTTTTCATTTCTAATTCTATTGATTTGAGTCTTCTCCCTTTTTCTCTTGATGAGTCTGCCTAATAGTTTATCTGTTTATCTTCTCAAAGAACCAGCTTTTAGTTTTATTGATCTTTGCTATCATTTCCATCATTTCTGTTTCATTTATTTCTGATCTGATCTTTATGATTTCTTTCCTTCTGCTAACTTTGGGGGTTTTTTGTTCTTCTTTCTCTAATTGCTTTAGGTGTAAGGGTAGGTTGTTTGCTTGAGATGTTTCTTGTTTCTTAATGTAGGATTGTATTGCTATAAACTTCCCTCTTAGAACTGCTTTTGCTGCATACCATAGGTTTTGGATTGTCGTGTTTTTATTGTCATTTGTTTCTAGGTATTTTTAGATTTCTTCAGTCATCTCTTGGTTATTAAGTAGTGTATTGTTTAGCCTCCATGTGTTTGTATTTTTTACAGATTTTTTCCTGTAATTGATATCTAGTCTCATAGCATTGTGGTCGGAAAAGATACTTGATACGATTTCCATTTTCTTAAATTTACCAAGGCTTGATTTCTGACCCAAGATATGATCTATCCTGGAGAATGTTCCATGAGCACTTGAGAAAAATGTGTATTCTGTTGTTTTTGGATGGAATGTCCTATAAATATCAATTAGGTCCATCTTATTTAATGTATCATTTAAAGCTTGTGTTTCCTTATTTATTTTCATTTTGGATGATCTGTCCATTGGTGAAAGCGGGGTGTTAAATTTCCCCACTATGATTGTGTTATTGTCGATTTCCCCTTTTATGGCTGTTAGTATTTGCCTTATGTATTGAAGTGCTCCTATGTTGGGTGCATAAATATTTACAATTGTTATATCTTCTTCCTGGATTGATCCCTTGATCATTATGTACTGTCCTTCTTTGTCTCTTGTCATGGTCTTTGTTTTAAAGTCTATTTTGTCTGATATGAGAATTGCTACTCCAGCTTTCTTTTGCTTTCCATTTGCATGGAAAATTGCAAAGTAATGTGAAAGACCTTCAGTCTCATAGCTAACATACAGGTATATACATTTACCAATATGCATCAGATTATATACTTAGGAAATGTACATTTTACTATATGAAAATTATATTTCAATAAAAAACAGTAGGCATGAAAACATTGTCTTTCATTTTGTCTTCATCTAAAGTTTCAACTTAAAGAGCTGATTATCTGGTAAAATCTTCTCCAAGGCCAGTTAACCAATCTCCTCAAATAGACATACCTTTAAATAATGCTAATGTAAATCTCAATTTAAAATCATTTTATAAGGCTTAGTTAAGCATGCCCACCGCTGCTTCAGAATAGAAGATGGTAAGACCTTTCAATCATACACAACCCTGGCAATCATTTGTTGTATCACAATCCAGACTTCTGCACCTGGGCTTCCTTTTATGAGAGGCGATACAGTGTCGACTCTGCCAACACCACTTACTTTCTCCATGATGGTGGGCAACTTAGCTGACTTCTCTGTGCCTCAGTTTCTTCCTCTTTAAAGTGGGTACTATTATGGGTTGAATAGATGCTGAAGTCCATCCAAATAGATGCTGAAGTCCTAACCTCCAGTACCTATGAATGTGACCTTATTTAGAAATAAGCCCTCTGCAGATGATCAGTTAAGATGAGATGAGTCCTAATCCAATATGACTAGTGTCCTTATAAAAATGAGAAATTTGGACATGGAGTTAGACACATACAGAGGGAAGATAGTATGACATAGGGAGAAAGCCATCTACAAGTCAAGGAGTGTCTAAGGCTACCAGAAGTTAGGGGAGAGGCCCAGAACAGATTCTTCTTCACAGCCCTCAGAAGGAACCAACCCTACTCATACCTTGATTTCGGACTGCTTGCTACCTGCCATACTGTGAGACAATACATTTCTGTTTTTTAAGCCACCCAGTTGGCAGTACTTTTTTATGATAGCCCTAGGAAACTAATACAGGGGCCAATAACAGCATCTTCTTCATGGAATTGTTATGAGGATCAAATGAGTTAATACATGTAAAACACTTAGAATACTGCCTAGGGTATGGTAAGTAGTCAATAAATACTAGTATCGGTTCTTCACTGAATCCTATTCACTACAACTGCAATATATATTCATGTCTAATACCAAAGGCCGGATCTACAAAATGGAACAGTTCACTCAAAGAGCTTTTCAGTGTTTTCCCAATTGGCATTCCTTGCACCTGATTCTGTAACTGAGAGTTTTCTCAACTTTTTCTTAAACCATATCTTATTCCCAAGTCTGGAAAGTTAATAACATACACTTACTTCACATGAAAGTGTCTCCCCTGTTCCCACCACCCTCCCCTCTCACTTACACACCAAGTCTAGGATCCAAACCCTTCAGATCTCTGTCTGTTCCCAAATCAAAACTTCCTCAGAAAGATCTAAAACACTTTTGCCTGAGGTCTTTTTTAACCACCAGTTTTTTAAAGCATTATTATTTTCAAGGAGAGTACAATTTGAACAAGAATCAAAGTCTTAGGCTTAAGAATGGGCTCTACTATTGGAGAATTTTAACCATGAGACCGTGGTTAATAGAATTTTCAAGGGCTGAGGGTAGGGATAGCAGACATCAAGGTTTCCTTAGACCTCTGAAGGCACCCCTTATTTCACAGGTCTAGATCAACCCTGTCTCAATTTTGTGGCTTTGTCAATCAAGGACAGTAACAATCCAGTCAAAACACAATGATTTGCCTTTACTATCACTTTTACAGAGGAGGGGCAGAACAGTTATCTGTCGCCAAACAGAAATCCACTTGATAGAATTCAGAATCAAAGAATGCAGTTCAGTCACCAATTATTTAAATACCAACTTGAGCAAACAGAACGTAAATTTCTGGTGCCACCATTATTGACTCTGCCATCCTGTTCCTACTGCAATTCCCTCATCTATCAATGGCTTAAAAATTGCTAAGTTCTGTCAGCAGTCAGAATTTTGTGAACCTTAAATAAAAATTGATTTACAAAATCTCAAAGGACATTATAAATCAGGTAAACTGAGAATCTTTCTAGTTATATATCCCTCAGGGTCCCAAGATAAAACAGATGACATGCTAAAATTGGGCCATTTGAGGAGAGTTTAATTAAAGAACTATTTACAAAGATGTGGGCAGAGTATAGGGAAACCACAAGGGATGATGTAGAACCAGGGGTTAATAACTGTGAAGTGCCTCTACTACCCATAGCCTGGGAAGCAAAAAAGGAGAATAGTTATTAGAACCCAGAGAGGGAGAACTGTGTGGAGAGGGCTACTTGATAGTTCAAGGATGCTGCCACCTTGTAGCAAGTCCACAGGGAAGGAACCAGTAGGATAAATACCCTGACCTCACTCTCCTCCCTGCTTTCTGATCTCTGGGCAGTGTTCCCCATAGTCCAATCTCAACCGGAAGCCAGAAAACTAGCAATGTTATTGATACAATGTCCCTACGGGTCAGCATCCAAGGATACAGAGCAGAGTGAAGAATGTGGAAAGCGGATCGAAGTGGAGGTTATCTGGCATAACACTTGACCTTGGATACGTCACTGGGTCTCCCCGAGCTTACATTTCTTTCATGTTTGAATCCCAGCAGCCAGCCCAGTGCTGACACGGAGTCCGTAAGTTCTTATTGATTGGAATTAAGTCTATAAAATAATATATATAAGATAGATGAGCTCCACAGCTCCTTCCAATTCTAACATTCTCTAATTACTAATTTGTTCATTGTCCTCAAATATTATTCAATAATTGTGGCCTGACCATAATGAAGAGGTCACCGTTGCTAAAGATGAATTCCACATCCCAATCTGTAACTCTGTATTCTATTATCTCTTCCATATAAAAATACAAAAATGAATTGATCAGATGTTACTCAATGAGGTGTCTGAAGAGAAGAAAGACCAAAATATTTAGGTGGAGACATGAATGCATGATAATAAAGGAGGAAAATCACTTTGATTGAAAAATTAGGTCCAATGAGGATCTTAAGCTTATAAAAGAATAACCCGAGGGGGACCTTGAAGATGGCGTAAGAGTAAGACGCGGAGATCGCCTTCCTCCCCACGGATACACCAGAAATACATCCACACATGGAACAACTCCTACAGAACTCCTACTGAAGGCTGGCAGAAGACCTCAGACCTCCCAAAAGGCAAGAAACTCCCCACGTAACTGGGTAGGGCAAAAGAAAAAACAGAGACAAAAGAATAAGGACGGCACCTGCACCAGTGGGAGGGAGCTGTGAAGGAGGAAAAGTTTCCACACACTAGGAAGCCCCTCCGCGGGCGGAGACTGCGGGAGGCGGAGGGGGGAGCTTCGGGACCGCGGAGTGGTGCACAGCGACGGGTGCGGAGGGCAAAGCGGGGAGATTCCTGCACAGACGATCAGTGCTGACCGGCACTCACCAGCCCGAGTGGCTTGTCTGCTCACCCGCCGGGGCGGGCGGGGCTGCGAGCTGAGGCTCGGGTTTTGGTTTTGGACGGAGCTCAGGGAGAGGACTGGGGTTGGCGGCTTGAACATAGCCTGAAGGGGTTAGTGCACCACGACTAGCCGGGAGGGAGTTCGGGGAAAAGCCTGCACCTGCCGAAGAGGCAAGAGACTTTTTCTTCCCTCTTTGTTTCCTGGTGCGCGAGGAGAGGGGTTTAAGAGCGCTGCTTAAAGGAACTCCAGAGACGGGCGCGAGCCGCGGCTAAAAGCGCAAACCCCAGAGACGGGCGCGAGCCGCGGCTGAAAGCGCAAACCCCAGAGACGGGCGGGAGACGCTAAGGCTGCTGCTGCCGCCACCAAGGGCCTGTGTGCGAGCACAGGTCACTCTCCACACCCCTCTTCCGCGGAGCCTGTGCAGCCCGCCACTGCCAGGTTCCCGGGATCCAGGGACAACTTCCCCGGGAGTACGCACGGCGGGTCTCAGGCTGGTGCAACATCACGCCGGCCTCTGCCGCAACGTCACGCTGCCTCTGCAGCTGCAGGCCCGCCCCGCACGTAGTGCCCCTCCTACCCCCATCCCCCAACCCCCGGCCTGAGTGAGCCGGAGGCCCCGAATCAGCGGCTCCTTTAACCCCGTCCTGTCTGAGCGAAAAAACAGACGCCCTCCAGCGACCTACACGCAGAGGCAGGGCCAAATCCAAAGCTGAGCTCCTGTGAGCTGTGAGAACAAAGAAGAGAAAGGGAAATCTCTCCCAGCAGCCACAGAAGCAGCGGATTAAAGCTCCACAATCAACTTGATATACCCTGCATCTGTGGAATACCTGAATAGACAAGGAATGATCCCAAATTGAAGAGGTGGAATTTAGGAGCGAGATCTATGATTTTTTTCCCTTTTCCTCTTTTTGTGAATGTGTACGTGTATGCTTCTGTGTGAGATCCTGTCTGTATACTCTTGCTTCCACCATTTGTCCTAGGGCTCTATCCGTCCATGACTTTTTTTTAAAAATTCTTTTTCTTAATAATTAAGTTTAATTGTGATAACTTTATTATACTTTACCTTCGTTCTTTCTTTCTTTCCTTCCTTCCTTCCCTCCTTTAGACAACGAATCACCCCAAATTGAGGAGGTGGTCTCAGGGAGCAGGATTTATGATTTTTCCCCCTTTACCTCTTTTTGTGAAGGTGTATGTGTATGCTTCTGTGTAAGATTTTCTCTGTATAGCTTTGCTTCCAACATTTGTCCTAAGGTTCTATCCGTCCCTTTTTTTTTTTCTAAATATTTTTTAATTCAATAACTATATTATACTTTATTTTATTTTTACTGTATCATCTTTCTTTCTGTCTTTTTTCCTTCTTTCCCTCCTTCCTTCCTTCCTCCCTCCCTCCCTCCTTCCCTCCTTTCTTTCCTTCTTTGCTTCTTTCTTCCTTCCTTCCTTTCCTCCTTTCCTTCTTTCTTTCCTCATACTTCTACTAATTCTCCCTACTTTTTCTCCCTTTTATTCTGAGCTGTGTGGGTGAAAGGCTCTTGGTGCTCCAGCCAGGAGTCAGGGCTCTGCCTCTGAGGTAGGAGAGCCAACTTCAGGACACTGGTCAACAAGAGACCTCCCAGCTCCACATAATATTAAACGGTGGAAATATCCCAGAGACCTCCATCTTAACACCAGCACCCAGCTTCACTCAACGACCAGCAAGCCACAGTGCTGGACAACCTATGCCAAACAACTAGCAAAACAGGAACACAACCCCACCCATTAGCAGAGAGGCTGCCTAAAATCATAATAAGGCCACAGACACCCCAAAACACACCACCAGACGTGAACCTGCCCACTAGAGAGACAAGATCCAGCCTCATCCAGCACAACACAGGCACTAGTCCCCTCCACCAGGAAGCCTACACAACCCACTGAAACAACCTTAGCCACTGGAGACAGACATCAAAAACAACGGGAACTACGAACGTGCAGCCTGCAAAAAGGAGACCCCAAACACAGTAAGATAAGCAAAATGAGAAGACAGAAAAACACACAGCAGATGAAGGAGCAAGATAAAAACCCACCAGACCTAACAAATGAAGAGGAAATAGGCAGTCTACCTGAAAAAGAATTCAGAATAATGATAGTAAGGATGATCCGAAATCTTGGAAGTAGAATGGACAAAATGCAAGAAACAGTTAACAAGGACCTACAAGAACTAAAGATGAAACAAGCAACGATGAACAATGCAATAAATGAAATTAAAATCACTCTAGATAGGATCAATAGCAGAATAACTGAGGCAGAAGAACGGATAAGTGACCTGGAAGATAAAGTAGTGGAAATAACTACTGCAGAGCAGAATAAAGAAAAAAGAATGAAAAGAACTGAAGACAGTCTCAGAGACCTCTGGGACAACATGAAACGCACCAACATTTGAATTATAGGGGTTCCAGAAGAAGAAGAAAGAAAGAAAGGGACTGAGAAAATATTTGAAGAGATTATAGTTGAAAACTTCCCTAATATGGGAAAGGAAATAGTTAATCAAGTCCAGGAAGCACAGAGGGTCCCATACAGGATAAATACAAGGAGAAACACGCCAAGACACATATTAATCAAACTGTCAAAAATTAAATACAAAGAAAGCATATTAAAAGCAGCAAGGGAAAAACAACAAATAACACACAAGGGAATCCCCATAAGGTTAACAGCTGATCTCTCAGCAGAAACCCTACAAGCCAGAAGGGAGTGGCAGGACATACTGAAAGTGATGAAGGAGAATAGCCTGCAACCAAGACTACTCTACCCAGCAAGGATCTCATTCACATTTGATGGAGAAATTAAAACCTTTACAGACAAGCAAAAGCTGAGAGAGTTCAGCACCACCAAACCAGCTTTACAACAAATGCTAAAGGAACTTCTCTAGACACGAAACACAAGAGAAGGAAATGACCTATAGTAGCGAACCCAAAACAATATATAAAATGGAAATAGGAACATACATATCGATAATTACCTTAAATGTAAATGGACTAAATGCTCCCACCAAAAGACACAGATTGGCTGAATGGATACAAAAACAAGACCCTTATATATGCTGTCTACAAGAGACCCACTTCAGAACTAGAGACACATACAGACTGAAAGTAAGGGGATGGAAAAAGATATTCCATGCAAATGGAAACCAAAAGAAAGCTGGAGTAGCAATTCTCATATCAGACAAAATAGACTTTAAAATAAGGACTATTAAAAGGGACAAAGAAGGACACTACATAATGATCAAGGGATCGATCCAAGAAGAAGATATAACAATTGTAAATATTTATGCACCCAACATAGGAGCACCTCAATACATAAGGCAAATACTAACAACCATAAAAGGGGAGATCAACAGTAACACATTCATAGTAGGGGACTTTAACACCCCACTTTCACCCATGGACAGATCATCCAAAATGAAAATAAATAAGGAAACACAAGCTTTAAATGATACATTAAACAAGATGGACTTAATTGATATTTATAGGACACTCCATCCAAAAACAACAGAATACACATTTTTCTCAAGTGCTCATGGAACATTCTCCAGGATAGATCATATCTTGGGTCACAAATCAAGCCTTGGTAAATTTAAGAAAACTGAAATTGTATCAAGTATCTTTTCCGACCACAACGCCATGAGACTAGATATCAATTACAGGAAAAGATCTTTAAAAAATACAAACACATGGAGGCTAAACAATACACTACTTAATAATGAAGTGATCACTGAAGAAATCAAAGGGGAAATCAAAAAATACCTAGAAACAAATGACAATGGAGACACAACGACCCAAAACCTATGGGATGCAGCAAAAGCAGTTCTAAGGGGGAAGTTTATAGCAATACAAGCCCACCTTAAGAAGCAGGAAACATCTCGAATAAACAACCTAACCTTGCACCTCAAGCAATTAGAGAAAGAAAAACAAAAAAACCCCAAAGCTAGCAGAAGGAAAGAAATCATAAAAATCAGATCAGAAATAAATGAAAAAGAAATGAAGGAAACAATAGCAAAGATCAATAAAACTAAAAGCTGGTTCTTTGAGAAGATAAACAAAATAGATAAACCACTAGCCAGACTCATCAAGAAAAAAAGGGAGAAGACTCAAATCAATAGAATTAGAAATGAAAAAGGAGAAGTAACAACTGACACTGCAGAAATAAAAAAAATCATGAGAGATTACTACAAGCAACTCTATGCCAATAAAATGGACAATCTGGAAGAAATGGACAAATTCTTAGAAATGCACAACCTGCCAAGACTGAATCAGGAAGAAATAGAAAATATGAACAGACCAATCACAAGCACTGAAATTGAAACTGTGATTAAAAACCTTCCAACAAACAAAAGCCCAGGACCAGATGGCTTCACAGGTGAATTCTATCAAACGTTTAGAGAAGAGCTAACACCTATCCTTCTCAAACTCTTCCAAAATATAGCAGAGGGAGGAACACTCCCAAATTCCTTCTACGAAGCCACCATCACCTTGATACCAAAACCAGACAAGGATGTCACAAAGAAAGAAAACTACAGGCCAATATCACTGATGAACATAGATGCAAAAATCCTCAACAAAATACTAGCAAACAGAATCCAACAGCACATTAAAAGGATCATACACCATGATCAAGTGGGGTTTATTCCAGGAATGCAAGGATTCTTCAATATACGCAAATCTATCAATGTGATAAACCATATTAACAAATTGAAGGAGAAAAACCATATGATCATCTCAATAGATGCAGAGAAAGCTTTCGACAAAATTCAACACCCATTTATGATAAAAACCCTCCAGAAAGTAGGCATAGAGGGAACTTTCCTAAACATAATAAAAGCCATATATGACAAGCCCACAGCAAACATCATCCTCAATGGTGAAAAACTGAAAGCATTTCCACTAAGATCAGGAACAAGACAAGGTTGCCCACTCTCACCACTCTTATTCAACATAGTTTTGGAAGTTTTAGCCACAGCAATCAGAGAAGAAAAGGAAATAAAAGGAATCCAAATCGGAAAAGAAGAAGTAAAGCTGTCACTGTTTGCAGATGACATGATACTATACATAGAGAATCCTAAAGATGCTACCAGAAAACTACTAGAGCTAATCAATGAATTTGGTAAAGTAGCAGGATACAAAATTAATGCACAGAAATCTCTGGCATTCCTATATACTAATGATGAAAAATCTGAAAGTGAAATCAAGAAAACACTCCCATTTACCATTGCAACAAAAAGAATAAAATATCTAGGAATAAACCTACCTAAGTATACGAAAGACCTGTATGCAGAAAATTATAAGACACTGATGAAAGAAATTAAAGATGATACAAATAGATGGAGAGATATACCATGTTCTTGGATGGGAAGAATCAACATTGTGAAAATGACTCTACTACCCAAAGCAATCTACAGATTCAATGCAATCCCTATCAAACTACCACTGGCATTTTTCACAGAACTAGAACAAAAAATTTCGCAATTTGTATGGAAACACAAAAGACCCCGAATAGCCAAAGCAATCTTGAGAACGAAAAAAGGAGCTGGAGGAATAAGGCTCCCTGACTTCAGACTATATTACAAAGCAACAGTAATCAAGACAGTATGGTACTGGCACAAAAACAGAAAGATAGATCAGTGGAACAGGATAGAAAGCCCAGAGATAAACCCACGCACATATGGACACCTTATCTTTGATAAAGGAGGCAGGAATGTACAGTGGAGAAAGGACAGCCTCTTCAATAAATGGTGCTGGGAAAACTGGACAGGTACATGTAAAAGTATGAGATTAGATCACTCCCTAACACCATACACAAAAATAAGCTCAAAATGGATTAAAGACCTAAATGTAAGGCCAGAAACTATCAAACTCTTAGAAGAAAACATAGGAAGAACACTCTATGACATAAATCACAGCAAGATCCTTTCTGACCCACCTCCTAGAGTAATGGAAATAAAAACAAAAATAAACAAATGGGACCTAATGAAACTTCAAAGCTTTTGCACAGCAAAGGAAACCATAACCAAGACCAAAAGACAACCCTCAGAATGGGAGAAAACATTTGCAAATGAAGCAACTGACAAAGGATTAATCTCCAAAATTTACAAGCAGCTCATGCAGCTCAATAACAGAAAAACAAACAACCCCATCCAAAAATGGGCAGAAGACCTAAATAGACATTTCTCCAAAGAAGATATACAGAATGCCAACAAACACATGAAAGAATGCTCAACATCATTAATCATTAGAGAAATGCAAATCAAAACTACAATGAGATATCATCTCACACCAGTCAGAATGGCCATCATCAAAAAATCTAGAAACAATAAATGCTGGAGAGGGTGTGGAGAAAAGGGGACACTCTTGCACTGCTGGTGGGAATGTGAATTGGTTCAGCCACTGTGGAGAACAGTATGGAGGTTCCTTAAAAAACTACAAATAGAATTACCATATGACCCAGCAATCCCACTACTTGGCATATACCCTGAGAAAACCAAAATTCAAAAAGAGTCATGTACCAAAATGTTCATTGCAGCTCTATTTACAATAGCCAGGACATGGAAACAACCTAAGCGCCCATCATCGGATGAATGGATAAAGAAGATGTGGCACATATACACAATGGAATATTACTCAGCCTTAAAAAGAAATGAAATTGAGCTATTTGTAATGAGATGGATAGACCTAGAGTCTGTCATACAGAGTGAAGTAAGTCAGAAAGAAAAAGACAAATACCGTATGCTAACACATATATATGGAATTTAAGGGAAAAAAATGTCATGAAGAACCTAGGGGTAAGATAGGAATAAAGACGCAGACCTACTGGAGAACGGACTTGAGGGTATGGGGAGGGGGAGGGGTGAGTTTTGACAGGGCGAGAGAGAGTCATGGACATATACACACTAACAAACGTAGTAAGGTAGATAGCTGGGGGGAAGCAGCCGCAAGGCACAGGGATATTAGCTCGGTGCTTTGTGACAGCCTGGAAGGGTGGGATGGGGAGAGTGGGAGGGAGGGAGACGCAAGAGGGAAGACATATGGGAACATATGTATATGTATAGCTGATTCACTTTGTTATAAAGCAGAAACTAACACACCATTGTAAAGCAATTATACCCCAATAAAGATGTTAAAAAAAAAAAAAAAAAAAAAAAGAATAACCCATGATTTACCATAATAATGGGAGACGGGGCATATTCCAGGAAATATTCCTTAAATTTTCAGTGCTTTATTTCAGTAAATATTTGGAGTACTGCTGTTGGTACTCAAATGAATAGTCATAGTAGGTGCTCACGAGTGTTTATCAAATTGAAAATCACTGCCAATATTTTATCAGAAATATGTGATTTTGTGTTTAGGTATATAATTTGAAAAAGTTTGCTGCTTATTTTATTTTCCACCAACATTTACCTTAAAATTTTGCAATATCTCCTTTAATAGAGGTTTTATTTTTCCAGCAGTAATTTCATTTCTCAATAATTGTTACACACATAGGTACAAATTGAATTGCTTAGAGTTGTTAGCAAAAATTAAGCCAAGAAGAGTTCTGTATTTCCTTGCAGATATTTATTTCAAAATTACTTTCCATTCCTAAAGCTCCTTCATTGGTAGAAAAAGCAACACAACAATATTTTGTGAGTCGTCCGCCTCATTTTCCAATCAGCTCTTCCAACCCCATAACTCTTAAGTAAGGGCTTGCTAATTTATCCCTAAGGACTTATCCTTGGGACTTCTGTTCCTAAATTAACACACTGTAATCTTGTCCTCTTTTCCTCAGTGAGTCCAATCCACCTGCTCTTTTGAGTTGTTTTACCCTTGTTGAGTGTTTGTATTTGGGGGAAAAAATCATCCCTGAAAATCTATCCAATTACATCTCTAATTGTGTCTACTTTTCTGCTCTCTTATACCCCTTTCCTACTCCCCATTCCATTCATTTTTTTATTCTTTACATAAACTTTCTCTCTACAGGTCTTCAGTGATGTACCTGATAATAAAGAGTCATAAAACTAACTGGTAAAGTTGTCAGAATTTAACAAATTTCTTCCAAAATTGTCTTCCATTGAGTGCTCTTCTCTCCCTCACTGTTTAAACTCTCTTTCCCAAGAACTCTTTTCCAATAGGAAAATAATGTTCCAAGAAACCTAAAATGACTTTATCTGGCTCTCACTGCTATTTCAATGACACAGGTGGGACTAGATCCCTGGAGCTCTTATTTGCAGTCAGGCAATTTAACTTCAGTTCTAACCCTTGTAATAAATAGAAAACAAGACCTGTATTTCAGTTAAATACTATAATTTGAAAAGAATAACATACCTGGTATGCTTTCCTTGCAACACTTGTTTTATAAAGACATGGAAAGGATGTTCTATTCTGAGTGAGTATGTCAGCTGCTCAGAGAAGAGAGATGATAAATTGTCCTCTGAAATCATTAAAAATGCTGTCTGAAAAGTATGTTTGGCATCTTAATAGGAAGATGACAAAATAAAATGTCAGTATCCCTCCCTACCTACCTAAGGCTCTCTTAGATGCACTCTAAATGATGGTGACTAACACCTGCTGTCAGGCATCGTCTTCACAAGCTATAAAAATAACTCCTCTAAGTATCCTAAAGGAAGTTAGAAGTGTGTGTGTCAGCCATCTGTCTGCTTTAATTGGCTTTTCATTAGAATCCTACCAGTTCTTGAGCTATGTTCCAGTTTTGTCTATTTCCTTAAACTGACCTCTAGGTAAGTGGGGAGGACCAGCCACATAAACACGTGTAGGGTACTGGTAGCATTTGAGGCAGAGCCCCTGCCAAACCCAAAGTTAGTGCCCCTTCCATGCGCATGTGTGGAGTCCCCATGTGCAGCCTCGTACACATCGTCTATGTTTTCCCAGAGTTCTGTGGGAGACCCGGTGAGAGTTAGACTTGACTAGCACCTGTTGGGCTCTAACCAAGCATCGTGTCCTTCCTCTGCATGGTGTTTCTCGTGGGCTGCCATCACCGGCAGATAAATGGAAAGCGGAAGTTAGGGAGCAGGGCCCTGAGCCACTGTAGCCGGAGGACCACAGTGGCAACTCATAGGAGGCATCACGTGGCTGTGCAAATGTGACCTGGATTTTCCATTTCTATTCCTGGCTTGCCAAAAGGGCTTTCAAAACTCTCCCATCTTTAGAGTACAAAAAAATCAAAAGATACTCTAGTTCAAAAGATCCCTGGAAAGTAAAAACAGATGCAAGAGAAAGGATACAGTGAACAATCAGAAGCTTAGAACTATCCATGTTCAGTTATAAGGTCCCTAAAGTAAAACCATATCGCATGTGACAAGAACAGTGCGAAACGTCGTCAGGATTCACATCAGCTAAAAAGTAGGTCCTAAGGCCTACTGTTGAAGGACGTGTTATCTCCAGCTAAGAAATGAGTAAGAATCAGAAACCGATATCTCATCCTACCATGTTTCCTTTGTCATTTGTATGTATAAGTGCACAAAATATGTATAGTTCTTTTGAAAAAGTGTGATTCTAATGTGCTCAGTAAATCCTTTAGTGGTCCTTAGTGGTAAAGTTCATTAAGAACTAGCCCTCTAGTACCATTACATACAGATTCTTGATATTGGTGACTCTTACTGAATATCTGATCTGAGTAGAAGACATGAATCAGGTGTTGAGCCTGGACCGCATCAGATGAGCAGACTACAAACCGTCTAGGCACACCCCATGTTATGGCCCTCTGCTCCAGGAGAAACGGGTAGAACCAGGCTGCTCTGTCTTGACAGCGTCTCCTCTCTAGTTCCAAAGGGAGGAAACCATCATCACATCTGTAGTTGCCTGGCCACTTCAGCGTATTATGTACCTCCCTCCCTCTGACCAAGACCTTACGGTAAGATGGGAAAATGATGGAGGGAGAGAAAGGAAAGAGAAAACTGAAGGGGTCTAAAAGTGAGCAGTCTGGTCAATGAGCAACAGCTGAAGTTAGTGAAAATGTTCTGTTTATGAAAAGGGAGATGAGAAGCATTATAAGCTTTCCAGTGGTGGAAGTTAAAGGAAAGGTATTTGAGAGACACCAGGGGTGGAGGTCCTCCAAGTACATCACAAACGTAAGAGTCTGTGATGCTCTGGGAGAAATTTCAGACTGGCTAGGAAGATAGAACTCACCCCCGTAAAGGAATATTTGAAATACGTTATATTTTAAAGCATCTTATCAAAGCCTACAAACTAAGTATGAAATTGGCATGAGTAGAAAAGTAGCCAGATGAAAAGGAGATAGATTTTGATTTGAGTTTTAATGACAGTGAGGGGTCTTGACAATGATCTATGCCAATGCATCAAATATACTTTTTCTCCTACATCATAAAACAGCGGGTAACATTCATCTACTGAAGTGCAGTGGAGGTGTAAAGAGCTAGACAGGGCTGGAGTCAAAAAAGACTTCATCAAGTTTTAGCCATAACATATTGGACAGGTTACTTATCACCTGTAAATAAAGATATTTACCTTCTGGAGAAGATGAAAGCAAATAATATATATGGTGGCCCATAGCACCATGCCCAGACATGGTATAGTTCAATAAATGTTAGTCCCTTCCTTTAAATCTCAGAAATTCTTGAAAAAACATTGACCCAGGAATGGGTAGTGGCTTACATTTCTGTAAACTTCAATACTCTAAGTACTTACTGAGCTCTCGGGAGATGCCAAGCTAGAAGACCCTGGGACTAAAGAGAAATAAGTATAACAGGTATGACTCTCTTCACCATCTTGGGTTACCAATAAGGTTGGCTTGACCCTATATAACCATATTGGTAGGAAGCCCAGTAACTCCCTCTGGAGAATTCTCCCCAGCTCCATCACAAGTTGTACAAAGATGCTGTAGGCTCATTGATTTCAAAAAGGGTTAGTCCCTCTTCCAAACACCCAGCAGAGAGAGACACTGAGGTGCCAGGTCAGACCACTGCCTTCTGATCACTGGCCCTACACAACCCTGCGTGGGCATCTAATGCTTTGATCATGCCATTGCCAGCAAACCCCTGCAGAGCTCATAAGGTTGGTTACCCCACAACTAGACCCCAGGTTATGGTTCTCTCTCATACATGAACACTGGCCAATGTTTCTCAAAGCACAACACAGCTTCCTGTGTGTGGGAATAAGTCCCTCCCCAACCAATGGAACCCTCGGACTATCTTCTATGTTAGGAATCAAGGATTAGAGCAATGGTTGACAAACTACAGCTAGGCCCATTCTGGCCCACTGTCTACATCCACATGACCCACAAGCTAAAAGTGATTTTTACATTTTTAAGTGATTAAAAAATATATATCAGAAAAAGAATATTTTGTGACATGAGATGATTATATGAATTTCAGGTCCCTAAATAAAGTCAGATTGGAAGATAGCTGTGCAAACTCACTTAAGTATTATTTATAGCTGCTTTGGCATTACAACAGCAAGGTTGTTTCTTGAGTTACTGTGACAGAGACCATATGGCCTGCAAATCCAAAATACTACCTGGCCCTTTACAGAAAATGTTTGCTGACCTCTAGGTTAAAGATTCAGTCCCTTCCCTTTCAAAAGGCTCCTGGGTCCCTTATCCAAATTAGTCTATCATTCCCTTCCAAAGAGTTCTCCAAACACAGAGAAGACAGAGATTTTGCTAGGCATAAACATTGCAAACGGAATGTTACACTCTTTGCCCAAGGCAACAGTACCAGCCCATCTCCTGTTGTCATGACAAAGAGGGCCAGCAGGCCAGTTTGGACTATAGAATTGCTTCAAGGAGACTTACAGTCTCTGCTTACTTAGAGAAAGAGATGAGTTGCTTAAAAAAATACCTTTTTTGGGCTTCCCTGGTGGCGCAGTTGTTGAGAGTCCGCCTGCTGATGCAGGGGACACGGGTTCGTGCCCCGGTCCGGGAAGATCCCACATGCCGCGAAGCGGCTGGGCCCGTGAGCCACGGCCGCTGAGCCTGCGCGTCCGGAGCCTGTGCTCCGCAACGGGAGAGGCCACAACAGTGAGAGGCCCGCGTGCTGCAAAAAAAACCACCTTTTTTTTAATTAAAAAAAAAGTTTCCCTTTATATTAGCTCCTTGTCACTTCTCACACCAAAAACATAATAACACATAAATTAATGATACCAGAAAGAGCCCTGAACCCACCCAAAAAGAAAAGTTGAACTAGCCAGCAGAAGAACCCTTGACGATTGTTTCATTTAATATAATCCTAAGTAGAAAAAAAAAAAAAAAAAAGGTGTATAGGAAAATATATCAGTTATAAAGTTTGTCACTAAGACCTGCTAGTGAAGCCCTGCTTAGTAAATCTCTGTTGACATTACTAGGACTCAGTCATCATTTCACTCATTTCTCCACTCTTTCGTTCATTTCTTCAGCAAATATACTTGAGGAACTACTGTATGTCAGATACTTTTCTAGATTAGATAACTGTTAGCAGTTTCCCCAACAGATTGAAAAGAAGGAAAAAAACCACTGTCCTCAGAGCTTACATTCAAGTTGAGGAACATAAACAATTTTTCTAAAAAGGTAAAATATAAAGTATGTCGAATGGTGATCAATGCTGAGAGGAACAATAGAGCAAGGAAGGGGACGAGAAGTGAGAGGAATGGATACAGCTGTAGACAAAGCCAGAGCCTCATTGAGAGGGAGGGGACCTAGCGGCCTCGAGAACTGGGGACACTGTTGAATTAAGGAGAGGAGGAGAGCAGCCCCAGAGCTGCTAAAAGGTGTCTTAAAATGTATTCACTACAACTCACAGGAGAGACCCCTGGGTCATCACTCAGGACTTAACTTTTATTTTAAATTTGATTATCAAACTTGGTGACCCCACTTCCAGCATATGCCTGATCAGGAGTTAACAGGAGCCTATGAGAAGCATGTACAAGGATGACAGCTAGAAGTAACTGAGAAAAATGAGTCGGATGTAGGTTAAATTGTGCTGAAGACTAAAGTCTGGACTTCCGAGTGCTTAGCCCGTTTCTCTAACCGATAGATGACCCTCCCACCTTACTGTGCAGGTAGTAAGAATGTGTCATCCCATCTGGGCTAGCCTGAACCATGGGTCTGTTAGGGTTTCTTCAAACTATTATTTTGTTCAACATGTATTTAGAAGAAGGACTGAGTACTTAGTGGGGAAGGTGCTGGCAAAATGTTCAGCCTCTCCTCAAGGATCCAAGAAGTTCTGCTCCAGCCCCAGGTTTGCATACTCCGCCCAGGACCACTGAAGCTCTGCAGTAAACTCTCTCCCTCTAGGGGTGGTTCAGTGACCACTGAATGTTACTAGAGCATGATCGTTAAATAGGATGACAATGTGATTTAGCTTCCAGCCTGGGATACTTTGAGATTGAACTATTATATCACGCATCAGCTGAGACTGTCTCAGGCAAAGAAAGGTCCATGGTCTCACTCATCCACACCCACACTTCTCCACTCCACTCCCATTCTAGGCAGCTTATGAAAGAACGTCTCCCCACCACATAGGATACCCCTGAGATGACTTCTTGTAACCATTATTTTCCCTTAGAACATTTCCAGAAATATTTTAGCACTGCTTATAGATTTGAGATCCCATGAAACTTACTGAATCAGCCATTCTTTAATCTCTGGCTATGGTTCAGTGAGCATCTGCTGTACCCCGGGAGTCAGGGGCATTGATTTATAGAAGGTCCTCAGTATTGGTTGAATGCATGCGTAAATGTGTTAATTCATTCAGTCCTCACAAACCCCACATGGAGTTAACCCTCCTTGATGGATGAATTCACTGATGCTCAGAGAGGTCATGGAACTTGGCTAGATTCACACAGCGAGTAAGTGGCAGCACCGGGATTTTATTTCACAATGTCCTGGCCTCTATGCCTATTCCTTTTTCCCTGGGCTACTTGGAGGAGAAAGATGATGAAAGAAAAATGATGCAAGATTCACGAAAGACAGGAAGGGAGTTCATACTCCATGAGATGTTGGAGCCCACTCAAGAGACTAAGATTCTTCCTCTTTCTTATTTCCCTAACTAACCATTTCAACATTCAGCCAGATGAAGAAAACTTTGTGAAAATTCTCCATGTGAACCCCCCCCACCCTACCCCACTCAAAATATAGAAAGCACCCCCAAAGCCTCTTAAAATGACTTAAAATATTCACTGAGGAATCTTTCAGATGGCTCCGCAGGCAGCTAGCCCTGAGAAAACAGCCCGCAGCCACTAACACTTCTTCTTAACAGCTAGTATTTTGCTCCCTAATTGAGGACTTCTCTCTCCCCACTGTGGGTTTTACACTTAGTCTAAGGTCTCATTATCAGCTGGCATTCGCCTGGGCTGCCCAAGCTGGGCTGGGCATCAGAACTACACAGGAACACTTCTTAACATATTGCTGTCCCCAGAAAGGCTGGTTTTAGAGGTCTAGGGTGAGGCCAAGGAATCGATATTTTTCACAAGCTCCCAAAGTGACTCTGATGCAGTCTGTCCAAATGCTTGGTTTTGGGAATCAATAAACACCATAGGGAGAAGGTTTCTATGAAAAAAAAAAAAATCACAAGTGAGGCTCTTCCCTTTTCTACTAAGGTGCAATTTTCTCCAAGTTTCTTCCTCTCGGTACTAAAGCGAGGCAGCCAAACGCAACCAAATCTTTCTGCAGTGTTCCTGAATGCCAGAGGTACCCAAATCAACTGGATCTACATCAGTAGATTAAAGTATATCTCATCATAAACGCCATCGAGAGCTCATCACATTGCGGCATATTTATAAAAACCCTCATGCATTTTTCAACTTTAACAACTTGGGGTCCTTCTCACAACACAACTCAATGTCAGGCACAATTTACATTCTTGTCTGTAATAAGCCCTTAACTATCAATTGATCGATCGACTGATTGGTCGATATAAATATTTAAAGAGTATCTTTTCTAGAGTTAGGAAACAGACTGCACAAAAGATTTGAAAAGTTTAAAATTTACTTTTAAATCTGTAATTTGTAAATCAGTTCTTGATGAAGTTCAAGGATGATAAAGGCCCTGAAATTAACACATAAATAGAAGCATTTCTAGTATAGAGGACGGTCTCTTGATTATGATCAAAATGCACCTTTATTTTCGTCTCTCACTGTTTGGTTGACCATTGAAATCACATGAGGAACATTACAGATTCTGGTGCCTGGGCCCCACCCTGAAATATTCTACTTTATTTGGTCTTGGGCAAGCCCTGAGCCTTGGGATTTTTGAAAGCTCCTCTGGTGACCTTACTGTACCACCAAGATTGGCAGCCATGCTTTCTACACTCTGCAGTGGGAGTCCTCTGCCTCTGAATGAAGGTTTGGGTAAGTCCCTAACTTCCAGCAACTTTCAGATGGTAGAGCCTTTTGCTCACTTTTGTATAAAACATAGTCTCAGTTCGGTAATTTGACTTTCCAATCTCATAGATACCAAGCATCTGAATTTCTCTATTTATCTTATCTCCTCACTTCTCATAGCTCACGTGGCTGGGGGCGGTAGAAGGGAGGCTCATGGGTCCAGCCCTCCTGTTCTCTACCCCCTCTGCCTGATTCTGGCATTGGAATGCCTAGAAGAAGGACCTTGGTCCTTGTCTTCTTTGAATAAAGAATTCAGCAAAGAGACTAAGATTATAAAATAGTAAACAGCGTTTACTAGAAGCAAAGTATGTGTGGGCAAACTTGGAGTAGTTGAGCTCAATGTGGGGGGGCTTAGGTTGCTTACATGGGGGCAGTTTTCTGGGCTGTCTCTGGCCAGTCATCTCACTTGTGCACATATTTGGTCTGGCTCGGGGTCCTTCCTGGTGTGCACACACATCTCTCAGCCAAGATGAACTTCGGCATGCAGTTTTCTGGGAGGTTAGCAGGACATATTATAGGCAGCAGGAAACCAGTTGAAGCTGCTCAGCCTGGAGCCTATCTCTTACCTCATGTCCACCTGCTCCCACACTTTATTCTGCTTGCACAAAGGCTGGGGTGGGAGATAAACAGAAGGGTGAGGTGAGGAGACATGAGAAGCTAACACAGTTCTGATTTGACTGGGAGGCTTCCTTGGACTTTGTGGGCCTGGCAGATGGTTAAAGTGAAGTCCCTGCTGGGTCAGCAGATGCCGAGCCATCTCCTTCCTAAATGATGCTCTTTCATGGCCTCAGAGATTTCCATGCTGGGACACCTCTCCCCCGAAGTATTCCTGGTTTTGAATTCCTTCCACAGTTACTCTGCATTCTGCAGTCCACCCTGGCCTCTTTCATCAGAGGTGGCCTTGCCTCAGTGTTAAGTACCAAAATGAAATCTCTCCCTTCCAGCCCACTTCTGGTGCAGGGCAATGCCGGCACATTCCCTGAAGTGTGCTCTCCAGGCTTGACCACAGGAGCACTTAGCAGCCCTTTTATTGTTCTTTCAAATTCCTGGCCCCAGTCAGACTCTGTGCAGTGACTCTTAACTTTATCAGGCCACCCAAGGCAGAGGGCACATTTCAGGGCATCTACTCCTGGGCGTCTACTTGAAGCCCCCCTCAGCTTTGCGTGTTTAGGGCCAGAATGAGGCCAGTGTGAGTGGAGCAGAGAGAACCGAGAGGTAGAGTAGGAAATGAAATCACAGGGTCAGAAGTCAGAGTACAGAAGGGCTTAATAGGCTGGGGGACCCACTGGAAGGCTTTAAGCAGAGGAGTAACATGATGAAATCTCTGGTTTAACAGAGTGGATGACAGAGGAACAAGAGTAGAAATAGAGGCTGGATCAGTTACAAAGCATCTCTGGGAAGACATGCTCTCCTGTCTTCTACGTCTCCATGGGCCGCCCGAGTGTGTGGAGTGTTCCCCCCTTACCCTGCCTTTTCCTACAGGTCAGGAAGACACTTAGCTCCTTCCTTCATCATAATCCTCTGCCCAGACCGGAGAAAAAGACAACAGAGAGCTATTGCAGTGAACAAAGTCTTCCTGCCAGCCGAGCTCAGGAACCTCATTTAGGAAAGTTTATAATGGTCTAATTGGAGTGAAGCAAATGCAGCTCTGCAAATCTACCAGCCCACTCAAGTTTTGGCCTACAAAATTCTTTCAAGACTTTTTTCTGCTTAGTTCTGTCAAACAGTCTGAAGACTACACAGATCAATGGCTTTAAGTTATATTCTCCCTCTTGAAGGGTAATTTGACCACATATAATAAAATTTTAAATGCACATAAACTTTGGCCCGGCAATTTTTACATCTAGCATTCATCCTACAGAAACACCTAAGTCTGTGCACAAAGTTATATACAAGAACATTCACTCTGCATTACTTGTAAGAGTGAAAACTGAAAACATCATACATGTCTCTCATTAGTATAATGGTTAATTAATTCATGATCATTCATATTACAGGTTGTTACGCAGAATAAGGTAGACCTATCTGAACTCTTAGGGAAACAGTGGTAAGTCTTACAGTTAAGTGAAAAAAGTAACTAGTTTCAGAATGATATATAGGGTAAGGACGCAATTTGGGGGAAAAAAGATAGGTGGGTAATGAACCCATACATGTTCACAAAATCATCCAACTATTATCAGTGGTGGTCTTTGTGGAAGGGAGTGAGTGGACTGAAGAGGCAAAAGGGAATTTTAAGGATTGCTGAGCTCTCTATGTTATGATTTAACCTTTTGCAACAATAACGCATTTGTACATTTCCTATATGGCTTTTTTAAAGGGGAAAAAAAGAGATGCAGAAATATGATTGGCCTGAAAATCTCGGGTAGTGCTTTTTACTTTTCACAAAAATGTCCTTCCACTCCCTGTCTCCTTGCTATTCCAGCCTCTTAAATTCCTGGCTTTCGCTGCTCATCAAGCCCTAATTAAGCTCTTGGATTCCAGGAGCCTTGCAGTGGGGAAGGCTGGTGCCTTTTGGGGGAAACTCACACTCCATCCAGCAAAGACACCTGCCTGGGTGCCAACTCCTTGGTGTAGGCAATGTAAATGCCCAAATGGTCTCCATCCAGGCAGCTGGAACTCTGTAGAGTTCAGTAAATAATAGCAGGTTGAATGCTTAACAGATTTCCTTAGGTATGGCTGGAGCTGTGGCCCCAACGCGGAGGTCATCAGTCCCCCACGTGACGGGCCATGGATTTCCCTCCCTAAATGGGTCAGACAGGTTTTTCCGCCTTGGTACGAGCAAACAGCGCCCTCTTCTGCCCAGAAGCTGAACTTCTCTACAGAGCAGCTGCCTCCTGAAGTAACTGAAACTTTCCTTCGGTCAGGATGTGTCCTGCAAAACGGGCCAAAAAGACTGAAAAATAACGCTGATGAGCCAGGAAGCCATTTGCAGGAAAGCTGTCCCTCTGACTCTGCCCTAAATTCATGTTCCAGCCCTGAATTCATGTACCAATTTATAAGTACCCTATTTTAACAGCAGAAAATATGATGAAAATATTTAAATAATAGGGTAAGTCCTATCCATTAAACTGGCACACAAAAAAATTAAAGTGCTTAAATTTTATATTGCTCTGATGAAGAGGAAACGTTATTCTTGGCATAACATGGAATACCAGTCCAAGTTCTCTGAGAAATGATATGGCAATAAGTTACAATTTTTTTAAATCTCTTATTATATGTTAGTCCAGTAATCATTACATTTGGGAACATTTACTAAGAAAATAGCCTCAAAGAAAATAAAGTAATTTATATAAAGATGTTTAGAGCAGTGTCATATTTCATTGTTATATAGCATAAAACTGGAAAAACTTACATACAAATGGCAAGCTACAAAGAAATGGTTACATGAGCAGTATGGTATAGCAAAGCTTTACTATAAAACCATTCAGAATTGTACTTTCAGGGAGTAACAATATATATACACTGTGGAAAAACACAGAATATAGAATGATGTTCATACTCTGACTGCAATGCAAGTGTGTACAATGGCAAAAGATTTCAGAGTAAATAGTGAGAGTGTAATATTTGTTCTTATCTACAAAAATGATTAAATATGAGCAGTAAAGCAAGGTAGGAGAGGGGGAGGAAGCAAGATGGAAAAAACGGTTAGTTATAATTTCATGCTTTATTCCTCCCTGCCTCATTTCAAAGCATTATTTTCTGTTTTGGAAGCCAAGGAAATCTATTTTATTACATTACTAGTTTGTTAATAGAGATATTCACTTATTGATATATAAGAAAGCAAAATAGCCTTAGAAAGCTATGCCCAATCTCCTTTCTCATCTCTTAAACATACAGCTTCTCCCAATTCATCCCTTTGTTCTCTACATCTGTGTCTCTATTTCTGCTTTGTAAATAAGATCGTCTATACCAATTTTTTCAGATTCCATGTATACGCGTTAATATACGATATTTGTTTTTCTCTTTCTGACTTACTTCACTCTGTATGACAGTCTCTAGGTCCATCCATGTCTCTACAAATGACCCAGTTTCGTTCCTTTTTATGGCTGAGTAATATTCCATTGTATATATGTGCCACAACTTCTTTATCCATTCCTCTGCTGATGGACATTTAAGTTGCTTCCATGTCCTGGTTATTGTAAATAGTGCTGCAATGAACATTGTGGAACTTGGGATTGACCTATATACACTATTGATATGATGTATAAAACAGATAACTAATGAGGACCTACTGTATAGCACAGGGAACTCTACTCAATGCTCTGTGGTGACCTAAACGAGAAGGAAATACAAAAAAGAGGGGATATGTGTATACATATAGCTGATTCACTTTGCTGTACAGTGTAAACTAATACAATATTGTAAAGCAACTATACTCCAATTAAAAAAAAATACAGCTTCACACATTTGGCTCATATAGACACAAGTTTAAGAAAATTCTAGGTCCATCTGTTAGTATTCATAATCTCGAATCTAAGGTTAAGAATCAAATTTACCCAGAAGGTTCAGGAATATGAAAATCAATCTAAAAATAACAAAGTTTCATGAGACCCCTGATAAGGCTGAAATATGACAGCCTGCTGGAGGCACCCCATATTGAGAGTTCAGGCAAAAACAGTGAGCTTTTACAGTTCTTACTATTAAGCTCACAGTGTGTTCTCAATTCTGGCCTGCAGGGATTTAAAGTGTGTGCTTGAAATGCCTAATGAGACACAAGCCTTTGCAAAGCTCAACTGTCTCTTTTTTTTTGTAAGGACAAGGCCATGGCTCAAAAGCTATCCTGCATCTAAATCACATGAGGAGTTGTTTAAATCTCATATTCCTGGGTCTCCTCTGCCAGAGATTCCATGGAGGCTGGGGGCAAGGCTGGGAAATCTCTTCTGTTTAACAAAAGCCCCAGGGGTTCCGATGTAGGCTGACCCACATTGCACCTGGATGAATACTAAAGTAGCAGAGAGCAGGGTTCCTTCAGTTAACCTGCTTGAAAATGTATAAGTCTCCTTGGAGCTGGGATTCCAGACCCTATGTTAGAGAACACAGAATCCAACCAATTCTTAGTATCCCCCACTACCCAAACCCTACTGGAAGCTTCCACTGTCTCTCATCTGGGCTCTGGTACTGGCCTCCTCAAGGGTCACCTGCTCCTACACAGCAATCAGAATGACTCTTCTGAAGCCCAAGTCAGATCATGTAACCCCTCTCCTCAGCGCCCTCCCAGCTCCTGACCATGACTTACAAGGCCCTACAGAAACCTGTTCCTAGCTCCCTCCCTAACCTTACCACCTCTTTCCATGCCTCTCTCCCTAATATACAAAGGTGAGCCCACCCTCAGGGCCTTTGTGCTTTCCGATCCCTTTGGCTGCAATGATCCTCCACCAAAACCCCTCTGACCTTCACTTTCATTTCATTGTCACCTTAAAGAGAGGCTTTTTTTCTTGATATTGTGCTGAAGAACCTAGGGGCACAGACCTACTAGACATGGACTTGAGGACATGGGGAGGGGGAAGGATAAGCTGGGACGAAGTGAGAGAGTGGCATGGACTTATATATACTACCAAACGTAAAACAGATAGCTCGCGGCAAGCAGCCGCATAGCACAGGGAGATCAGCTAGGTGCTTTGTGACCTCCTAGAGGGGTCGGATAGGGAGGGTGGAAGGGAGACGCAAGAGGGAGGGGATATGGGGATGTATGTATACATATAGCTGATTTATTTTGTTATACAGCAGAAACTAACACAACATTGTAAAGCAATTATACTCCAATAAAGATGTTAAAAAAAAAGAGAGAGAGAGAGAGAGAGAGGCTTTCCTAGATTCCCCTAGACCCTGTCATCCTTTGTCCTCTATTTTTCCTTTTAGCACTCATCACATGACATGTAGTAGATTTGTGTCTTGTGGGAGCAATGGCTTCATCCATCCACTGTCTGCATTACTGAGGCCCAGCACCGAGAGCAGAGCGCGGCAGATAAAGGATGCCCAATAAATACCAGATGAATGAGTAAATGTGGATTTCACATATGGGGTCCATGGGAAATAAGATATTTAGAACCCATGGGAGTTTATTTGGAGAGTTCACGTTTATATGTGAAGGGGAAGCTCTACCGCCTGGTTGGCTACATTCCTGGATGCAGAGTGAGATACTCATTTTAAAAAAAGTAAGGCGAGGAGACGGGGGAAGATGGCGGAAGAGTAAGACGTGGAGATCGCCTTCCTCCTCACGGACACACCAGAAATACATCTACACGTGGAACAACTCCTACAGAACACCTACTGAAGGCTGGCAGAAGACCTCAGAGCCCCCAAAAGGCAAGAAACTCCCCACGTACCTGGGTAGGGCAAAAGAAAAAAGAAAAAACAGAGACAAAAGAATAAGGACGGCACCTGCACCAGTGGGAGGGAGCTGTGAAGGAGGAAAAGTTTCCACACACTAGGAAGCCCCTCCGCGGGCGGAGACTGTGGGAGGCGGAGGGGGGAGCTTCGGGACCGCGGAGTGGTGCACAGCGACAGGTGTGGAGGGCAAAGCGGGGAGATTCCTGCACAGACGATCGGTGCCGACCGGCACTCACCAACCCGAGAGGCTTGTCTGCTCACCCGCCGGGGCGGGCGGGGCTGCGAACTGAGGCTCGGGTTTTGGTTTTGGACGGAGCGCAGGGAGAGGACTGGGGTTGGCGGCTTGAGCATAGCCTGAAGGGGTTGGTGCGCCACGACTAGCCGGGAGGGAGTTCGGGGAAAAGCCTGCACCGGCCGAAGAGGCAAGAGACTTTTTCTTCCCTCTTTGTTTCCTGGTGCGCGAGGAGAGGGGTTTGAGAGCGCTGCTTAAAGGAACTCCAGAGACGGGCGCGAGCCGCGGCTGAAAGCGCAAACCCCAGAGACGGGCGCGAGCCGCGGCGGGAAGCGCGAGCCCCAGAGATCGGCGCGAGCCGCGGCTGAAACCGCGGACCCCAGAGACGGGCGGGAGATGCTGGGGCTGCTGCTGCCGCCACCAGGGGGGCTGTGTGCGAGCACAGGTCACTCTCCGCGCCCCTCTTCCACGGAGCCTGTGCAGGCCGCCACTGCCAGGTTCCCGGGATCCAGGGACAACTTCCCCGGGACAACGCACGGCGGGCCTCAGGCTGGTGCAACATCACGCCGGCCTCTGCCGCAACGTCACGCCGCCTCTGCCGCCGCAGGCCCGCCCCGCACGCAGTGCCCCTCCTTCCCCCATCCCCCAACCCCCGGCCTGAGTGAGCCGGAGCTCCCGAATTAGCGGCTCCTTTAACCCCGTCCTGTCTGAGCAAAAAACAGACGCCCTCCAGCGATCTGCGCGCAGGGGCAGGGCCGGGTACAAAGCTGAGCTCCTGTGAGCTGTGAGAGCAGGGAGGAGAGGGGGAGGTCTCTCCCGGCAGCCGCGGAGGCGGCGGATTGAAGCTCCACAATCAACTTGATGTGCCCTGCATTGTGGAATACCTGAATAGACAGGGAGTGATCCCAAATTGAAGAGGGGGAATTTAGGAGCGAGATCTGTGATTTTTTTCCCTTTTCCTCTTTTTGTGAATGTGTGCGTGTATGCTTCTGTGTGAGATCTTGTCTGTATACTCTTGCTTCCACCATTTGTCCTAGGGCTCTATCCGTCCATGGTTTTTTTTAAAAAAAAAAATTTTTTTTTTTCTTAATAATTAATTTTAATTGTAATAACTTTATTGAACTTTACCATCGTTCTTTCTTTCTTTCTTTCCTTCCCTCCTTTAGACAGCGAATCACCCCAGGTTGAGGGGGTGGTCTCTGGGAGCAGGATTTATGATTTTTCCCCCTTTGCCTCTCTTTGTGAACGTGTATGTGTATGCTTCTGTGTAAGATTTTCTCTGTATAGCTTTGCTTCCAACATTTGTCCTAGGGCTCTATCCGTCCATGGTTTTTTTTTAAAAAAAAAAAAATTTTTTCTTAATAATTAATTTTAATTGTAATAACTTTATTGTACTTTACCTTCGTTCTTTCTTTCTTTCTTTCCTTCCTTCGTTCCCTCCTTTAGACAACGAATCACCCCAAATTGAGGAGGTGGTCTCTGGGAGCAGGATTTATGATTTTTCCCCCTTTGCCTCTCTTTGTGAACGTGTATGTGTATGCTTCTGTGTAAGATTTTCTCTGTATAGCTTTGCTTCCAACATTTGTCCTAGGGCTCTATCCGTCCGTGGTATTTTTAAAAAAAAAATTTTTTTTTCTTAATAATTAATTTTAATTGTAATAACTTTATTGTACTTTACCTTCGTTCTTTCTTTCTTTCTTTCCTTCCTTCCTTCCCTCCTTTAGACAGCGAATCACCCCAGGTTGAGGAGGTGGTCTCTGGGAGCAGGATTTATGATTTTTCCCCCTTTGCCTCTCATTGTGAACGTGTATGTTTCTGTGTAAGATTTTCTCTGTATAGCTTTGCTTCCAACATTTGTCCTAGGGCTCTATCCGTCCATGGTTTTTTGAAAAAAAAATTTTTTTTTTCTTAATAATTAATTTTAATTGTAATAACTTTATTGTACTTTACCTTCGTTCTTTCTTTCTTTCCTTCCTTCCTTCCCTCCTTTAGACAGCGAATCACCCCAGGTTGAGGAGGTGGTCTCTGGGAGCAGGATTTATGATTTTTCCCCCTTTGCCTCTCTTTGTGAACGCGTATGTGTATGCTTCTGTGTAAGATTTTCTCTGTATAGCTTTGTTTCCAACATTTGTCCTAGGGTTCTATCCGTTCTTTTTTTTTTTTTCTTTCTAAATATTTTTTAGTACAATAACTATATTATACTTTATTTTATTTTTACTGTATCTTCTTTCTTTCTGTCTTTTTTCCTTCTTTCCCTCCTTCCTTCCTCCCTTCCTCCCTCCCTCCCTCCCTCCTTTCTTTCCTTCTTTGTTTCTTTCTTCCTTCCTTCCTTTCCTCCTTTCCTTCTTTCTTTCCTCATACTTCTACTAATTCTCTCTACATTTTCTCCTTCTTTCCCTCCTTCCTTCCTTCCTTCCCCCCTCCCTCCCTTTCTTTCCTTCTTTGCTTCTTTCTTCCTTCCTTCCTTTCCTCCTCTCCTTCTCTCTTTCCTCAAACTTCTACTAATTCTCTCTACATTTTCTCCTTCTTTCCCTCCTTCTTTCCTTCCTTCCTCCCTCCCTCCCTCCTTCCCTCCTTTCTTTCCTTCTTTGCTTCTTTCTTCCTTCCTTCCTTTCCTCCTTTCCTTCTTTCTTTCCTCATACTTCTAATAATTCTCTCTACTTTTCCTCCCTTTTATTCTGAGCCGTGTGGATGAAAGGCTCTTGGTGCTCCAGCCCAGGAGACAGGGCTCTGCCTCTGAGGTAGGAGAGCCAACTTCAGGACACTGGTCAACAAGAGACCTCCCAGCTCCACATAATATTAAACGGTGGAAATCTCCCAGAGACCTCCATCTTAACACCAGCACCCAGCTTCACTCAACGACCAGCAAGCCACAGTGCTGGACAACCTATGCCAAACAACTAGCAAAACAGGAACACAACCCCACCCATTAGCAGAGAGGCTGCCTAAAATCATAACAACGCCACAGACACCCCAAAACACACCACCAGACGTGAACCTGCCCACTAGAGAGACAAGATCCAGCCTCATCCAGCACAACACAGGCACTAGTCCCCTCCACCAGGAAGCCTACACAACCCGCTGAAACAACCTTAGCCACTGGAGACAGACATCAAAAACAACGGGAACTACGAACGTGCAGCCTGCAAAAAGGAGACCCCAAACACAGTAAGATAAGCAAAATGAGAAGACAGAAAAACACACAGCAGATGAAGGAGCAAGATAAAAACCCACCAGACCTAACAAATGAAGAGGAAATAGGCAATCTACCTGAAAAAGAATTCAGAATAATGATAGTAAGGATGATCCGAAATCTTGGAAGTAGAATGGACAAAATGCAAGAAACAGTTAACAAGGACCTACAAGAACTAAAGATGAAACAAGCAACGATGAACAATGCAATAAATGAAATTAAAATCACTCTAGATAGGATCAATAGCAGAATAACTGAGGCAGAAGAACGGATAAGTGACCTGGAAGATAAAGTAGTGGAAATAACTACTGCAGAGCAGAATAAAGAAAAAAGAATGAAAAGAACTGAGGACAGTCTCAGAGACCTCTGGGACAACATGAAACGCACCAACATTCGAATTATAGGGGTTCCAGAAGAAGAAGAAAAAAAGAAAGGGACTGAGAAAATATTTGAAGAGATTATAGTTGAAAACCTCCCTAATATGGGAAAGGAAATAGTTAATCAAGTCCAGGAAGCACAGAGAGTCCCATACAGGATAAATACAAGGAGAAATACGCCAAGACACATATTAATCAAACTATCAAAAATTAAATACAAAGAAAGCATATTAAAAGCAGCAAGGGAAAAACAACAAATAACACACAAGGGAATCCCCATAAGGTTAACAGCTGATCTCTCAGCAGAAACCCTACAAGCCAGAAGGGAGTGGCAGGACATACTGAAAGTGATGAAGGAGAAAAACCTGCAACCAAGACTACTCTACCCAGCAAGGATCTCATTCACATTTGATGGAGAAATTAAAACCTTTACAGACAAGCAAAAGCTGAGAGAGTTCAGCACCACCAAACCAGCTTTACAACAAATGCTAAAGGAACTTCTCTAGATAAGAAATGCAAAAGAAGGAAACGACCTATAATAACGAACCCAAAACAATATAGAAAATGGGAATAGGAACATACATATCGATAATTACCTTAAATGTAAATGGACTAAATGCTCCCACCAAAAGACACAGATTGGCTGAATGGATACAAAAACAAGACCCTTATATATGCTGTCTACAAGAGACCCACCTCAGACCTAGAGACACATACAGACTGAAAGTAAGGGGATGGAAAAAGATATTCCATGCAAATGGAAACCAAAAGAAACGTGGAGTAGCAATTCTCATATCAGACAAAATAGACTTTAAAATAAGGACTATTAAAAGGGATAAAGAAGGACACTACATAATGATCAAGGGATCGATCCAAGAAGAAGATATAACAATTGTAAATATTTATGCACCCAACATAGGAGCACCTCAATACGTAAGGCAAATACTAACAGCCATAAAAGGGGAAATTGACAGTAACACATTCATAGTAGGGGACTTTAACACCCCACTTTCACCCATGGACAGATCATCCAAAATGAAAATAAATAAGGAAACACAAGCTTTAAATGATACATTAAACAAGATGGACTTAATTGATATTTATAGGACACTCCATCCAAAAACAACAGAATACACATTTTTCTCAAGTGCTCATGGAACATTCTCCAGGATAGATCATATCTTGGGTCACAAATCAAGCCTTGGTAAATTTAAGAAAATTGAAATTGTATCAAGTATCTTTTCTGACCACAACGCCATGAGACTAGATATCAATTACAGGAAAAGATCTGTAAAATATACAAACACATGGAGGCTAAACAATACACTACTTAATAATGAAGTGATCACTGAAGAAATCAAAGAGGAAATAAAAAAATACCTAGAAACAAATGACAATGGAGACACAACAACCCAAAACCTATGGGATGCAGCAAAAGCAGTTCTAAGGGGGAAGTTTATAGCAATACAAGCCCACCTTAAGAAGCAGGAAACATCTCGAATAAACAACCTAACCTTGCACCTCAAGCAATTAGAGAAAGAAGAACAAAAAAGCCCCAAAGCTAGCAGAAGGAAAGAAATCATAAAGATCAGATCAGAAATAAATGAAAAAGAAATGAAGGAAACGATAGCAAAGATCAATAAAACTAAAAGCTGGTTCTTTGAGAAGATAAACAAAATAGATAAACCACTAGCCAGACTCATCAAGAAAAAAAGGGAGAAGACTCAAATCAATAGAATTAGAAATGAGAAAGGAGAAATAACAACTGACACTGCAGAAATAAAAAAAATCATGAGAGATTACTACAAGCAACTCTATGCCAATAAAATGGACAATCTGGAAGAAATGGACAAATTCTTAGAAATGCACAACCTGCCAAGACTGAATCAGGAAGAAATAGAAAATATGAACAGACCAATCACAAGCACTGAAATTGAAACTGTGATTAAAAACCTTCCAACAAATAAAAGCCCAGGACCAGATGGCTTCACAGGTGAATTCTATCAAACGTTTAGAGAAGAGCTAACACCTATCCTTCTCAAACTCTTCCAAAATATAGCAGAGGGAGGAACACTCCCAAATTCCTTCTACGAGGCCACCATCACCTTGATACCAAAACCAGACAAGGATGTCACAAAGAAAGAAAACTACAGGCCAATATCACTGATGAACATAGATGCAAAAATCCTCAACAAAATACTAGCAAACAGAATCCAACAGCACATTAAAAGGATCATACACCATGATCAAGTGGGGTTTATTCCAGGAATGCAAGGATTCTTCAATATACGCAAATCTATCAATGTGATAAACCATATTAACAAATTGAAGGAGAAAAACCGTATGATCATTTCAATAGATGCAGAGAAAGCTTTCGACAAAATTCAACACCCATTTATGATAAAAACCCTCCAGAAAGTAGGCATAGAGGGAACTTTCCTCAACATAATAAAGACCATATATGACAAGCCCACAGCAAACATCATCCTCAATGGTGAAAAACTGAAAGCATTTCCACTAAGATCAGGAACAAGACAAGGTTGCCCACTCTCACCACTCTTATTCAACATAGTTTTGGAAGTTTTAGCCACAGCAATCAGAGAAGAAAAGGAAATAAAAGGAATCCAAATCGGAAAAGAAGAAGTAAAGCTGTCACTGTTTGCAGATGACATGATACTATACATAGAGAATCCTAAAGATGCTACCAGAAAACTACTAGAGCTAATCAATGAATTTGGTAAAGTAGCAGGATACAAAATTAATGCACAGAAATCTCTGGCATTCCTATATACTAATGATGAAAAATCTGAAAGTGAAATCAAGAAAACACTCCCATTTACCATTGCAACAAAAAGAATAAGATATCTAGGAATAAACCTACCTAAGGATACGAAAGACCTGTATGCAGAAAATTATAAGACACTGATGAAAGAAATTAAAGATGATACAAATAGATGGAGAGATATACCATGTTCTTGGATGGGAAGAATCAACATTGTGAAAATGACTCTACTACCCAAAGCAATCTACAGATTCAATGCAATCCCTATCAAACTACCACTGGCATTTTTCACAGAACTAGAACAAAAAATTTCGCAATTTGTATGGAAACACAAAAGACCCCGAATAGCCAAAGCAATCTTGAGAACGAAAAAAGGAGCTGGAGGAATCAGGCTCCCTGACTTCAGACTATACTACAAAGCAACAGTAATCAAGACAGTATGGTACTGGCACAAAAACAGAAAGATAGATCAGTGGAACAGGATAGAAAGCCCAGAGATAAACCCACGCACATATGGACACCTTATCTTTGATAAAGGAGGCAGGAATGTACAGTGGAGAAAGGACAGCCTCTTCAATAAATGGTGCTGGGAAAACTGGACAGGTACATGTAAAAGTATGAGATTAGATCACTCCCTAACACCATACACAAAAATAAGCTCAAAATGGATTAAAGACCTAAATGTAAGGCCAGAAACTATCAAACTCTTAGAGGAAAACATAGGAAGAACACTCTATGACATAAATCACAGCAAGATCCTTTCTGACCCACCTCCTAGAGTAATGGAAATAAAAACAAAAATAAACAAATGGGACCTAATGAAACTTCAAAGCTTTTGCACAGCAAAGGAAACCATAATCAAGACCAAAAGACAACCCTCAGAATGGGAGAAAACATTTGCAAATGAAGCAACTGACAAAGGATTAATCTCCAAAATTTACAAGCAGCTCATGCAGCTCAATAACAAAAAAACAAACAACCCCATCCAAAAATGGGCAGAAGACCTAAACAGACATTTCTCCAAAGAAGATATACAGAATGCCAACAAACACATGAAAGAATGCTCAACATCATTAATCATTAGAGAAATGCAAATCAAAACTACAATGAGATATCATCTCACACCAGTCAGAATGGCCATCATCAAAAAATCTAGAAACAATAAATGCTGGAGAGGGTGTGGAGAAAAGGGGACACTCTTGCACTGCTGGTGGGAATGTGAATTGGTTCAGCCACTATGGAGAACAGTATGGAGGTTCCTTAAAAAACTACAAATAGAATTACCATATGACCCAGCAATCCCACTACTGGGCATATACCCTGAGAAAACCAAAATTCAAAAAGAGTCATGTACCAAAATGTTCATTGCAGCTCTATTTACAATAGCCCGGAGATGGAAAGAACCTAAGCGCCCATCATCGGACGAATGGATAAAGAAGATGTGGCACATATACACAATGGAATATTACTCAGCCTTAAAAAGAAATGAAATTGAGTTATTTGTAATGAGATGGATGGACCTAGAGTCTGTCATACAGAGTGAAGTCAGAAAGAAAAAGACAAATACCGTATGCTAACACATATATATGGAATTTAAGGAAAAAAATGTCATGAAGAACCTAGGGATAAGACAGGAATAGAGGCGCAGACCTACTGGAGAACGGACTTGAGGATATGGGGAGGGGGAACGGTGAGTTTTGACAGGGCGAGAGAGAGTCATGGACATATACACACTAACAAACGTAGTAAGGTAGATAGCTAGGGGGAAGCAGCCGCAAGGCACAGGGATATTAGCTCGGGGCTTTGGGACAGCCTGGAGGGGTGGGATGGGGAGAGTGGGAGGGAGGGAGACGCAAGAGGGAAGACACATGGGAGCATATGTATATGTATAGCTGATTCACTTTGTTATAAAGCAGAAGCTGACACACTATTGTAAAGCAATTATACCTCAATAAAGATGTATAGCTGAAAAAAAAAAAAAAAAAAGTAAGGCAATCCCAAAAAAAGGGGGATATATGTGTGCGTATAGCTGATTCACTTCTCTATACAGCAGAAATTAACACAACATTGTAAAGCAACTATAAAATAAAAAATTAATTAAATAAAAATTAATTTTTTTAAAAAAGAAAGGAAGGGGTGGGGAATTCCCTGGCAGTCCAGTGGTTAGGGCTCTGTGCTTCCACTGCAGGGGGCATGGATTCGATCCCTGGTCGGGCGGGGACCTAATATCCCACATGCCACGAGGTGTGGCCAAAGAAAAAACGGGGGGGGGGGGTTATTCTTGGCTGCAGAAATCAACATTCCCACACCCCTACTCCTGCCCTGAATCTCCTGAATTGTGCTGGAGACTAGGAGACAGTGAAAGGAAGAAAAGTTGTCCAATCTCTTCAGTTTACACCCTTACCCTTCAGGTTTAAGACAGACGAATGCAGAAAGAGTTCCAAATGTGATGTTTTTTGAATGTTTAACACATTCCTTGGTGCTGCTGGCATCTTTTACAGCCTTACATCTTTAAAAAGCCTTAATGGCTTTTTAAACCAGGTGGAGGCAGAGGCACCAGGAAGCCAGGGAAAGTGAGACTCCACAGGGCTTCTCATTGTGGGGGCGGAGGGGGGGGGGGGTCGGGGGATGGCCGTGGGAGGTGGGAATGCCTGGAGCTGTGGAATGTTCCAGATGAAGAGGGGAAGCCCGGCTGCACTCAGGAAGCATGTCTAAGCAAGGGATTCTGGTAAATTGCCTAGAAAGTTCTCAGAAGAAATGCACCCCAGTCTCCAAGTTTCCAGTAATTTATCACAATTTTCTTTTCTGGTGGTAAGGACTCAAAGTTTGGTTCCCAGTTCTGCATCTGTAGTTTTTTATTCGTTTTCCTAAAACGCAGACCTGGCTTGTACAGAATCTTTTTGTGTATGTTGGTCTTGACTTCTCATTTAAGTTGGTAACTCCTTTGGAACTGGCATTGTGTTTTATACTTTCTCTATTTCCCATGCATCTGGGATAGACCAGAGCTCACAGGCGAAGCCGAGCTAGTGTCCTGCCCCTCAGCTCCCTGCCTGGGTCAAACTCAGCTGGGGGGTTTGTAAAGGTTTGAAGGAACTTACTTGTTCCTTTGTGGTACCTCACTTGAGAAGCTAGGGCGTCATTCCTAAATTACAGCTTCAAAACCCAAAGGAGATTCTTTAACAGTCCATATTGACATTATGATATTTATTTTAAAAGATAATACATTTTTACTTCAATTAAAAATTTAAACATTATGGCTCTCTGGTTCCATATGCCTTTGTTTTGAGTGAAAAACATATCTATGAAGTAATTATAGAAAAACATAGGGGAAGATGATTTTTTGTTAAGAAGTGTGAAAAAGTCAGAAATATTTTATGAAGATCCAATTCAGACTTAGCTATTTATAATGAGGACTCACTGACCTGTACTTCTTATTTCATATAATTTTAATTGTCAGTAATGGAACTCAATGAAAGAAAATTCTCCACGTGTATAGGAATTTTTGTTTCTTTGTTTTAAAAACTGAATTGCTTTAGTTAAACAAAAAAAAAAGACTGCTCTCCAATTTTCATATTAGGCAGAAAGAAAAAATTAATCACTAATTACAAGGAATACTTTGACCAGGCCCAATATTAGTACAGAAATACAGGCTCCTGTATTTCTTTCCACAAATATATTCTCTAGAAAAATGAGGAAAATGTAATACAAAACACCCCAAACTAAAATTTTTAAATAAGGGAATTTTTTTTTTATATTCTGCCATTTTATTTCAATCGCACAAACGAAATTAGCATGTAGGAAATTTAAATGAAACAGTACAATACAAATAGCAGAGAACCAAAAACTCTAATAAGGAAGTACACCTAAAGCATGAAAATGAAACATTCATTAGTGTTTCATCTTTAGTTTTGACTGACACTTGATGCAAATCTTGAAACAAACTTTGAGATCATGATGACTATTCTGAAGAGATTTTAGCACCAGCACTGATTTGTACATTCAGTTGGTTTGCAATTGACTTGTTAGCCATTTACATAGTGTATAGTACAGATCTGTCATAGGTCAGACCACAGTGTTGAAGGGAAAAAGTACCTTCCTGTAATTAGAAAGGATCCCCTAAACTGCACTCAGCTTAAGACATCCAATGTACAAGAGCACGGAAACCATCGTAATATTGTGGCTCCAAGGAACATGGTTTTGATAAGGAAAATAACCTAAGCTTCTGCTTCCCGTCTTAATTACTGAAATCTCTAACAAGGACAAAACTGTCACATAGGACAGTAAATGGATGCAATAATTCAATCAGACTTCTTGGAAAGAACACATTTAGCAATCTGGGATACTGCAGAATGACAGGAAATAAAACGTGATTCAACACTGGTTCTTTTTGTCATTTTACACAGACATCACGTTAATATTAGATGAAGCCACAAAACGTTTAGTGCATAAACCAGTTTCTTTTTTAAGATCCAGCATTTTTACCATAGTCTTTTATCTTACTTTGGACCACTTGTACCTAGTACTCTACCCTACTATAGACTGTTTAACTTAATCAACAAAATCAAAAGTGATTTCTGACCAGATTTATGGGGGACATAAACATGTGTATCAACAAAGTGTTTGCATAACCAAAAGTACAATAATGAAGATGAAAATGCCTCCTATTTCTTTTAGGAAGTAGTACTTCATAAGCTTGCTGCATCTTTAATGTCTTCACTATTGGATGACAATGAATAGAAAAAAAGAACTGTATACTTGAATTATGATAGCTCATCCATCACAGATCTAAAAATGAAGTTTCTACAGAAACAGGAACTCTTTTAGCAAGGGAAAAAAATTCCCTCATTCAAACCTCTTTGAAGTGGTAATGGCTGCAAACTTGCAGCATTTAGAAAACTATGCTATCAACAAGTTCTGTCTCACGAACTTAGATTAAGAAATCTAGAAAGCAGATGAAAGTGGATTATTTATTCAAAATGTTAGTAAAACTACTGATAATCAAAGGTTTCAAAGCAAATACAGCAGATAACAACTCAAGCATAAGTCAAGATGGAGAGCCTGGAGAATTCTGATTTCCTAAAATTTCAAAAAATTCTATCATTGCAACATACAGGATTTCTCCCCTATTTTAATCTTAGAAGTTTCAAAGAAAAGGGAGTGGATAACATGCACACACGTGAGTGCCCACACAAACACGCACGCACGCACACACGGTGGTAAGTAGAGTATCTAGTTTCTTCTTCGCACCACCTAAGTCTCTATTTATTAAAAGAAAATTATGCAGGACCCCCCTCATTGTTTTCCCTTTATCTAATGATTTCTGTGACCTTAATTGCTATCATCATTGTTACTTTTCTAATATTTCAGCATAACAAGATTCAAAGGCAGCTTTGTAGTTAGGAACGTGTACGTGAACACCTGTATAACTGCAGGGCGCCTAGGTAATAACAACTGCCAAATTCAGGGATGGAAATTTTGAGTTCCACAGTAAGATGTAATTCATGTGAAGCTCAGAATCATGTTTCAGACCATTGAACTTATTCAAGTCAAAATACAAATAGCTGAAGACATGATGTAAACGATTAAGTACTTGGTGCTGTAAACATATTTACCAATTAAAGTCACAAAAAAATATTCCTCGTTATTATTCATGCAGATAACTGAGAACGAAGATAGTGCAGAAATTAACTTTGAATAAAACATTATTCCTTCCCTTCCTCCCACTCCCCTATACTCTACAAAATGTTTTCCCTGGGACTAGGCCTTGAAAAGGCCACTACGTATTAGTTTGACATGCATACTGTCTGCAATTTAAAAAGCTAATTTTGTGGTGGTTTTCTAATTTTATAATTTATAGTTACATTATAAATATGTCCACATGCATAAATCTAAAAAAGGTTGAAAACCTACAGTAAATCTACAATATACTATTTTACATTTGACCACTGGTTTGTGTTATGTAAGAGTCACAGATTTGGTAAAGCAATGATTGCAACAATTTAGGAAGGCATCTAAATCTTTAAATTCTGGTTGAATTTTATGTTTGAATCTACACAATTGCACGAAGGCTAAACTCGAGACACTTCCTATCATTCTAAAATTCCTCACTCCGAACAAATCATTTTTAGGACACTTTCTTATAAATATCACCCTTTGAAAGCACATACAATTCCATTTGTCCCACATTTTATGATCTTAACCTACATAGGGCTAAACTCAATTATTCATGGAATATCAAATATGATAGGAAGACAAACCTGAGAGAAACATTTACAATACAATAGCACAACTTGCTAAATTCCTCATCACCATTCTCTGAAAAAGACTTCTCAAGCCTTTCTCTTCTTTATTTTATCAATGGATTGTGGAAAATGTGCGATTTTCTCTTGACTTGAAAATATTTCAATGCAGTGATCTTGCCTGACGGATCCAGTATTTTCTGCATAACTGATACAGGAACTCCTACACGACTCTCTTCCATCCTGTTGTAAAGGTCAGAAAAAAGCAGCAAACTGGGAGGGAAATAGCTTATCGCCACAGCCATGTCTGAAGGCTTTCAAAGTATGTTGGTTTTTCCCTCCTTCTGACTGCTTGTCTCCATTTTCTTCTTACAGCTCACAAAATGTAAGGGCTTTGTTGTTGTTAACACAGTTGTTCTTTGTAGGGTTTTTTTTCGTTTCTCCAGATTAAAGTCCTATCTCTCCTTAGTTTGATTCTCTATGCAGTATTTGACTTGCTCAGTTCCTGCCTGATTGCATCAATGAGCTCTTCTTTTAGTTAGTTCTTTTCTCATTTCATCTAAAATGTCCTGCTTCAGCCTGTCATAGTCCAGTCCCTCCATCTGGACTCCACTGGCACTGGGCTGTGACCAGGGCACAGTAAATAAGGGAATTTTAAATAAACCTGTTTATAGCTATTAAGGCAGAAAACTATGAATAAAATCAGTAATAACACCAACTAGTCAATAACTTAGACCAGTAGCTAATAGTAATAGCCTAATTGCACCCTAATTTTATTTTACTTTTTTTTTCGGTACACGGGCCTCTCACTGTTGTGGCCTCTCCCGCTGTGGAGCACAGGCTCCGGACGCGCAGGCTCAGTGGCCATGGCTCACGGGCCCAGCCGCTCCGAAGCATGCGGGATCCTCCCAGACCGGGGCACGAACCCGTGTCCCCTGCATCGGCAGGCGGACTTTCAACCACTGCGCCACCAGGGAAGACCTACCTTAATTTTTATATGTATTTAATAGACCCTTACTAAACCAGAATTGATTATCTTTTATCACTTAAATATAGAATTAGAGAAAAATAACCATAATAGTTTAAAATTATGATAATTTAATCCATCAGGAAAAAATCTTTAATTTCAATCAAATACTAAACCTGGTTAGTAAATTTTCTTCTGACAGAGAAAGCAATGTGATGGATGGACTTCATAAGCTGGCCAGCAATTCAGGCAATATAAAGTTGATGAATAAAAACAAAGTATATTCTGAACTATGTATTCCAAAAATCATGATTCAAACTCTAAAACAGTTTATGTCAATTGCATTGTTTCCAGACTTTATAGTGCATCAGAAAGACAGGTTGAATCTTAAGTCCTTATGGTTTGGGATAAATCAAACCATGCCATCTATATAGAAGACAATAAAATATTCATATTTTAATTCTTATATAGCAGGGGACATGAATCCTACTGAACCCAAAGCAAGTCATTTAGAATCAAATTTGGAAGAAAAGGATACTAAATCCATCTCTGATCCGTCATGAAAGGCTCGGGCCTGATCTTAACTAGCAGTTAAGATGCAGTTTCTGGAGAAGCAGTAGTAACTCAGGTTCAATTAGAAGTTCATGAAGCTTAGACCATAATGTCCACTGCCCACAAAGTCAGTATCTGTTAATTATCGATAAATGTTGCAATCTTCTGTCACTCTTGCTAGTTTTCTCCCCGAAGTCATAAGGTGCAGAGCAATGGTCAATGATAGTGAAATAACTGTGACTAAAATCTATAGACTTATGTAAACTACCAGGCTAAAAAACACACACTTGCAATTTCTCAAGGAAGAAATTAGCATAAATTGTAGGTTGAAAACATAAAAATTAATGAATCAATAAACAGGGATATCTCTTTAAAATTTTGAGACAGATTCCATCCAGATGGAACCATACATACTAAGATGTTGATGAGAGTAAACACATCTATAAGAATTAGAAAACTCCCATCATAGACATAGTGGCATAAACTGGTTGTATAGTGAGTTTCAGTGCTTTAATCAGCTGTTCCATAGAAGAGCACATTACTAGGAGATAATTTGAGTAGGCTTGGATCAAAAAGTTTGGGGCAGTTGCTGTTGGTTTATTGCATTTTGAAACAAGAACCTCTCTGGGGGGGCTTCCCTGGTGGCGCAGTGGTTGAGAGTCCCCCTGCCGATGCAGGGGACACGGGTTCGTGACCCGGTCCGGGAAGATCCCACATGCCGCGGAGCGGCTGGGCCCGTGAGACATGGCCGCTGAGCCTGCGCGTCCGGAGCCTGTGCTCCGCAACGGGAGAGGCCACAACAGTGAGAGGCCCGCGTACCGCAAAAAAAATAAAAATAAAGAACCTCTCTGGGGACCATTAAAATTTGGGTTCATGACTTCAGTATTATGTTCAAGTAATGGTGCTTTTGACCCACAGTTTGCCCTTGTTACTCTTTCTTTTACCAGGACCTCCCATAAGGTTCTATTTTATGGCGGGTTTGGAGAAGCAATAACAAGCTAGAAATACCATTTGTATTTCATAAGCTACCTGGTGCCCTCTGTATTTCCACCTGGCATCTACCTCTATAACCTGGCCAAGGCATTTTCACCTAGTTGTCTTTTCAAACAAGGAATTATAAAAGCAGTGCCTGTATTTGTTTAAAACACAGCTGAAGAAATTAGCTTTCACTTGTCAGGTGTCCCCTGATATGAGCTGAGAAGGGGTGTGTGTGTGTATGTGTGTGTGTACATGCACACTTTTGTTTTCGTATGCACACATGCGTGCGCACACACACACGCTTCTCAGAAACAAAGTAACTAATGGAATTCGACCCCTCCCATTCCATGTCACTCTTCCCAATTACACTAATACATTAACCAAGTTATAAAGACAAGATAGCACTAGAGCAGTTATGTCCAAGATTAAAGCGAAGGTGAAAAATTATTGTTTTACCCAGTTCGAAATATTCTCCCTGAAATTGCTAGTGGGTAGCAGAGGCTAAAGGACACAGTATATTATCATAGAGGTTGCTCTGAATCAAAACTATAACCTGAGAGGCCCTGTAACAAAATGAGGGAAGTTGTATTTTTGAGATGAGGAACTTCCTCAAATTATGTGCTGGAGTGATCTGAGACTGGCTCTTTCTGGCAATCTCCAGAACCATCCTATTGCTCACCATTATATGTAACTGGTTATTTCCCTCCACTTTCTCTCATCTTTCTTCTTCTCTCACCTCTCTTCTTTCCCTAACTCACTTTCCGTTCCCCTCCATCTTAGCGCTCACACTGTCAACCACGCCTCAAACTGGCCTCTAGCGTTCTAGCTTCTGGACTGGCTGGATCAGTCATTTTCAATCTTTTTCTATCCCAAAACACATGAAAGATGCAGCAGGCACTCCCATCAGTATTCATGGTTCTTCTCATCACTGATTTTAGGAGGTGGAGAAAGGCAAATGAGATTCTTCCTGGAAAAGGAAAACTCGGCCCAATGAACATGTTTCCCCACATTCTCTCCCGACCATATTGGGCATCTCTACTCTGGAGCTTGCTACCCAAAGTGGTAGTCCACAGGCCAGCAATACCGGTGTCACCTGGGAGCTTGTTGGAAATGCAGGGTCTCAAGCTTGTTGGAAGTGCAGGATCCAAGACCTCCTGAATCAATCTTCATTTTAACTGGATTCTCATGCTAAAGTCTAAGAAGCACTGCTCTTTCATGATGAGAATATGGTGAAACACAACATACCTAATGGTATACATGTCATTCAACTATCAGTAACAACTTGTGTAATAGAATATTATGATCTTTGGAGGAAAGCAAGCTGTTTTACTTCTAACATTTAATAACTCTAAATCTTTAGCAAATTACTTAACCTTCTGGAACCTCAATTAACTCTGGTATAAAATGGAGATAATAATACCTATCTCACAGAGATAACACATATGCAATTCTTAGCACCGTGTCAGCATAGATTAGGTCTAAAATAAATGTTATTTTTTGGTATTTAATTGTTAAAATTATTATTGATATCATTATTATTGTCATTATTTAATCTACCCTGGCTTAATATGTTATTAAAAATTATTTAGATCAAGTTACACAGACATGCTGTTCGTGTTCCCAAAGCTTCAACAAAAAATGGGCAATAACTATATGGGCAATTGCACAAAAACAGTAATGCAATGACAAGATAACACTTATTCAAATCTGTTTATGCTGAGATTTTAGTGAGCATGACCTTGGGTTTATTAGTCTGACCCACTGATTAAATAGCATTATCTGAGTCATAAACTATAAAAGCAGGAAACCACTAAGAAATGATGAAATTAAAACATTCACCAGATTAAAAATATATCAAAGAAGAGTGGAAAATTTAATAACAGAGAAGATTTTATTCTGTTAAACTTTTTTATCATAATGTCAGCAATAATCTCTAATGGAAATTTTAATGATCTATTACAATCTGAACTGACTAAAATAAATAGAAATTCCTTATAAGCTCAAGCCAAACATTTAATTAAATATACCAAACATAAATGGGATACTTTTTAATCCATCCCCCAAGCAAAAAGGCTTCTTATTCTTTGTTAACTGAAAAATAAATAGATCTCCAGGAGAACAGAGCCACCTCTTTTTAACAGTCTACCCACCATGCAATTGTACTATTTACACCTGTTCTAGGTATGAGTTCTTGCCCTGCTGAGCCTGAAATTAGGAGTAGAAATAAATTTTTAAAAACAGTATTTTTAAGTTATTTTCAAGCTCTCTCTTTAGTACTTTGCATTTAACTCCCAATCCCCAATATACCTTCATTATGTTTAAAAATATAATTTTAATAAAAGATTATTTATATTGCTTTCACACAACCAAATGTCCTTTTGTAGTTGCTTTTCCAGTATAAAGAGATATAACTATGAGTCTTTTCCTAAAGACTACACATTAGTTGAACTTAGATGACTAAATAATCAAAACTCATTTCCAATGTGCTTTTACCAAGACCACTTCTCTGCTTTTCCAAGTTACATTTAAATTACTAACATCATTTACCTCTTTATTAATGTTTGCATATTCATATATTTTATTAATTTAGCTAAGCCAAAGAACATTCTGATTTATAAAAATTCATTTGAAATGTATATTAGAAAATAATAAATCTTTTGAGACTTAGAATAGATTTCAGCAGAAATTCAGTTGGAAATTCCCAGTACAGTAAGTCCCCTATATACAAGCCTTCAAGTTGTGAACTTTCAAAGATGCACACATGCCCCTGGATGCCAGCTGTGGTACTGGACTACTGTATTTTTCAAGGTACTGTACTGTAAGATTAAACGTTTTCTTCATTTTTTGTTTTGTTTGTTTTTTATGTATTATTTGCGTGAAAAGTATTATAAACCTATGACAGTACAGTACTACATAGCCGATTGTGTTAGTTGGGGACCTAGGCTAACTTTGTTGGACTTATGAACAAATTGGACTTACGAATGCACTCTTGGAACGGAACTCGTTCATATGTAGGGGATTTACTTTATATAGAACAGAAAAATGTTAAGCTTTGGAGTTTTCAGTACAGACATTCCTTTACCCATTATTCATTTAGGACAGGATTTCCAGACCACAAGTATCTATAGATAACTTGAAAAACCAAGGATTAGCTGGAAACCCAGTCATGGGTAGAACTCCAAGTTTGACTTAATTTATAAAGTAGGATACGATCCATTTTGAGGTATCAAACAAACACCCTTTACTTAGTTTCCTCTTTGCCTGTGTTTTTGCTTTGTTTGGGTTTGTTTTTAACTCAACTTTCAGTCTAGAAATTGCAGGTATGTTCTCAGCCAGCTTAGTAGATTTCAAGAGACTAGAAGTAGAACAGACAATAGAAAGGGCTTCCATTCATCCATCCTTTCATTCATTCATTCATCAAGGTTAATATGTGTTATTTGTTTCTAATCTCTGGAAACTGGGAAAAAAAGTCACTGTTCAGCTGTTAAAATGGTTAAGTGAAATATCTTTTCTTTAATAAAAGGAAGAAGATGTTAACCAATGACTATTTAAAATCATGGTTTCTAGGACTTGATTAACAACTATTTATTTAGAAGCCATCATGTGCACTGGCATGTGATGAATAAGAAAGTAGAACCCCTGTCCTCATAGATCATAAAGTCTAGTGAAGCAGAAAGAAGTTAAGATGGTAAAAAGAAGGTGGGGGCTTCCCTGGTGGCACAGTGGTTGAGAGTCCGCCTGCTGATGCAGGGGACATGGGTTCGTGCCCCGGTCCGGGAGGATCCCACATGCCGCAGAGCAGCTGGGCCCGGGAGCCATGGCCGCTGAGCCTGCGCGTCCGGAGCCTGTGCTCCGCAAAGGGAGAGGCCACAACAGTGAGAGGCCTGCGTACCAAAAAAAAAAAAAAAAGAAGGTGGCAATCCAAATACAGAGTTCTATGAGAAGATACAAGAGGGGGTCAGGATGAAGGGGTCAGAAACTCTTTCCAGGAAAAAGAAAGATATCTAAGTTGAAATCTGCAGAGTATTGACACATATTTATTGCCATTGATGATCAAAGCAATAAAATATATAACAACATACAATTTGTTCGTATGTTACTACAGTTGACCTTTGAACAACATGAGTTCGAACTACACAGGTCCACTTATAAGTGGATTTTTTTTCACTGAACAGGTACCTCAGTACCACACAATCCAAGTTTGGTTGAATTGGGGGATTCAGAACCGTGGATATGGTCGGCCAACTGCAAAGTTATACTTGAACTTTCAGCTATGGAGAGGGTTGGTGCCCCTAGCCCCTACGTTGTTCAAGGCCCAACTGCATTTGCAATGAATTTTTTGAAAAAATCGTATCTTGTATTAGTGAAGATTTGGGAGTAGAGGAAGCAGCCTGAGAGAGTACTGATAAGAATGGAAGAAATGGTATTATCACTCTCAGTACAACGTGGCAATATAATACACCAAAAATATAAAAACAGGTATACCTTTTGACCTAAAAAAACAATTCTAGACACTTACTCTAAAGAAACATTAAAGATATGGGGAAAATATTTACAATACCATCTAAATGTCTAATTATATGGTGATGATTAAATAAACAATACTGCATTCATATAATGGAAAACGATTAAGTCATTAAAACATTGTTATACATTTCTTTGACCTAAATGTATCTTAAGTAATTGAAATAGATATCTGATAGTTCACAAATATGTGATAATACATACTTTTGATTGATGCGAGATGCTTATATTTGAAAACATAGAAACATGTTATTAATCATAATTTTATCTTTCAAGGCACCCTGCCAACTGTTTTGTACATACAGTTGCTGAATTATTACTCTAGGTATTTACTTAATGGGGTTTCATGGCGTATTCTTACTACTGCATAGCGTTTAGTCTATATCTCATCCATCAAACAAAACCAATGCGGGGTGACATCACTCCGGTGGATTATGTGTGGTCTGGGGCTCTACACAGGGTAAACATTTTTAAGGTTGAGATAAAAATAGGGGCTACAAATTTTGATATTCCCATCCTGTTTTCACTTTGGTGTGAAATCCATGTGTGACATTAGAAAAGTCGCATTCCTTCTCTGGTCTTCCATTTGCCCAATAATACTTATGTGGAATGAGTTATAGAACAGGCTTTCTCCTCCAGCCTATAACTCATAATTTGTTTACTTGAATGTTTATGTAGAAAGGACAAGTTTTTGAGAAATGCCGTTTCCCTATTCAAGTGTTAGCATGATGAAACTGATTTTAATGATTAAATTTCAACTGTATAATGCATAATGTTTCAACGTCTTGCATGTAATTGCAAATAAGTTGTCACTTACAGTATCTAAAATTATATATTTTGTTATTTAAAATGACTATTGTTTCCACTATATTTTTGAGCAACTTGGGCTAAAATAAATCAAATTAAATCCTTCAAAAAATTGTTATAAAGAAATATTTATTGACATGGATTCAGTCATGATATAATATTAAGTGAAATAAGAAGATTTCAAATATAAGCTTAGGAAGGACCCAGTTTTGTTAAAAAAGATACACACACATAGAAGTTCTGGAAAGATACAAAAAGTGTGTTAAAGTTATCTCTCAGTGGGAAGATTATGAATACTTTTTGCTTTTTGTGTGTCTCTATTTTCTAATGTTTTACATTGAAGATATGCTGCTTTTATAATTAGAAAAACAAAAATTATGGGGCCAGGACAAAACATAGTAAATTCTAAATATTTATAATCTTCCTCCTGCTTCCTAAGAAGAGTAGATATTGAGAAAAATGTTTCGTTTTGCTGCAGAATGGTAGGGGTGAGGACAAATTGAAAAGGTGAGAGAAAGTTGGATTTCTCTATATGGACCCTACGTAGTGCCATGCAGAGGAGAAAAATTAAAAACATGTGGTCCTGAAAGGAGACACAAGGAGAGAGAGTTGAAGACGGAGAGCCAAAGGAAGAGAAATGAAGGAAAAGCAGAAATACAGAGATGAGTACTAAGCAGCTACTATAATTAGTAGAACTCTGGAGAAGGGGGAATTTTCAAGAAGTTTTGATATATGTGGTGGCTTCTCCTTTTTGAGGGTTCACAAGAAAATCTTTAGCAAAGATTTTAGAGGAGACACCAGAGGAAATGGCCACTTTCCTATTAAAATGAACACATTCTCCCAGAAGTCAAAAAATAATTAACTTTTATAATGATGTGACTGAGAACAACAACCAAAAAAGTTTGGAAAGGAGAAGATGACAGAAGATTTTGTTTTTCATGTCCTCAAAGCCATAGGCACATGTGTGGGAGTCTCAGAGATGAAGTAGCTATTCTTAGAGCTGGGGATGCCTTGTATGGCTGAAAACAATGTACCACGTGGAGAAAGAACCTATAGCAGCCCACCCTCAGGAGCAAAGCTAGGAGTCAGACAAGTGGAGGGCCCAGGTCAGAGCAGATCACCAAAGGCTTTGCAAGCCTCGGCGGAATAGGAGGAATCTTGAACTGAGAAGAGTCATAAATACCCCAAGTCTTTGACATCAAGGAAAGCGCTGGTTACAGAGGAGCAAAATAACAAAAGAGTGCAAGGAATTATATTCAATATCTTGTAATAACCTATAATGGAAAAGAATCCAAAAGAGAATACGTATTTTACATATATAACTGAATCACTTTGCTGTACACCTAAAAGTAACACAGTATTGTAAATCAACTATAGTTCAATTTAAAAAAAGCTAAGATGGGCTTCCTTGGTGGCGCAGTGGTTGAGAGTCCGCCTGCCGATGCAGGGGACACGGGTTCGTGACCCGGTCCGCGAAGATCCCACATGCCGCGGAGCGGCTGGGCCCGTGAGCCATGGCCGCTGAGCCTGCGCGTCCGGAGCCTGTGCTCCGCAACGGGAGAGGCCACAACAGTGAGAGGCCCGCGTACCACAAAAAAAAAAAAAAAAAAAAAGCTAAGATGATGAAGCAGAATATATTGACCATTCATAAAAACAAGACTGTTTAGAAAAGTTCCACGTGGCAACATTTGCATGCATTAAGTTTGAGAGCGGAGGGGTTTCTCCTCTTTTTTTCTCTCCTTCAACCTCTTTTCTGAAAACAAGTGCTTTCTCTATTGCACAACATGGTAGAGTTCACAAAAGCCCCGTTCCCACCATTATTTTTTTTCTTTCACTGTTACTTTGAAGATGTTGTCTAATCTTAAGTTATGATGGCTTCACACAGCTCAGCAAAAATGGGAAGAGATACTAAATTCCCAGGTTCAACAGCTTGTAGCACCTTTTAGAATCATTTAAAATTCATTAAAATAAAGCAAAACACGGATCTATAAAGCCAGAATTGTTAGAGGAATTACTGTACAAGAAATTATGATTTTATGAGCAAACCATACATACATAAAATACTCTCTGTATTCCTAAACCAAAGTAACACCATGTTAAAAAAAAAACTGATAAATTTTACATATGTTTCATGTTCATCTTCCTCTATTTTTGTCACTCAATCTAAGAAGATAACATTTTTTTCTTACCCTCAGAATGTGAGGAAATATTACATCGTGAAGCATGTGCATTTCAGAGTTACTGCTTGATCAATGAACAATTAAGTCTGTTTAATATGTCACAATGATCTTCACATTAATTTGCCTGGAGTAAAAACAAGAGCTCCACACAAGATTGATCAAATGACTTTTAAGCTCCCAGTTGCTATATGGTTCCAGAATACAAATGGAAGTGCATTATACCCACATGAGCACTCAATGAATTCCTAATAAGCAGGTGCCATCATGCTGATTGCAATATATAGTGATATCACTCTCAGATTAAAGGGTGCCCAGCACTCTGCATTTGAGACCTGGCACTGCAACTACCTTCTTTGCTGGATCAATTCAAGCCTCATTTAGGCTGTAAATGAATATTCTCTGGATGAGTGTATTTTCTAAATGGATTAAATGTATTTTATAAATGGATTTTTTTTTCAGAATTCTCAAACATCCCTGATTTTTCCATCAGAAATTATCCTTTCTCTGGCTGGGGAATGGCAGACTACGATTTCTAAAGACCTGATAAGAATTCAAGTTAAATGAACTATGGTGCTCCCTCCTCCTCCATAAAATATCTTGAATTCTTCCTTCCAGAGGCCACTATTGTACAAAGATGATAGTGGCATAAAAGAATTGCCAAGAGAAAGAGAATTTTTTAAAAGTCTCCACCTTAAAATGAGTACTTCTTCACTGGTTTATTCAAGAACAAGCATTTCTAAAGAAGAGAGAATGTCAAATCTTCAGTCATTTTTATCAAAGTTAGACGAGCATGCTGTTTCCTAATGACTTTCCATTTTTTCAGCAGTTCCAAAGTCCTTTTCTGCTATCTAGTTGGCATCTCATTCCCTGTTTTTGTAGTGTACTGTGTTCACCCATAAAATCAAACCAATGGGAAAATGTCCTCCTGTGATGCTTGAAAAAATTCTCAAGTTGGAGCCAGCACAAATGGATTAGGAATCATTGTACCCAGACACTATGTCTAATGCTTTTCATTTAAGAAGGTACAAGTAAAAAGGCAGAAAAGCTCCAAAGCTTTACACTCCTTAGAAAAAAAGACAATTGGTTATCAAAAATCAGTCAAAGATGGGTATCAGAGGAAAATTTCAGGGACGGTCAGTTAAGGTACAACCTGATTAAAAATAAAAATGGGATCCATGTACATCCGTCAGGACTGGCTAGTTTATGCCGTGGTGACTGAAAACACCAAAATACCAAGGGTTTTAGCACAACAAAAGTGTTTCTTACTCACCCAAAGTCCTCTGCTGTCTGTCCTGGAGGCTTAGTCTCAGCTTTGCTGGCTGCCTTGGCCTAATTGTTAAGGAGATCATCGAGAGGACTTGACCGTGGGCTGACCCATGAGTTGGACCCTGGCAAACAGAGGCTCTTCCCGCCCCGTCCTCAGAATGAGCACTTACCCACCACTCACACAGCGGGAGCCACTTTCAAGGACGCGGCTTTCAGAGAGCAATGTGTCATTGAGACCATCTGGACAGTATACATGACTGAACCCAGCTAAGGCTTCTAACAAACTTTTAAGATTCTGGCGGGCGGGTGTGGAGATCACTCATCTTGCAGCCTATGAGACATGCCTCCTATGTAAGTTTCCTTGTTTATTAACTGCCGCGTTCCAATCTGGAGTGGTCTGCTTCTTTTTTATTCAGTCGCCCCTTGCCTCCATGTATGGGGGCTGGTTTGCAAAGCAACACTCCTGGCGGCAAAGATCACACAGCAGGGAAGGAGCACAGCTGGGTCACCTCCTATGGGTGTTACCGAACCACACTTGGGTCCGTTCACCCATGCACAGTAAAGCCAATCTACTGACACCAGGGTGTGATGAAGGAAAGTGCAGCGTTTATTGTAAGGTGCCAGACAAGGAGTCTGGGACAGAAAAATGCTCAAAAAAGCCTGAACTCCCCAATGGGTTTCAGGAAAGGATTTTTAAATGCAAGATGAGGGAAGGGAGTCGCAGGGCGTGTGATCAGCTCCTGCACAATTCTCTGATTTGTTGATGGTGAGGTAACAGGGCAGTGTCACGTTATCAGTCCTCAGGCTCTGGTGGTCTGGGGGTTATGTGTTCATGGTCATCAAGCAGTTAACTTCTTCCATTTGGTGGGGGTTTTAGCATCTGTAAATCAACTCAGAAATGTGCATCAGATACTGTTATCTACGTATTTCAGGGAGAAACTAAAGATTCTGTGACTGATATATGGCTGATTTACTGTTTAAATTCTTGCCAGTTCTATGAGGTATCACCTCACTCCAATTAGAATGGGCATCATCAGAAAATCTACAAACGACAAATGCTGGAGAGGGTGTGGAGAAAAGGGAACCCTCTTGCACTGTTGGTAGGAATGTAAATTGATACAGCCACTATGGAGAACAGTATGGAGGTTCCTTAGAAAACTAAAAATAGAATTACCATATGACCTAGCAATCCCACTATTGGGCATATACCCTGAGAAAACCATAATTCAAAAAGACACATGCACCCCAATGTTCACTGCAGCACTATTTACAATAGCCAGGTCATGGAAGCAACCTAAATGCCCATCGACAGATGAATGGATAAAGATAAACAATGGAATATTACTCAGCCATAAAAAGGAACAAAATTGGGTCATTTGTTGAGATGTAGATGGATCTAGAGACTGTCATACAGTAAGTCAGAAGAGAAAAAAAATATCATACATTAACACATATATGTGGAACCTAGAAAAATGGTACAGATGAACTGGTTTGCAGGGCAGAAATAGAGACCCAGATGTAGAGAACAAATGTATGGACACCAAGGGGGAAAAGTGGTGGGGGACGTGGTGGTTGGATGAATTGGGAGAATGGGATTGACATATATACACTAATATGTATAAAATAGATAACTAATAAGAACCTGCTGCATAAAAAATAAAGTAAAATTAAAAACTTTAAGAAAAAAAATTCTTACCAGTTCTACTGGCCCAACTGCTCTTTTTTGTCACTACATGTTCACATCCTTTCAATTATTAATTCTTGAGCCAGGATTTTGTGACTCAGGGGAAGCCTGAGAGAGTACAGCTTTTCTACAAACAAGAGGCAGGCAGAGGTCATGGCGGGAGGGGTCTGTCCCAGGAAGGTCCCATGGGGTCCTACTTGGTCATATGGGCACTAAGTACTTGGGCACCAATCATCACACAGCACCTCTATTCATGTTTTATTGGCTAATTTGAGTCACAGATCTCACCAAACCTCAAGAAGACATGGAAATACAATACCTTTCTCATCTCTGTGCCCCACCCTCATGTGCCTAGAAAGAGTAGAACCAGAAACACTGGTGAACAACCCAAACATCTTCCACACCATGGAAAATCAAATAAATCAAATTTCCCTTCTAGATGTCAAGTTATACAACATTCCCCAGCCTATTTACTCTGTCCTAATCTTTCCTTTACTAATAGATGTGGAATTTGGGAATACAAAGTGCCATGGAAATATGAATGGAGCAGTTAGATAAATTAATCACTGTTGGGATGAATATTTACATAAAAGATAAAATTATTTTATACTTAATATTAAAGTGAACTAAGGAATGACTGTGTTGAAAAGTATATGGAAATATAAATGTAAAACAATGTTCCTGCTTCTCTGTTCCTAATTCCAAAATTGTTATGATTTTGATAAAACATGTGACTCAATTTTAGACATTAATTAAGACAGACACCTTACTCAACAACTAAATCATTTGTAAGAAAAATCTAAAATATATAATTTTACCATTAGGGCTAGCTGAATGCACAAACATTTTCTAAAATATAATTAACAACAATAAAAATCTTTGCACATTCTTCTGTATCATTCAGTACCCTACAATTGATTACTTTTGTTATTCAATGAGTAATCTTAGGAGATTTGAAATTGCATTATATCATCAGCAGGCTTAACAGATAAAAACACTGGCAATATGATGTGAAAACAAAGGGTAACAAATCCAGAACCAAAAATTTTCACTAAGTACTATGACAAAAATACTCCTAAGAATTTGAGAAAGCTTTAATAGTAGCTTATGTGAACAATATTGTTAAAGAAATCTATAACTTACCTAAAAGCTGGTAGAGCAGAACTTACTTAATAAAGCAGAACTTACTTAATAAAGAAGATTGAATGGGATCAAAATGGAATGATTTGTCTGAGTTTATCATTGATGAAAGAGAAAGAACTAGAAAATAGAAAGAGATGAAAAACTGAAAATACAAGAAATATGAGCTGTGTAGAAAGAGATGAAAAACTGAAAATACAAGAAATATGAGCTGTGCTTATAAACTGCTTATTACGTTAATATATATACTAATCCTATTCATCACAGTGAGTGTTTTCCCTTTGCAGTAGTCACGTGGTGAGACAGTGTACTCATTTCAGAAGCCAGGATTTCTCAGCCCCGTTGTGAATTTCCTCTGTTGAAAGTGAGGCCAGGGGTGGCAGGGTGGGGGGTGGAGGGAGGGCCAGTAGTATCATTGGACCTGCAAATCCTGAGTTTTTCACAGTCCTGATTTCACCACGTTAAGAAAGGCATTGATCAGGGTAAGCAGGACAGCAAAGGATTTTGAGAAAAACTCTTAATGAAGAATGGATAAAGTTCCTGGGAATATTTAGCCTAGAAAGGAAAAGCCACAGCAATAACATGATGGCTCTCTTACAATATTTCAAGAGTTATAGTGTATTAAGAGAATTTGATTTATCCTCTGTAGTTAGAAAAGACAGACTATGATAGAAATATGGATAAATACAAGAAATATTTATAACAGTTATAATTGACCAAACATATTATTTGGTAGTAAATTTCATTTATAGAGAAAGAACTTTAAAAAAATTGGGTGCTTTTCTTTGGGGGATGGAAGAGAACACTTATATTGAATGGGATGTTAGAAGAGATAAACATCAGCATCTTTTCCATTGCTCTGGTTGTTATAATCTACACATTTAGAACTTGGGCACATTTCTTAGATAAAAAGTTGATTTGGGGGAAAAAATCATTCAGAGTCAAATCAGATTTAATCAGACAACCAAGATGAGTTACACCAAAACAAAGATTTTAGTGTGTGTATGTATGTGTGCGTATTTTATAAAATAGAGACAAAGTAATGAAACAATTTTAATATATTGCTTTAAACTGACTCTGTCAAATGTCTAACATGTTTTGGAGGGTTGTTTTGTTGGTATTCTTGATTTGTGTGGTATTTTCTAAATGCATATTATGTTTTTCACCATAGCGCTATTATTTTATTTTTAAACATTTGAAAATTAGCAAAAAGATGAAAAAAGGTATATTTCCATCACTCTAGCACAACCACTGTTATTTTGATTCATTTTTTCCTGATCTCTCCATTTTGAGTGTACTTTTTACATATAGTTGAATCTATTTATTGATAGTAATTATGTTCTATAAAGTTGCAGCAAACACAAAATTAGCAAATACTAACCATTTTTCCTGGGGGAATCATATGAGGTTCTTGTGAGCCTCTGGTCACGGTATTTCATCAACCAATCATACAAAATTATGTTTCGTGTGTGTTTCTGTTTAAAGATACTTTATTTACTGTACATTGTTGATTCATTAACATTGAACTCACCACCAATAGCGCTATAACTCATGCCTGAACTAAGTTTGTCTAACACATTTATTTTCTGCATAAGGCATATCACAGCTTTCTTGCACTTAGAAACACTTGACAACACTTCAGCAGCACACTTGGAGACCATTCAAAACAGTGAAATCACCAACAAAAAGCACAAAAATTTGGAAACCATGTCACTAAATAGACACTAATCAAGAACATTTGTTTATAGTATGAGAGCTGAAACAAGAAGGCAGAGAGACACCTTTGTTCAACCTCAGCCAGACATGTGGGCGTCAGATGACCCAGACTGTTTTCAACTCTACACGTGGCTATGAATGACTGCAAAGAGCTGTGGGTAACGATTTGGGACTACAAATACGTTTAACCAAGTAGGCCAGTTCACAAATACGGAATCCACAAATAATGAGGGAGGATCAACTGTATTTTGTATCCTGCCTCATCCCATGTTGATCCATAGTTTTCATAAGTGTAACTTTTAGTGACTACCTACTAGCTATCAAGCAGATATGCCAAATTTTATTTTTCCATTCTTACATTGTTGCACCATTAGCTCTGGATCAGTTAGGAGCCCAGGGTTGCAAGTGATAGACCACACTTTAGAAACAGGCTTACAAAATAGAAATCTCTTAGGAGATTGGTTCAAGATGGTAGAATAGAAGGACGTGCTCTCACTCCCTCTTGCGAGAACACCAGAACCACAACTAACTGTTGAACAATAATCGACAGGAAGATACTGGACCTCACCAGAAAAGATACCCCACAACCAAGGACAAAGGACAAGCCACAATGAGACGGTAGGAGGGGCGCAATCACAATAAAATCAAATCCTGTTAACTGCTGGGTGGGTGACTCACAAACTGGAGAACACTTATACCACAGAAGCCCACCCACTGGTTTGAAGGTTCTGAGCTCCATGTCAGGCTTCCCAACCTGGGGGTCCAGCAACGGGAGGAGGAATTCCTAGAGAATCAGAATTGAAGGCTAGTGGGATTTGATTGCAGGACTTCGACAGGACTGGGGGAAACAGAGACTCCACTCTTGAAGGGCACACACAAAGTAGTGTGTGCATCAGGACGCAGGGGAAGGAGCAGTGACCCCAGGAGAGACTGAACCAGACCTACCTGCTAATGTCAGAGGGTCTCCTGCAGAGGTGGGGGATGGCTATGTCTCACTGTGAGGACAAGGACACTGGCAGCAGAAGTTCTGGAAAGTACTCCTTGGTGTGAGCTTTCCCAGAGTCCAACATTAACCCCACCAGAGAGCCCGGGCAGGCTCCAGTGTTGGGTCATCTCAGGCCAACCAACCAACAAGGAGGGAACCCAGCCCCACCAATCACCAGATAAGTGCATTAAGGTTTTACTGAGCTCTGCCCACCAGAGCCACAGCCAGCTCTACCCACCACCAGTCCCTCCCATCGCGAATTTGCACAAGCCTCTTAGACAGCCTCATCCACCAGATGGTAGACAGCAGAAGCAAGGAGCATTACAATCCTGCAGCCTGGGGAACAAAAACCATATTCACAGAAAGACAGACAAGAGGAAAAGGCAGAGGGTTATGTACCAGATTAAGGAACAAGACAAAACCACAGAAAAACAACTAAATGAAGTGGAGATAGGCAACCTTCCAGAAAAAGAATTCAGAATAATGAGAGTGAAGATGATCCAGGACCTTGGAAAAAGAATGGAGGCAAAGATCGAGAAGGTGCAAGAAATGCTTAACAAAGACCTAGAAGAATTAAAGAAAAAACAAACAGAGATGAACAATACAATAACTGAAATAAAAACTATACTAGAAGGAATCAATAGCAGATTAACTGAGGCAGAAGAACGGATAAGTGACCTGGAAGACAGAATGGTGGAATTCACTGCTGTGGAACAGAATAAAGAAAAAAGAATGAAAAGAAATGAAGACAGTCTATGAGACTTCTAGGACAACATTAAACACAACAACATTTGCATTTAGGGGTCCCAGGAGGAGGAGAGAGAAAGGATCCAAGAAAATATTTGAAGAGATTATAGTAAAAAATTTCCCAAACATGGGAAAGGAAATAGCCACCCAAGTCCAAGAAGCACAGAGAGTCCCATACAGGATAAACCCAAGGGGAAACATGCAGATACACATAGTAATCAAATTGGCAAAAATTAAAGACAAAGACAAATTATTGAAAGCAGCAAGGGAAAAACGAAAAATAACACACAAGGGAACTCCCATAAGGTTAACAGCTGATTTCTCAACAGAAACTCTGCAAGCCAGAGCAAGTGGCATGACATATTTAAAGTGATGAAAGGGAAGAACCTACAACCAAGATTACTCTACCCAGCAAGGATCTCATTCAGATTCGATGGAGAAATCAAAAGCTTTACAGACAAGCAAAAGCTAAGAGAATTCAGCACCACCAAACCAGTTCTACAGCAAATGCTAAAGGAACTTCTCTAAGTGGGAAACACAAGAGTAGAAAAGGACCTACAAAAACAAACCCAAAACAATTAAGAAAATGGTAATAGGAACATACAACTCGATAATTACCTTAAACGTGAATGGATTAAATGATCCAACCAAAAGACACAGGCTCGCTGAATGGATACACTAACAAGACCCATATATGCAGTCTACAAGAGACCCACTTTAGACCTAGGGACACATACAGACTGAAAGTGAGGGGATGGAAAAATATATTCCATGCAAATGGAAATCAAAAGAAAGCTGGAGTATCAATACTCATATCAGATAAAATAGACTCTAAAATAAAGAATGTTACAAGACACAAGGAAGGACACTATATAATGATCAAGGGATCAAACCAAGAAGAAGATATAACAATTATAAATATATATACTCTCAACATAGGAGCACCTCAATACATAAGGCAACTGCTAACAGCTATAAAAGAGGAAATCAACAGTAACACAATAATAGTGGGGGACTTTAACACCTCATTTACACCAATGGACAGATCATCCAAACAGAAAATTAATAAGGAAACACACGCTTTAAATGACACAATAGACCAGATAGATTTAATTGATACTTATAGGACATTCCATCCAAAAACAGCAGATTACACTTTATTCTGAAATGCACACGGAACATTCTCCAGGATAGATTACATCCTGGGTAACAAATCAAGCCTCAGTAAATTTAAGAAAATTGAAATCATATCAAGCATCCTTTCTGACCACAACGCTATGAGATTAGAAATCAATTACAGGGGAAAAAAACGTAAAAAATACAAACACATGGAGGCTAAACAATACATTACTAAATAACCAAGAGATCACTGAAGAAATCAAAGAGGAAATCAAAAACTACCTAGAGACCAGTGACAATGAAAACACGACCATCCAAAACCTATGGGATGCAGCAAAAGCAGTTCTAAGAGGGAACTTTACAGCAATACAGTCCTACCTCAAGAAACAAAAAACATCTCAAATAAACAATCTAACCTTACACCTAAAAGAACTAGAGAAAGAAGAACAAACAAAACCCAAAGTTAGCAGAAGGAAAGAAATCATAAAGATCAGAGCATTAATAAATGAAATAGAAACAAAGAAAACAATAGCAAAGATCAATAAAACTAAAATCTGGTTCTTTGAGAAGATATACAAAATTGATAAACCATTAGCCAGACTCATCAAGAAAAAGAGGGAGAGTACTCAAATCAATAAAATTAAAAATGAAAAAGAAGTTACAACAGACACCACAGAAATACAAAGCATCCTAAGAGACTACTACAAGCAACACTATGCCAATAAAATGGACAACCTGGAAGAAATGGACAAATTCTTAGAAAGGTATAACCTTCCAAGACTGAACCAGGAAGAAATAGAAAATATGAACAGACCAATCACAAGTAGTGAAATTGAAACTGTGATTAAAAATCTTCCAACAAACAAAAATCTAGGACCAGATGGTGTCACAGGTGAATTCTATCAAACATTTAGAGAAGAGCTAACACCCATCCTCCTCAAACTCTTCCAAAATTTTGCAAAGGAAGGAACATTCCCAAACTCATTCTATGAGGCCATCATCACCCTGATACTAAAACCAGACAAAGATACTACAAAAAAAGTAAATTACAGACCAATATCACTGATGAATATAGATGCAAAAATCCTCAACAAAATACTAGCAAACAGAATCCAACAACACATTAAAAGGATCATACACCATGATCAAGTGGGATTTATCCTGGGATGCAAGGATTCTTCAATATATACAAATCAGTCAATGTGATACATCATATTAACAAATTGAAGAATAAAAACAATATGATCATCTCAATAAATGCAGAAAAAGCTTTTGACAAAATTCAACACCCATTTATTATAAAAACTCTCCAGAAAGGGGGCATAGAGGGACACTACTTCAACATAATAAAGGCCATATACGACAAAACCACAGCAAACATCGTTCTCAATGGTGAAAAGCTGAAAGCATTTCCTCTAAGTTCAGGAACAAGACAAGGATGTTCACTCTTACCACTATTATTCCACATAGTTTTGGAAGTTCTAGCCATGGCTATCAGAGAAGAAAAAGAAATAAAAGGTATACAAATTGGAAAAGAAGAAGTAAAACTGTCACTGTTTGCAGATGACATGAAACTATATGTAGATAATCCTAAAGATGCCACCAGAAAACTAGAGCTAATAAATAAATCTGGTAAAGTTTCAGGATATAAAATTAATGCACAGAAATCTCTTGCATTCCTATACACTAATGATGAACAATCTGAAAGAGAAATTAAGGAAACACTCCCATTTACCATTGCAATAAAAAGAATAAAATACCTAGGAATAAACCTACCTAGGGAGAAAAAAGACCTGTATGTAGAAAACTATAAGACACTGATGAAAGAAATTAAAGATGATACCAGCAGATGGAGAGATATACCATGCTCTTGGATTGGAAGGATCAATATTGTGAAAATGACTATACTACCCAAAGCAATCTACAGATTCAATGCAATCCATATCAAATTACCAATGGCATTTTTTAAAGAACTAGAACAAAAAACTTAAAATTTGTATGGAGACACCAAAGACCTCGAACAGCCAAAGCAGTCTTGAGGGAAAAAAATGGAGCTGGAGAAATCAGACTCCCTTCAGACTGACTTCAGATTATATTACAAAGCTACAGTAATCAAGATAATATGGTACTGGCACGTAAACAGAAATATAGATCAATGGAACAGGATAGAAAGCCCAGAGGTAAACCCACACACCTATGGTCAACTAATCTACGACAAAAGAGCAAGGATATACAATGGAGAAAAGACATTCTCTTCAATAAATGGTGCTGGGAAAACTGGACAGCTAAATGTAAAAGAATGAAATTAGAACACTCCCTAACACCATACACAAAAATAAACTCAAAATGGATTAGAGACCTAAATGTAAGACTGGATACTATAAAACTCCTGGAGGAAAACATAGGAAGAACACTCTTTGACATAAATCACAGCAAGATCTTTTTTGATCCACCTCCTAGAGTAATGGAAATAAAAACAAAAATCAACAAATGGGACCTAATGAAACTTAAAAGCTTTTGCAAAGCAAAGGAAACTACAAACAAAACAAAAAGACAACCCTCAGAATGGGAGAAGATGTTTGCAAGTGAATCAACAGACAAAGGATTATCTCTAAAATATATAAACAGCTCATGCAGCTCGATATTAAAAAACAAAGAACCCAATCCAAAGATGGGCAGAAGACCTAAATAGACATTTCTCCAAAGAAGACGTACAGATGGCCAAGAAGCACATGAAAAGCTGCTCAACATCACTAATTATTAGAGAAATGCAAATCAAAACTACAATGAGGTATCACCTCACACCAGTTAGAATGGGCATCATCAGAAAATCTACAAACAACAAATGCTGGAGAGGGTGTGGAGAAAAGGGAACCCTCTTGCACTGTTGATGGGAATGTAAATTGATACAGCCACTATGGAGAACTTAAAAAACTCCATAGTGGAGTTTCCTTAAAAACTAAAAGAAACTTTATGTATGGAGGTTCCTTAAAAAACTAAAAATAGAATTACCATATTACCCAGCAATCCCACTACTGGGCATATACCCTGAGAAAACCATAATTTAAAAGACACACGCACCCCGATGTTCATCGCAGCACTGTTTACAATAGGCAGGTCATGGAAACAACCTAAAGACCCATCCACAGACAAATGGATAAAGAAGAAGTGGTACATATATACAATGGAATATTACTCAGCCATAAAAAGGAATGAAATTGTGTCATTTGTAGAGATGTTGACGAATCTAGAGACTGTCATACAGAGTGAAGTAAGTCAGAAAGAGAAAAACAAATATATTAACACATATATGTGGAACCTAGAAAAATGGTACAGATGAACTGGTTTGCAGGGCAGATATTGAGACACAGATGCAGAGAACAAACTTATGGACACCAAGGGGGGAAAGCAGCGGGGGAGGGTGGAGGTGTGATGAATTGGAAGATTGGGATTGACATATATACACTAATATGTATAAAATGGATAATTAATAAGAACGTGCTGTATAAAAAATAAATAAAATAAAATTTTTTTTAAATGAAATCTCTTAATTTACATAATCTGAAATCCAGAGGTACCGTGTTTGGCTTCACACATGTTGACCTTGAGGATTCAAGCAATGTCACTGGGACTCAGTTTCTACCACTTATTTCTTCCCTCCCATTGTGGCTTTTTTTTGGGCTTCACATGGTAGATGATGGTGACAGCTCCATGCCCTATATTTTCTCAGCATTACTTCAGCATGGAGGAGATGTGGACCCTTCCCAGGAATCCCACTGAAAATCTTGTTGCACAGTTCTGGCTTGAATGGGTCATGTGCCCATTCCTGAGGTAATCATCGTCGCCAGGCAGTTGGATAGTCTGATTATCTAACCGTGGGTCATGTGCATCACCTCTAGGGCTAGAGTGGGATCACGAGACCACACGATTCAGAAGAGAGATTTCCCCTCAAGAGTTTTTTCCCACACTTAAAAATAACATCACTATGATCATCTTTCCACGAGTAATCAAAACATATTTTAAGTAATAGAATCACAATAGCAAATAGGAGTGTAGAATATTTTTTTTCTTTTTTTAAATTGAGGTATAGTTGATTTATAATAGTATGTAAGTTTCAGGTGTACAACACAGTGATGCACAATATTTAAAGATTATACTCGGGGCTTCCGGGAAGATGGCGGAAGAGTAAGACGCGGAGATCACCTTCTTCCCCACAGATACACCAGAAATACGTCTACACGTGGAACAACTACAGAACACCTACCGAACGCTGGCAGAAGCCCTCAGACCTCCCAAAAGGCAAGAAGCCCCCAATGTACCTGGGTAGGGCAAAAGAAAAAATAAACAAAGACAAAAGAATAGGGACGGGACCGGCACCAGTGGGAGGGAGCTGTGAAGGAGGAAAGGTTTCTAGACACTAGGAAGCCCCTTCACTGGTGGAGACGGGGGTTGGCGAAGGGGGAAAGCTTCGGAGCTACGGAGGAGAGCACAGCAACAGGGGTGCGGAGGGCAAAACGGAGAGATTCCCGCACAGAGGATCAGGGCCGAACGGCACTCACCGGCTCCAGAGGCTTGTCTGCTCCCCCGCCGGGGCGGGCGGGGCTGGGAGCTGAGGCTCGGGCTTCGGTCGGAGCGCCGGGAGAGGACTGGGGTTGGCGGCCTGAACACAGCCTGCAGGGGGTTAGTGCGCCATGGCTAGCCGGGAGGGAGTCCGGAGAAAAGCCTGGACCTGCCGAAGAGGCAGGAGACTTTTTCTTCCCTCTTTGTTTCGTGGTGCGCAAGGAGAGGGGATTAAGAGCGCTGCTTAAAGGAGCTCCAGAGACGGGCGCGAGCCGCGGCTAACAGCGCGGACACCAAAGACGGGCCTGAGACGCTAAGGCTGCTGCTGCCGCCACCAAGAAGCCTGTGTGCGAGCACAGGTCACTATCCACACCTCCCCTCCCGGGAGCCTGTGCAGCCCGCCACTGCCAGGGTCTCGGGATCCAGGGACAACTCCCCCGGGAGAACGCACGGCGCGCCTCAGGCCGGTGCAACGTCACGCCGGCCTCTGCCGACGCAGGCCCGCCCCACACTCCGTGCCCCTCCCTCCCCTCCGGCCTGAGTGAGCCAGAGCCCCCGTGTCAGCGGCTCCTTTAACCTTGTCCTGTCTGGGCGAAGAACAGACGCCCTCTGGCGACCTACACGCAGAGGCGGGGCCAAATCCAAAGCTGAGCCCCTGGGAGCTGTGAGAACAAAGAAGAGAAAGGGAAATCTCTCCCAGCAGCCTCAAAAGCAGTGGATTAAAGCTCCACAATCAACTTGATGTACCCTGCATCTGTGGAATACATGAATATACAACCAAACATCACAAATTGAGGAGGTGGACTTCGAGAGCAAGATCTATGATTTTTTCCCCTTTTCCTCTTTTTGTGAGTGTGTATGTGTATGCTTCTGTGTGAGACTTTGTCTGCATAGCTTTCCTTCCACCATTGGTCCTAGGGTTCTATCCGTCCTTTTTTGTTTGTTTTTTTAAATTTTTTTCTTAATAATTATTTTTTATTTTAATTACTTTATATTTTATCTTACTTTATTTTATTTTACTTTATCTTTCATTCTTTTTTCCTTCCTTCCCTCCTTCCTTCCTTCCTTCCTTCCTCCCTCCCTCCCTCCCTCCCTCCTTCCTTCCTTCCTTTCTTTCTTTCTACTTCTACTAATTCTTTCTTTCTACTTTTTCTCCCTTTTATTCTGAGCCGTGTGGATGAAAGGCTTTTGGTGCTGCAGCCAGGAGTCAGTGCTGTGCCTCTGAAGTGGGAGAGCCAACTTCAGGACACTGGTCCACAAGAGCCCTCCCAGCTCCACATAATATCAAACGGTGAAAACCTCCCAGAGATCTCCATCTCAACACCAGCACCCAGCTTCACTCAACGACCAGCAAGCTACAGTGCTGGACATCCTATGCCAAACAACTAGCAAGACAGGAACACAACCCCACCCATTAGCAGAGAGACTGCCTAAAATCATAATAAGGCCACAGACACCCCAAAACACATCACCAGACGTGGACCTGCCCACCAGAAAGACAAGATCCAGCCTCATGCACCAGAACACAGGCACTAGTCCCCTCCACCAGGAAGCCTACACAACCCACTGAACCAACCTTAGCCACTGGGGACAGACACCAAAAACAACGGGAACTATGAGCCTGCAGCCTGCAAAAAGGAGACCCCAAACACAGTAAGATAAGCAAAATGAGAAGACAGAAAAACACACAGCAGTTGAAGGAGCAAGATAAAAACCCACCAGACCTAACAAATAAAGAGGAAATAGGCAGTCTACCTGAAAAAGTATTCAGAATAGTGATAGTAAAGATAATCCAAAATCTTGGAAATAGAATAGACAAAATGCAAGAAACATTTAACAAGGACCTAGAACTAAAGATGAAACAAACAACAATGAACAACACAATAAATGAAATTAAAAATACTCTAGAAGGGATCAATAGCAGAATAACTGAGGCAGAAGAACGGATAAGTGACCTGGAAGATAAAATAATGGAAATAACTACTGCAGGGCAGAATAAAGAAAAAAGAATGAAAAGAACTGAGGACAGTCTCAGAGACGTCTGGGATAACATTAAATGCACCAACATTCGAATTATAGGGGTTCCAGAAGAAGAAGAGAAAAAGAAAGGGACTGAGAAAATATTTGAAGAGATTATAGTTGAAAACTTCTCTAATATGGGAAAGGAAATAGTTAATCAAGTCCAGGAAGCACAGAGAGTCCCATACAGGATAAATCCAAGGAGAAACACGGCAAGACACATATGAATCAAACTGTCAAAAACTAAATACAAGGAAACCATATTAAAAGCAGCAAGGGAAAAATAACACACAAGGGAATGCCCATAAGGTTAACAGCTGATCTTTCAGCAGAAACCCTGCAAGCCAGAAGGGACTGGCAGGACATATTTAAAGTGATGAAGGAGAAACATCTGCAACCAAGATTACTCTACCCAGCAAGGATCTCATTCAGATTTGATGTAGAAATTAAAACCTTTACAGACAAGCAAAAGCTGAGAGAGTTCAGCACCACCAAACCAGCTTTACAACAACTGCTAAAGGAACTTCTCTAGGCAAGAAACACAAGAGAAGGAAAAGACCTACAATAACTAACCCAAAACAATTAAGAAAATGGGAATAGGAACATACATATCGATAATTACCTTAAATGTAAATGGACTAAATGCTCCCACCAAAAGACACAGATTGGCTGAATGGATACAAAAACAAGACCCATATATTTTCTGTCTACAAGAGACCCACTTCAGACCTAGAGACACATACAAACTGAAAGTAAGGGGATGGAAAAAAATATTTCATGCAAATGGAAACCAAAAGAAAGCTGGAGTAGCAATTCTCATATCAGACAAAATAAACTTTAAAATAAAGACTATTAGAAGAGACAAAGAAGGACACTACATAATGATCAAGGGATCTATCCAAGAAGAAGATATAACAATTGTAAATATTTATGCACCCAACATAGGAGCACCTCAATACGTAAGGCAAATACTAACAGCCATGAAAGGGGAAATCGACAGTAACACATTCATCGTAGGGGACTTTAACACCCCACTTTCACCAATGGACAGATCATCCAAAATGAAAATAAATAAGGAAACACAAGCTTTAAATGATACATTAAACAAGATGGACTTAATTGATATTTATAGGACATTCCATCCAAAAACAACAGAATACACATTTTTCTGAAGCCCTCATGGAACATTCTCCAGGACAGGTGATATCTTGGGTCACAAATCAGCCTTGGTAAATTTAAGAAAATTGAAATTGTATCAAGTATCTTTTCCGACCACAACGCTATGAGACTAGATATCAATTACAGGAAAAGATCTGTCAAAAATACAAACACATGGAGGCTAAACAACACACTACTTAATAACGAAGTGATCACTGAAGAAATCAAAGAGGAAATTAAAAAATACCTAGAAACAAATGACAATGGAGACACGACGACCCAAAATCTATGGGATGCAGCAAAAGCAGTTCTAAGAGGGAAGTTTATAGCAATGCAATCCTACCTTAAGAAACAGGAAACATCTCAAATAAACAACCTAACCTTGCACCTAAAGCAATTAGAGAAAGAAGAACAAAAAAACCCCAAAGTTAGCAGAAGGAAAGAAATCATAAAGATCAGATCAGAAATAAATGAAAAAGAAATGAAGGAAACGATAGCAAAGATCAATAAAACTAAAAGCTGGTTCTTTGAGAAGATAAACAAAATTGATAAACCATTAGCCAGACTCATCAAGAAAAAAAAGAAGACTCAAATCAATAGAATTAGAAATGAAAAAGGAGAAGTAACAACTGACACTGCAGAAATACAAAAGATCATGAGAGATTACTACAAGCAACTATATGCCAATAAAATGGACAACCTGGAAGAAATGGACAAATTCTTAGAAATGCACAACCTGTCAAGACTGAATCAGGAAAAAATAGAAAATATGAACAGACCAATCACAAGCAGTGAAATTGAAACTGTGATTTAAAATCTTCCAACATTAATCATTAGAGAAATGCAAATCAAAACTACAATGAGATATCATCTCACACCAGTCAGAATGGCCATCATCAAAAAATCTAGAAACAATAAATGCTGGAGAGGGTGTGGAGAAAAGGGAACACTCTTGCACTGTTGGTGGGAATGTGAATTGGTTCAGCCACTATGGAGAACAGTATGGAGGTTCCTTAAAAAACTACAAGTAGAACTACCATATGACCCAGCAATCCCACTACTGGGCATATACCCTGAGAGAACCAAAATTCAAAAAGAGTCATGTACCAAAATGTTCGTTGCAGCTCTATTTACAATAGCCTGGAGATGGAAAAAACCTAAGAGCCCATTATCAGATGAATGGATAAAGAAGATGTGGCACATATATACAATGGAATATTACTCAGCCATAAAAAGAAACGAAATTGAGCTATTTGTAGTGAGGTGGATGGACCTAGAGTCTGTCATACAGAGTGAAGTAAGTCAGAAAGAGAAAGACAAATACTGTATGCTAACACATATATATGGAATTTAAGAAAAAAAATGTCATGAATAACCTAGGGGTAAGACAGGAATACAGACACAGACCTACTGGAGAATGGACTTGAGGATATTGGGAGGGGGAAGGGTGAGCTGTGACAAAGCGAGAGAGAGGCATGGGCATATATACACTAACAAACGTAAGGTAGATAGCTAGTGGGAAGCAGCCACATAGCACAGGAATATCAGCTCGGTGCTTTGTGACCGCCTGGAGGGGTAGGATAGGGAGGGTGGGAGGGAGGGAGACGCAAGAGGGAAGAGATGTGGGAACATATGTATATGTATAACTGATTCACTTTGTTATAAAGCAGAAACTAACACACCATTGTAAAGCAATTATACCCCAATAAAGATGTTAAAAAAAAAGAAAGATGTAAAAAAAAAAAAAATCCCTAATCCTAATCTTTCTTTTGAGAGAAAAGAATAAGTAAGTCTTGACTATCTCATTCTCAAAAAGCCAATTTCAGAGGATAAAAAGATTATACTCCATTTATAGTTATTATAAAATATTGCTCATATTCCCTATGCCACGCAGTATATCTTTGTAGTTTATTTTATACATAGTAATTTGTACCACTTAATCCCCTACCCCTATTTTGCCCCTCCCCCCTTCTTTCTCTTCAATGGTAACCGCTAGTTTGTTCTCTATATCTGTGAGTCTGTTTCTTTTTCTGTTATAGTCACTAGTTTGTTTTATTTTAAAGATGAAGAGAATCTCAATTGCATGTAGGATTGTAGAATACTGATGTTGGGATAGCCTTGCGTTTTATCTAATTCACCTGCCAATCCAGTGAGGAACAAATTTCCTAGCCAAAGGTCGCCCTGATTTGCTTGAACATCTCCAAAGACAGTTAATATTTGATAGCTGTAATCTCCATCCACCTTCTGACTCGACTTCTGCCCAGTTCCGCAAGACAAGTCTTTGCACAATTTAAGTTCTGATTCTGTTGCATCCTCTAGGCTTCTTTTCTCAGGATAAGTTTACAACTCTTTCAACGTTTCCTCAAATGACATTTCGGGGTCTCTCATCAACCTTGGAATAGTTTCTGTTTCACGTATTCTTTCTAAAATGTGAGGTCCCAAATATTTTGGCAATTAAAATGGACAATCAGATCAGAACGTTTTATATGTATGCTCTCCGACTCAGTGAATAGCTCAGTGATGCAATTTATGTCCTCCAGCTGGACCCTGGATTCCTATGTAGAGGGCTCAGGCTTCTGTTCGAATGCTCTCACCACCATCTCTACTGAATAAACCTTACCCAGTCTTCAAGGTCAGTCGCATTTTCTTCCCCCCTCTAGCATGTCTTTCCTATTTAAATCAAATTGGATCTCTCCATCCTTTTAAATTCATATCTAGTTTGTTGTTGCTGCTGTGGTTTTATTCTTTGTTCATTTGTTTGTTCCTCTTTTATGGACTATATCATATGTCATATACTGTCTTCAGTAATTATCTTTTTCCAGAATGTAAGCTTTCCTCGAAAAGATGAGTGTACTTTCTTTTCCCTCCGACTCTTAGCAAGGCCTGGTGTTTAATAGGTATCATCTTCTGAAATGAAATGTCAGCATAGCCTAAGATGGTGCTAATGAGATGCAGTGATGTAGGACTTAGTTAGTTCTACCAGAACTCTGCCTTAACTTTACACTATCCTTTCCTAAGTGGACTGAGCCCTTCCTTCAGAATAGAATCCCATTTTACTGATTCCATTTTAGTAGATTTCAGAATTTTGCAAATCCTAGCTTCAGTTTTCCTGATAACCCTACAAGTTCCTGTTTGAAAAATGCAGGATCCATGAGAATAAATATTTTGTATATTTTATGCACTACTTTACCCACTTTACTTAGGACAATGCCTGATATGCCACAGATTTTCCGAAGAAATTGTGTTGAAATAATTGTTTTTATAATTGTAACATTATAAGTTACTCTTTTATAGTCATATTCATTTACATTTTCTCCCTTACATGTTTTATACACCTTATACATTAATCCCAGTACACCGTCTTTTCTAGAGACAAAGAATAATAATTCCCTTAGAATAAAATGTGATGTACTATTCAAATTTAGAAATAATAGTGTATTAGAGAAGAGACTGGTGGTTGCCACAGGTCAGGGGTAGGTGGATGGGCAAAATGGGGGAAAGGAGTCAAAAGTACTAGCTTCCAGTTATAAGTCCTGGGGATGTCATGCACAGCATGGTGACTATAGCTAACAATACTGTATTGCATATTTGAAAGTTGCTAAGAGTGTAGATCCTAAAAGTTCTCATCACAAGAAAAGTATTTTTATAACTATGTAGCGTGTTGGATGTTAACTAGACTCATTATGATGACCATTTTGCAATACATACAAATATCAAATCATCGTTGTGCACCTGAAACTAGTATGATATTATATGTAAATTATACCTCAATTTAAAAAAGAAATGAAGGTCCATTAATTTGTAAGAACCTACATTAAAATAAAGCAAGGACATTCTTTCCTATGGAGTATGATATATAAAACTTTGCAGATGTTTCAAGCATTTAGGTTTTGATATTTTCATCCTTCTGTCTCTATATATTTATACAAACTTTTAAAGCACATAATGAAAAGAGACAAAATAGGTATTTCATGTATAACAGTGACCCCCATACAAACACAAGGGGTTACACTCACTTTGTAAGTGAGGAACTGCACCTTCAAAGAGATATCATAACCTGTCAAGTTCACACCGCCAGGGTGACACTGAATCAAAGATTTAAGCCTGAACTAAGGTCTGTGTGATTACAAAACCCAGGTCATGTCCCTTCTACCGCACACCTCTCATGGTGTCACAACTCTACCCTTTGCCCTGGGATTTTGTACAAGTTCAGACACTAAAGAATATGCTTTAAGGCTGATTTGTCTCTTCTTAGATATTTTGAAAGCTTGAATAAATATACATAAGCTGAAGCGTAGGAGGCATCTCAAAATCTAAATAATTTCATCAGCAAATTACCCACATTTTTTTAAATAGCTACATAAAACGTGAAAGCTCTGATTAACCTATTGTTTTCAATTCATTGTTAAAAGGCAGACACTATGTAATTTTCAAGGCTCGGTTTCACAGGAGAGATCATACCCAAAATTTACAATCTCACACTTTGAGCAGTTTTAAAAGAATAGGGAAATAGTTTGGTTGTTAAATTCTGAGAAAGCTCTCTCAATTCCATCTATGTAAACATCTGAATTTTTTTTGAATTTTTGAATTTTATTTTATTTTTTTATACAGCAGGTTCTTATTAGTCATCCATTTTATACACATCAGTGTATACATGTCAACCCCAATCTCCCAATTCATCCCACCACCACCACACCCCCGCAGCTTTCCTCCCTTGGTGTCCATATGTTTGTTTTCTAGATCTGTGTCTCAATTTCTGTCCTGCAAACCGGTTCATCTGTACCATTTTTCTAGGTTCCACATATATGCGTTAATATAAGATATTTGTTTTTCTCTTTCTGACTTACTTCACTCTGTATGACAGTCTCTAGATCCATCCACATCTCTACAAATGACCCAATTTCATTCCTTTTTATGGCTGAGTAATATTCCATTGTATAGATGTACCACATCTTCTTTATCCATTCATCTGTCGATGGGCATTTAGGTTGCTTCCATGACCTGGCTATTGTAAATAGTGCTGCGATGAACATTGGGGTGCAAGTGTCTTTTTGAATTATGGTTTTTCTCAGGGTATATGCCCAGTAGTGGGATTGCTGGGTCATATGGTAATTCTATTTTTAGTTTTTTAAGGAACCTCCATACTGTTCTCCATAGTGGCTGTATCAATTTACATTCCCACCAACAGTACAAGAGGGTTCCCTTTTCTCCACACCCGCTCCAGCATTTGTTGTTTGTAGAGTTTCTGATGATGCCCATTCTGAATGGTGTGAGGTGATACCTCATTGTAGTTTTGATTTGCATTTCTCTAATAATTAGTAAAAACATCTGAATATTTTAAAACAAATATCCCAAGGGGATTCAAATCAAACCTCACTTCCTCCTACTCTCAAATGTGTCATCCATCTTTTGTACATTTTTGCCACAACACAACACACAATTTCTGTTTGACAAGCAACACTCGGGTGCTCATTTTCCTCCACTTCCTTCCTGATTTAACCAGGATGTTAGCAGGCATTAGAGGCTCATTATGGTATTCCATGCTTTGCAATCATTCCCAGGATCCAGGAGGCTGCAGACACAGCCCTGTAATTTACCCAGGGCTCACAGCTCTGGTCAAGAGAAACATAGCACAACAAAGACTTGAGAAAATTTTTTAACATGCAAAATTTAGCCTCTGGCACCAGGGTGTATCTTTAATTGGATGGATATCATTACCTTCCCTCCAGTGTTGTTATTCAGTGTTGAAAAGAATGGTTCTATAACTAGCTTGGTTGAAGCATCTCAACATACTGAGGCACATACACAAAAATATTTTAATTTGCTGGAAACTTGTACCAAGTCAGCTCTGTGGAAACTCACTCTCAGCAGGCTACTTTATGGGCATCTCAGAGGGATTCCATAATTTTTCAGCCACTTTTAATCATTAAGGCAGTGTCCTTTTGGTTACAAAAATGTCATCTTCTCCATTCTGAAATTTCAATCCATTTTTTGGAAACAGTCTAATCTCAAGTACCTTTCCTGGGGACCAGACTCCCTTGTGAGACTTGCCTACAACTTCTGGCTCCTGTATTTCTTCACTTCATGTTGGCAGCAGGTAGCTTCCAATCACATCCATCCTCTGGTACTCCCCACCTCAGGGCCTTCGTGCTCAGACAACTCTGTTGTCTCTTTCTCTTGAAAGAAGGAACTCAAAAGGGCACTCTTTCTTTCAGCCTTGCTGTGCTACCATGCCCTCCCTCCCCAACATTTTTTTCTCAGTCTCTGGTAGTAGCAGGGCAAGACTACGAGCCTGGAAGCTCAGCAAGCATCCAATCAATGGGGAGAAATGTTTGTTCATCCTCTCAGACAGAGCTTACAGATGATAACCTCTCAAGGTTCAGAAGAGGAATGAGTTGAAAAGAACGCCCCACTTTCCCCTCCAAAAAGTCATCCTTCTTCTCACTCCCTATATTACTTTCCTATTGCTGCTGTAGTTTCCACAAACTTAGGGGCTTAAATCAAAATGTATTATCTTACATTTCTGGAGGTCAAAAGTCTGATTTTTTAGGGCTAAAATCAAGGTGACAGCAGGGCTGCATTTCCTCTAGGGGCCCTAGGAGTGATTCCAGTCCTTGACTTTCCAGCTTCTAAAGGCTATCTGTATTCTTTGGCTCATGGTCCCGCATCACTTGAAGCTAAGCTTCTGTGGCTACATCTCCTCTGTCCCTCCTGTCTACCTTGTGTAAGGACCTTTGCGATTACACTGGGCCCACCTGGATAAACCAGGATACTCTTCCCATCTCAAGATTCTTAATCGCATCTACGAAGTCATTTTTGCTGTGCAAGTTAACATATCACAAGTTCTGAGGATTGGGGGCCATAATTCTGCTCATCACATTACCATTTTCTCTCTTATAGCAAAAGTCGTTGGACCATTTTGGACTCTAGTGCAGAGCCTCAAGCAACTAGGAATCCTTTACCAATAATCACATGCCTCCAACTCAGCCCTGGAGAATTGGGTAAGTCACTATGGTGGACAGTCTCCAAGGTGTCATCAGTCATCCTTATCTCTTGCTATTTATACCTTTGTGTGAAGGCTTCTCCCACATTAAAAAAATTTTTTTAATTAGTTTTTATTGGATAGTTGATTTACAATGTTGTGTTAGTTTCTGCTATACAGCAAAGTGAATCACTTATATGTATACATATATCCACTCTTTCTTAGATTCTATTTCCATATAGGTCATTACAGAGTACTGAGTAGAGTTCCCTGTGCTATACAGTAGATTCCTATTAGTTACCTACTCTCTATATAGTAGTGTGTGTATGTCAATCCCAATCTCCCAATTTATCTCTCCCCCCCCTTCCCCCTTGGTAACCATAAGTTTGTTTTCTACATCTGTGACTCTATTTCTGTTTTGTAAATAGGGTCATTTGTACCATTTTTTTAGATTCCACATATAAGTGATATCATATGATATTTATTTTTCTCTGTCTGACTTATTTCACTCAGTATGATAATCTCTAGGTCCATCCATGTCGCTGCAAATGGCATTATTTCATTCTTTTTTATGGCTGAGTAATATTCCATTGTATATATGTACCACATCTTCTTTATCCATTCCACCTGGGAAAATTGGACAGCAACTTGTAAAAAATGAAATTAGAACATTCTCTAACACCATACACAAAAATAAACTCAAAATGGATTAAAGACCTAAATGTAAGACCAGATACTACAAAACTCTTAGAGACTTCTCACACATTGAATCAAGGTATTCTGTGTGACCACAGAATACAAAAATTTCCACATCTCCTTTGGTCTCTTAGAATGCTAGGGGAAATCCAGAGGACGCTCAGGGAGCCCTGTGGGAGGCCCGTGTAGAAGGGAACAGAGGCCTCTCACCAACAGCAATGACTTGCCAGCCAAATGAGTGAAGCATCTTTGATGTAGCTCCTTCAGTCCCAGTCAAGCCTTCAGATGACTGCTGCCTCACCTGATATCCAACTGCAAATTCATGAGGAACACTCAGTTAAAGCCACACAAGGGAGCCACTCCTGGATTCCTGACTCACAGAAACTGAGAGATACTAAATGTTTATAGTTTTAAGACACTAGTTTGGGGACAATTTGTTATGCAGCAATAGATAACTAGTATAGTCATTCTCTCCATTGTAATCCTGTATCTTCAGAGTTAACTCCTAGGGGCAAGAAAAAAGCCAGTACTTAACTTCATACCACTACAGGTGATGATGTCATAACTTTTTTTTTTTTTTTGGCTGCATTGGATCTTTGTTGCCGTGCACGGGCTTTCTCTAGTTGCATTGAGTGAGGGCTACTCTTTGTTGTGGTGCACAGGCTTCTCACTGCGGTGGCTTCTCTTGTTGAGGAGCACAGGCTCTAGGCACGTGGCTTTGGTAGTTGTGGCACGTGGGCTCAGTAGTTGTGGCTCGCGGGCTCTAGAGCACAGGCTCAGTAGTTGTGGTGCGTGGGCTTAGTTGCTTCGCGGCATATGGGATCTTCCCGGACCAGGGCTCGAACCCATGTCCCCTGCACTGGCAGGCAGATTCTTAACCACTGCACCACCAGAGAAGTCCCCACCATAACATTTTTTTAAACTTCTTAGTTTAGATAAATTTAGGTTTACAATAAAACTGAGAGGAAGGTAAGGAGATTTCCCATATGCTCCTTGCCCCCACACTTGCATAGCCTCCCAATTATCAACAACACTCACTAGAATGGTATGTTTGTTACCCAGGATGAAACTTCACTGACCCATTATAATCACTCAAAGTCCATAAGTTACCTAAGGGTTCATGCTTGATGTTGTACATTCAGTGGGTTTAGATAAACATGTTATATAATGACATATCCATCATTATAATATCATACAGAGCATATGGAATATTTTCACTGTCCTAAAACTCATCCGTATTCTGCCTATTTATCTCTCCCCTCCCCTGAGCCCTGTTGGCAACCCCTGACCTTTTTACTATCTCTATAGTTTTGCCTTTTCCAGAATGTCATACGGTTGGAACCATATAGTATGTAGCCTTCTCAGACTAGCTTCTTTTGCTTAGTAATATGGATTTCAGTTTCCTCCATAAGCATTTTGATCAACTTTTTATCCTGTCTGCTCAGCCACCTCCATCCTTCTAACCAAATAAAAAAGAGCTACTCTGATACATATTCTTTACTCACTCTTTGCTATACTCAGAGGTTAAGAAGCACTGGCCCTTGGAGCCAGTGAACTTGTCCCCTTGCCAGTATATAAAGGCAACTCTAACAGATTTCAGAAGCCTGGAGGGCTTACTTGTTGGAGATTTGCAGGTCTTCACAGCCTGCAAGGTCAAGCAGCCTCCTTGTCACCACTTTAAAACCAGGGCACCTCTCTGAGCTTTCTCTCTCTGAAAGGCTCATTCCTTCCAATGGGAGAAATGTTGCTCCTTCATTCACACTCCTATCCCAGCCTCAAATTACCTAAGACTCTTCTGTCAAGATCCTTCACAGGCCCCCCATCGTTTCCAAATAAATACCTGAAGTATCTAACAGCAAGGAAACACCCTTATATTATTTACATACATATCTACCTCTTCATTAGGTAATAATATTTTAAAAGAATGAGCACCATGCCTTTTTCATTTCGTATCTCCCACAATGCCCAGTAATTAGTAGATACACAGTTGTCTACCTGATTATGTTTGTTAACTGTTTTAAATTTGAAGTGATTAGCCACTTAGGGTATTAAGATCGATCCCTCTCATAATTCATTGAAATGTTACAACCATTTTTCATTCCCTTTGTGGCCGAGCACAGTGGTAAGGCCCCCTAAGAATCACGGGATTGGAAATGGACAAAACAGCCAATGTCCAATTCACGAATCACTGGTTTATTGCTCATAATCAGCACACAGTGCTAGTTAGTTTGAATAGGGAACATAGGAAACGGGGTAATGAACCACTCCAAGAAAAGTCCGGGATGGATGCATCTCAGCAGGAGCAGTGGTCTCCGGGCTGGCAAATGGGTCTCCCAACAGGTGTGAGTAGGAAGTTGCCTTCTGCTCATACAGAGCCTGGGCCCATCATCGGGAAGGGCCCTCAGCAGCACAGAGTCGGTCCTCCAGCAAAGAGCCCTTAAGTAGCTTGGAACATTGGTCTCATCTTAAGGCGACCGCCAGTAGGGTGTACCGGTGGTTATCCCCCAGGAGGTCTTGCCTCCTTTTGTTCCAATGAAGTCTTTTGCAGATGTTGGAAGATTCCTTATTTAAAGGAACACTCTTAGTTTATCACTCTAAGACACCTGCTGTCTATACCCCAGGTTTCAAAACAACTAATATGGAAGTTCACACTGGCTACTGTGACTCCTTTTTGAACTGCTTAACAGAGCTTAAATCCTATGAGTTTCACACAGATGAAACAGTGGGAATCACAACACAAAAGAAATCACATCATAACACATTCCCAGCAATAGTACTGAGGAAGTAGAAGAGACATTAATAACAAATTATCTACAAAGACCATTCATGGTCTGCTCATAAGTGGAGATGCAATTTCTTTTCTGTCTGTGTAGTCCAAGCCTGGCCAGCTGTGTACAAAAATAGATAAAAACAGGGACTCTGAAATCAGAGACGCCTAAGTGGAAGTCTCAGATTCAAAATGACTAGCTGTTTCTTCAAATATACCATCCTCCATTTCCTAATCTATAAATGGGAGAAATGACTACATACATTTCAGGGTTACTGTGAGGATAACAGAAAAACAAAACAAAACATGTATAAAGTACCCAGCACTTAGTAGGGACCTAACAATTCATAGTTACTAGTATTCATTCAACAAACATCTAATTGAAAAATCTATATGGCTGGAGCTGATATGCAGACAATAAGGAAATGATTCTCATTTCAGTATTTATATTTGATTCAAAGACATAACAGCTGTGTAAAAAATGAGAAGTTAAATTTCTTTCACATGAGAAATTTGATTTCTTTAAACCAAATTTATTTCATAAAAACCATTTGAATGATGAAATAATTGTGGGAAGAATTAATTCTGTCATTTTTGTTTGTATCCACACAGTGATAAATCAAACACTTGCTCTCTTTTGCACCATATGTGTTTGCTTAGTTCAAATTTATATCAGGTTCTTACTGAGGAAGCATTGCCCCTGAGGCTTCCAGAAAACAATTTGCGCAGGACCACAGCTCTGCAAGTTTTAAGACAGCCTCTGAAATAACCCTGGGCTATGTTATTCATTAAATTCATTTTGATCTTGATAGCTTCTGACCTGCACAGGTAGGTAATGACCATGAAGATAGATGTCTAGGGCATGGAGTTACTAAATGCATTCATATTTTAAAAGTAGATAAAAATGAAGTAAAATTTTTCTACCAATTCTTAGTTAACTAAAAAAATTTAGGGTAGAGGAAAACAGTTGATCCCAATTTTTCTGACCCTATACACTTGGGTTAAAAAAGTGAGTACTCTTAGGACATGGCTCTTCAAAAAATAAAGAGGCCTCTTCAGCCAAAATGATCATTCCAGTAGCAATGATCATCCCTGGCACCTAAGCTGTGGTTTTCAAATAGAATTTCTCATTAGAAGAACGTTTCTTGGAGACCTGGGTATTTTATATGCAGGGCAGGAAATGTACTCAATAAGCCTGGAACATCTTATCATTCTACATAGCAAAAAAAACTACCAAAGAAAACTAGAATCATATCCAAAGGACTCAGGAACCAAGTTGAAGAGGTCCTCCCTGGCCAAAAATAGGTTACTTTGAGCTCCAACAAGAATAACACAGTAGGCTAAAACCTGTAACATGTTTAAATCCCAAAATTCACAATGATATTCTAAGAAAAAATAATAATTGGTCAGTTTCAAAGGGCACCAGGGAATCCACTATTTGTTTTGAAAACTAGAAAATAAAAGGAAAGAATCAAGTATTATTATGCATTTCTTACAGGAACCATACCACTAAATAGCCTATAGTAGAGGAGGGAATTGCCTCTTTATGAAAGTATCGCAGTAAATAAAAGAAAAAGAATTGCAGCTTCGAATGAACTCATGGATCTAGGCTATGTATACACATATCCATATGCAATGGCTGCTGACTTCTCCAAAAGAGAGACAACAAGATGGCGCGTGTTACCTGGTGAGAGTACATGAAGCCACCTACAGTCTTGCCACAGAGATCAAACATGAGTCTGATCAAGCCTTTGTATCCAGGTGCCAATTTCAGGAATTATCGAGGACACAAAAATAAACGGAGCCTCACCAAAAGTAGAAAATCAGAAAAATCCAGACTGTGTAAAACTCTACATGTCACATGACCTGAATTCTTCAACAGAGAAGTTACCAGCAAATGCAAAGGATAGAAGAGGAGTCTATAGATTAAAGGCATTTAAGCGATATATCTAAGTTTTTCTTAATCATCAAAGCTAAAATATAATGCCTAGGTATACATCTTGGGATAACACAATTACTTTTTAAAACAGAAGTGATTACCTGAAAGTGATGACCTACTTTTAAGGGTGGGAGCAAGTCGTGATGAGGCTGGGATACATGGAAGTGTTTTCTGGCATAACTAGAAAAATTCTGCTTCTTGACAGGGTTGCTTGGTTTATAATAATTAATCTACATATTTGATTTGTGTGGCTTTCTGAATCTAGGTTTTATTTTAAAATTTTTTTTTAATATAAAGAGGCCTTTTGAATGGTTATGAATGATAAAGAAGAAAGCAGTCTCCCGGGCTTAGTCTTTGTGTTAAATACAAAGCTTCCCTAAGGATTTTGCAGACTACATATTGATGGTTCAAATGAGAGATTTAGACTCAACCCAACACCTTGGCTGAAGATGAAGGTGAACTTTTCGAACTATCAAGCTGTAAAGATAATCCCTAAGAGTGGCTTGGTGACCAAACACATTCAATCTGAAAGATGGCCATCTTTCATTCACTCATTTAGTTATGTATTTATTAACTCACCTAGTAAAAATAAATTTTAGAATACCTAATTTGTTCTATGCACTGGAGATATAGGGATAAAAACTCAACGAATTTGAAGAGATGGACAACAAAATCATGAATTACAACACTATAGTTAATGCTAAAATATATAAATTCATAAGGGTGTATATAAGCATAGAAAGGTTGTAATTAATCCCAAATGAGGAGTCAGGTCACAGAAGACAGCTTAGAGAAAGCAGTGCTTGAGTTAAACTTTGAGAAATGAGTTCAAGGTAGTCCAGTGGCTGAGGAAGGAAAGGAATTCCAGACAGAAGCAAAACTAACAGGATATGAGAGTCATAGAACTTTTTTTTTTTTTTTTCTTGCGGTACGCGGGCCTCTCACTGTTGTGGCCTCTCCCGTTGCGGAGCACAGGCTCCGGACGCGCAGGCTTAGCGGCCATGGCTCACGGGCCCAGCCGCTCCGCGGCATGTGGGATCTTCGCGGACCGGAGCACGAACCCATGTCCCCTGCATCGGCAGGCGGACTCTCAACCACTTCGCCACCAGCGAAGCCCAAGAGTCATAGAAATTTTGAGGAATGTACATAGATCATTTGTAGGTCATAGGTCATTTGTAGAGGGGGTGATGGAGAAAATAGGGGAGTGGAAAAACTTAAAGATAAATAAGGTTTTACAGATAGAAATAGGAGAGAGATAATGGAATGCCCAGCTGTGAGTAGGAACTATTTGTTTGGTGGATAGAGGATGGAGGGAGAATGAATGGATGAGAACGTCATGCTAAAAAGTTTAAACTTAATCCTGGAGGTTACCTACAACCATGAAAAGATTTTATTTTATTTTATTTTTATTTTTTTACAGTAGGTCCTTGTTGGTCATCTGTTTTAAATATAGCAGTGTGTACATGTCAATCCCGAACTCCCAATCTATCCCTCCCTCCCACCCTTCCCCCCAGTAATCATAAGCTTGTCCTCTAAGTCTGTGAGTCTGTTTCTGTTTTGTAAATAAGTTCATTTGTATTGGGTTTTTTAAGATTCTGCATATAAGTGATATCATACGATATTTGTCTTTCTCTGTCTGACTTACTTCATTTAGTATGATCATCTCCATGAAAAGATTTAAACAGAATGATATCAGCAGATTTGCATTTAAGAAAAATCACTTTGACCAACGTGTGCAATACCAAGAACACTGGATAGTTGTGGAGAAGAACAAGAGTCCAAGTGAGAAAACAAAAAAATCACAAAACTAAGGCAAGGGCAGTGAGAATGAGAAGGATGGAATGAATCTGAGAGCAATGATAGAATCAAGAGAGGTGATAATTTTGATATGGAGAAGGTTGATGAAAAAGGCAGATGTACTGATGTTTTCAGGTTTTAGCCTTGGGGTGATGTCATTAACGTGATCTTGAAATTGTAAAAAGAGAGTGAGAAAAATATTTTAAATGGTATGCAGAACCCAATCAGATGACAATTAAATACCTTAGAAGGCAAAGAAAGAAAAAATCCAATTCACGCAGAGAAGATAATGAGCTGCAAATCTTGTGAGGGCTTTGCAGGTTCACCCGCTGTGAGAACTAGGGACTGTGTAACTGGAATCCAGTGAACAGACTTCAAGTCCACCCCATCTGCCTTTACATCACAGTTCGAAAGCTTGGGCAGACAGGTGGTGGCATAAAAACAAAAAGTTCACCTTGCATATTTGCAGTGTAAGACCTCACTTTCAGCCCAAACTGCTCATGGCTATGTAACCTCAGTCAGCTGAGAAGCCACCCCTGCAAATCACCTGGGGTGGTAACCTCAAAATTGTATGAGATGACATGATTACATTCTCAACTCCAGGAAGAGTTGCATTAAGTATCAAAATTATTAAGTAAATAAAATCTCTAATAGTAATATTTTGTGGCAAGGAAAAAATCTGCACATATTAGATATTTTAGGTTTAAGAGAATTTTTCTTATTGGATTAATTTTATAATTCTAATCTAAAATGTCTAAATGATAGCTGACTTAGACTTGGGGTCTTAAATTGCAATTCTACTAGTTCATAAACAATATTGGAACATTTCAGAGAATGTAAGATTAGGCATAGGTATAAATTTAATTTACTGACAAATATCGTATATTAACGCATATATGTGGAATCTAGAAAAATGGTATAGATGATTTTACTTGCAAAGCAGAAATAGAGACATAGATGTAGAGAACAAATGTATGGATACCAAGGGGGAAAGCGGGGGTGGGATTAATCTGGAGACTGGGATTGACATATATACACTATTGATATGATGTATAAAACAGATAACTGATGAGAACCTACTGTATAGAACAGGGAACTCTACTCAATGCTCTGCGGTGACCTAAATGGGAAGGAAAGCCAAACAAGAGGGGATTATATGTATACCTAGAGCTGATTCACTTTACAGTAGAAACTAACATTATAAGGCAACTATACTCCAATAAAATCGTTTTTAAAAAAACAAATTAAACAAATAAATTTAGTTTACTAGATTTATAAGAATTGATTAAGCACTTGGAAAGGTTTTATTTTTATTTGTTAGTGACTCAAATGAAGTACTTTTAAAAGAAATCTAATATCGATATTTAAATGTAGTATAGAATGTTTAGAGAAAAGGAAGTAAATGGTTAAAACAAACATAAGTGATTAAACTTGCCAATTAATAATTATAATAATAATAAATTTGTAGGTTAGACTAAAAATAAAATATTAAAGAAGATGTAGCTCTCATCTTTTCTGGGCCCCTAAGCCACCCATTAGGGCATCAAAAAAAGTCACATTGACAGGTGATTAAGGGGCTACGGGAGAAAGGGCAATTATGGAGTTAAATGATGTGGTGCCTATGGGATATGCAAAGGGGGATTGTCAAAAGACATTTTGAGATATAGATTATATTCTGAATGTTTATTCTTTTAAAAATATAGACTGAGTGCCTATCAAATCCCATATGCCCTGGCAATATAGTAATGAACAAAATAAACATGATCTGCATATGTTATTGGAGAAGAAAAATGGTGAACATGGACCTGGAGATTATCATGCAAAGTGAAGTAAGTCAGACAGAGAAAGACAAATATATGATATCGCTTATATGTGGAATCTAAAAAAAAAAATGATACAAATGAACTTATTTACAAAACAGAAACAGACTCACAGACTTAGAGAATGAACTTATGATTACCAAGGGGGAAGGATGGGGGGAGGGATATATTGGGAGTTTGGAATTGACATGTACACACCGCTATATTTAAAATCGATAACTCACAAAGACCTACTGTAAAAAATTTTTTTTTAAATTAGAGTTTTTAAAAATGTAAGTCTTGATAAGTGCAGTAGACAGAATTAAAATAGTGGGAAATGACAGAGAGTGACTAAGGGCTACTTTAGATTAGGTGGGCAGGAGGCACTTCTATGGAAGTAAAATTTACAACAAAATTCTAATTATCCAAAGAGTCAATGTTGCTACAATAAGAGGAGACGGATTTCTGTTCAGAGGGGTTGGGGCAAAGGCCCTGTGGCAGAAATAAGTTCAGAGAGTTTAAGGAAAATAGAAGCTCTTTGTCTGGTGTCTAGCAGGTAAGGAAAAGGCTAGGAGATGAGGTCAAAGACTCAGCAAAGGTCCTATCTTGTAAGACAAAGTGAGGAGTTTAGATTTTATTCTAAGTGTGGTAAGAAAATTTTAGAGAATTTCGGGCAGAGGAGAAAGATCTAATTTCAATTTTAACAAAATCACTGTATTAAGAATGGATGATAGGGCTTCCCTGGTGGAGCAGTGGTTAAGAATCTGCCTGCCAATGCAGGGGACACAGGTTCGAGCCCTGGTCCGGGAAGATCCCACAGGCCATGGAGCAACTAAGCCCATGCGCCACAACTACTGAGCCTGAGCTCTAGAGTCCGCGAGCCACAACTAATGAAGCCCGCGTGCCTAGAGCCCGTGCTCCACAAGAGAAGCCACCACAACAAGAAGCCCACGCACCACAACGAAGAGTAGCCCCCGCTCGCCACAACTAGAGAAAGCCTGTGTGCAGCAATGAAGACCCAACACAGCCAAAAATAAATAAATTTATATATATAAAAAAAAGAATGGATGATAGAGAGACAAGACCAGTTACCAGATATTGAGATCACCCTGCTGAGACATGATGGTGACTTGGATAAGGGTGATTTTGGATCTGTCTTATAGGTGGAGGAAACAGAACTTGATGATGGGGTGTGGGCGGGGAGGAAGAAATGGAAAAGTGAAAAAGAGAAATCAGGAATAACTCGTAAATTTTAGGTCTGAGCATATGGATGAATGTTGGTGCTTTTGTACTAACATATGAAAGACACAGAGAGGGAGAGATTGAAGAGGTGGGGTGCAAAATTCAATGGTTTGATTTTGTCTGTGATCGCTTGAGATATTTATTATCATTTAAGTGGAAATGTCTAGTACCTGGTTGGAAATACAACTCTAGAATTCAGTAAAGTGATTAGGTTAGACGTAGATGGGAGGTTATTGGTATGTACCACAATATACCTAAATATAACATGGTTTGTTTTCTTCCGAAAAATGATTGCTCAGAAGAGGAGCTCCTATACTTGAATGGCTCACAGGATGGGGCATAATAACAATTATATCAGTAGACTGATCTTATGAGTTGTTATCGGAAGTCAGACAAAGCCATGAGAAATATGTAGAATTCAATTACTAGACATAGCCACAAGAGAGTTTGACAATTCTAAGACTATACATAAGAACAAAGGATTAAATCAAATTCAAAGATTTTTAGAATTCAAGAGAAAAGGTATTTCTATTCCTTATGATTCCCAAAAGCCAAAGAAATGAAAAATCCAGACAAGTGACCAGTCTCAGTAGGACATGCTAATTTCTATGGGTACAATAAAGAGTTAGGTAGTATATATACTATGAATCCAAATAAGAAGTCTATGTGTCTATTTTGATTTATAGAGTCATAGCAACTATAAATAAAGTTCTATGTATTCCACCATAGTGACTGACAGGAATCCAGTGTGTTTCATGCCTGGATTCTCTGGTTGTATGTAAACTTAATTAACTAGGATGTTAATTCTCTTCCTTAATGAGTACGCATCTTTCACCAGTGTGTTTATATTTGTAATTTATTTAAAATTGTTGAATATAATCAGTGGTATAATTTTATGTCAGTTTGTTCCAGTCTACATCTAAGGAAGGCCAGTTTCCGAAAGCAGGAATTCGCATCTCAGGTATAGATAGCTAGCATTTCATTGGAAAGTTCACATTCTTTGCGTGGCTAATAAATGCACGTCAACTAAGTTTAGTTCTTAGCAAAGCTGGGGCTTTGATAATTTGCATGACACATGGCTTCTCATTGACAAAAGTTAATAATGTTCAGTGTTGTTTAAGATATTGTTTAGAATATTATAGAGACATTCCCCCACATTTGGATGAATCAAAATCTAGAGCCCTGTAAACTACACATTTAGGTACAGCACCCGAGGCTGGATTCCCTAAATGATCTCATGTCCAGTTGCTGGTTCTGAAGATTCTTGGTTGCCTGTCTCTAATAGATGATCAGCCAAATCCTGACACAAGAATATTGCTGAATTTGCCTTCGGTAAGTCTTTCATATAAGAGGCTGTTTATCACCAAAAAGAACAGAGAGTTGTGACTTCAGTAGACGTACAGAACAGGTTACATGACTGTGATGTGACTTAGTGATTGCTCACTAAAAGGCATTGGTGTGGCAGGCAGAATCTGGGCTGACGCTTGTCTGCATAATTTCCTAGTTGTGAAGAGGAGCTAACTTTCACCTATTTATAAGCTATAAGTGACAATAAACGTTTACCAAAAATAACAAATTGGTTCCAGCTAGTTAACAAACCCAGGTAAGAATGTGTATTAAATAGCCTCAGTAGCTGTCTTTCTAAATAAACATGATTTTTCAATCCCAATAATATCTAAAACTAATTTTAAGAAAATTAGAAAATCAAGACGAGAATATAGCTATCAATAATTTTGTGTTAAGAAGGAATCTGTGCACAACACTGTAAATCAACTATACTTCAATAAAAGGTTTTTTTAATAAAAATAATTTTTAAAAAGAAGGAATCTGTGTGTATTTGGTGATATATGTCATTGTAATGATTAAGAGAATTTGGCCTATTTAAGTGATGACTTAAAATCCATATCTGAGTAATTTATGCTTTAGGATTTGGAGTTTACATCTTACTACATTATAGTATTGAAACATTTACAATAACTTGAGTTTCACCATATATATAAGTTTATTTTGTTAGATTTATACAATCTTTTTTAGTATTTGGGAATGTTTATCCTCTAAAGCCAGGTAATTGAAGTAGTTCTAAATGAAATCAAATAGGTTAAATTTATAAATGTAGTTTAAAATATTTGAAGATGTTTTATTAACTAAGCTCATAAACAGAATCAAACATCTTTCAAAAGCCCTTTTAAACATATTGTTAACATTTGCTATATTTATAAATAGAATGTAGAGATTTATAACCTCTAAGGAACAAAAGGCATTATAATGTGATAACTCAATATATTATTACATTTTAAAACCAGAAATCAACTCTATTTCTGTGCAAAAGACAACAAACAAATCTCAAGGGCACCAAAAACTCAGATTAGCGGATAACTCTATTTGAAAATCAAAGTAATATTTAGGGAAAACTCAGGCACAGAGGACTTCAATTAAGTTGTTTTTTTTAAAATTTATTTTACTGAAGTATAGTTGATTTACAATGTTGTGTTAGTTTCTGATGTACAGCAAAGTGATTCATATATAATATATATATGAATATATATATTTTTCATATTCTTTTACATTACGACTTATTACATGATATTGAATATAGTTCCCTTTGCTATACAATAGGACCTTGTTGTTAATCCACTCTATATATAATAGTTTGCAGTTAATTCTAGTTTTAGATGCTGATGGAAGCCACCTTTCATAAAATGGAGGCAACTAAATAAAACATAGATTTAACTATCAGGGAAGGTATGACCCCACAATTTTAAGTGTTAGGTGTCCTTATAAGCAAATCTATTGAAATTACTTAAAGAAAGATAGTGATTACTTTGTGGAGATCACAAATGCATCTACAGGACAAATGAATAAATGGCTGTCCTGATGTTGCACAAAAAATGTTGCACAAATATCCCTAATGGGATAAAATGTCCAATGACAATATCATACAAAATTCCAAAAGGGCCAAAATACAACAAACTAGTGAATAAAACAAACAAACAAAAAAGGCAAACTCACAGATATAGACAAAAAACTGGTGGTTACCAGGGTTGGTGGGAGGGCAATATAGGGGTGAGGGAGTGAGACGTACAACTACTGGGTGTAACATAGGCTCAGGGATTTACTGTACAACATAGGAAATATAGACAGTATTTTGTAATAACTGTAAATGGAGTATATGCTTTAAAAATTATATTAAAATATTTTTTTAATTATATATTTTAAAATTTCCAAAAGGGCTAAATCTTAAACACTTAAATGGAAGTGAAGATGAAATATTCTGGAAAACTGTCTTTAATGACTTGAAAGTGGCTCCAATGATGACAGAGACTGATGCCCAAGGCCACAGTGAAGATTCTGCATGGATGTATTTCATGGACTGTAAGAATGGAAAAAGTAATATCTCTACATTAATATATTATTTTATATAATATGTGATTGTTAATATGTGGAATCAAATTAACAAGTAAGCGTATATTTAGCTAGTGTCTCTATGTCCCTAAAAGTGTATATATGTCAGCTGTTAAAATACAATTTTAAACACTTTTCTTTTGATCTTCTCACTGGGAAAACTGAAAAACACTTTGTGTTTGAAGTCACCTTATATTCAGAAGATAAAATTAAAGCCTTGGGACTGGATGAGATTATGTAAGTAGAATGTGTATGGTTACATGTTTAGTTACAACACTTAGATACAGCATTTAAAGCAGAGAAAGAAGGCGAGGCCAGCAAGGGAGAGAAGGAAGGGTCAGTAAGGTAAGAGGAAAACTGGAAGGGCGTGATAACAGTGGAAACCAAAGGAAAAATGTTTGAAGGGAAAGATAGCAACCATCTGTGTAAAACCCTGAGGAAAGGCTAAGTAAGATAACAGGGAGGTGATCCCTGGATGTAGGGCATGGAGATCACTTGTACACTCCATGAAGACAGTCTCTGAAAACTGGCTGGTGGGGTTTGGGTAGAAGCCAGATTGGCATTAAGAAGAATGGATGAGGGGGTGACATTACAGACCAAAATCCTCTTTCGATTATTTGCCCCCCTTCTACCAAAAGCTGCATGGGTGGCTGCAGCTCCATCAATCACTTCTTCAAGGTTCACCCAGCAGCCCTCCAACTGGACCAGGGAGCCCTGTGGGGATGCAGGTCTTCATTTTCTTGTGGGTGGCAGGTCCTTCTCACTCTCTGCCACAGTCATGTTGGTTTTTCTTATTTTCCTATAACTGTTAAGAGCAATACTCTGTTTATCCTTAAAATAGTGTCTCTATGGCATAGTTTGATAATTTAGCGGCATGCTCGATTGATGCTATCATGTCTATTTCTAGGTTTAGCTCACGGTTGAAATATAAATGAAGGTCATGGCAGTCTTGCAGTCTGGTATTAGAAGACATCCACGTGCTGAGGAGTAAGGAATCCTCTGAAAGCCAGCCAAAACGAGTGCCTTTTTAAAATGAAAAGTGAGTAAATGACAAATGCCAGACGGAATAAATATCTGATTTTATCACTGAACGCCTTATTCTTTGAGATATAGTGTAAAATTATGCAAATGCATTTATTGGAACTACATATGATTATATTCTTACTTATTAATGGCTCTCTTAGCAGCAAATACATTCTTCCTAATAGTACCGGGCTTTCTGCCACAGCAGAAGCTGATGGATGTTTGATCTAAAATCAGAATATTCTTACTTCCATTTTATTTCTACAAAAATTAAGGCCACAACAGAGTCCTCCTACTGAAGGCCAAACACTGAGTCAGAGAAGATCATTTAGAAAATGGGTTGGGGGCTTCCTTGGTGGCGCAGTGGTTGAGAGTCCGCCTGCCGATGCAGGGGACACGGGTTCGTGCCCCGGTCTGGGAAGATCCCACATACCGCGGAGTGGCTGGGTCCGTGAGCCATGGCCGCTGAGCCTGTGCATCCGGAGCCTGTGCTCCGCAACAGGAGAGGCCACAACAGTGAGAGGCCCGCGTACCGCAAAAAATAAAAAATTTAAAAAAAATAAAGGGTTGGGCTATCCTTGTTATTCTATGTAGGCTCACGAGACACATTTTGATAAATTAGGGTTCTTTCTTGTACTGTTCTCTATTGTGATCTTTTGGTCTCTATTCTGGCTCCTCTTCAGCCCCATGTACACACCCTACTTTCATGAAAGAGAGACACGGAGTGGGCATTTCCGACTGGTAGCACTTAGGGAAGAGTTTTTCATAGGGTTCTGTTTAGGATTAAAGCAAAAGCCCCACCTGATAATAAAGTATAACTTTGCCCTTTTCTCTGCATATTTATTTCATCCAATGAAAGGTAGCTGTTATGGGGCTGGAATCTGGTATTCTTTTGTTACTTGACCAAGTAATGTCCTTGGGCAACAAGTTGTGTTTTCTTGTCCCAATAAGAGCATACATTTTTTTTTTGAATCCATGAATCACTTTTAAGTTTTTTAAATATCAACCACAGAACTTGATCACACTGGCTATGTCAGTTAATCTTTCATTGAACATTAACTATTGCCATGCAGAAGGGCCTCAAGAAATACTTGTTGAATGGAATGAAATGTTACCTTTGAGAATTTTTATTTTTTTAAAGCCTCTAAGTGAAGAAGGTAAATCCAACACCTCCTACTATTATCTCCAAACTATAGGATGAATAAGATTTTAATGAGCAATATTTTTGGAATGCAAACCTGGTGGAGTAGACGCTTAGGAAATGTTCAAAGGTTAAGCAAAAAAGACTGGTACTTTACCCCCAAGAGCTTTACATTTCTAAAACACATTGGCAAGCACACATAAAACAAAAAGGGGATTTCAAAGAAGAAGGACATTTTGTCAAGTTGAAAGACAGAGAAGATCAAACGTTTTCTTTAGACTCAAGCTCAAAGCTGGGTGGAGAGGCCTGGGTGGCATTCCAGATTGAAATTCAGAGGAAAAATATTTTCTGTAAACTTTCCTTTTATCCAACAAGAAGAGTTTCCAGCCAAATAAAGCTTCAGTGCCACTACTTCTTTTTTCCCCATGATTGTCTGGCAGCATTAAGTATATTTCTTTTTAAAAATAGAGACACCATTAGCAAAGGAAGATAATTTGATGAGCTCATAGAGTATACTATACACTCATGTGCTTAGACAGTAGTTGGCACCAGAGACTTCAAGGTCAAAACTATGTAGACTATGGGAACCCTACTTTCATGGTTTTTTTTCAACAGTTTTTTTTTTTTCTTTTGGAAGCTAAGAAAAACGATATCTAGGATTAGATTCAAGTAAATAAAGGATGCTTTGTACTACACCTACAAAATATGAGGAATATACAAGCTTACAGAGATGTTACACAGGTAACACGTAAATCTCAAACTTTAATAGTGTGTGTGTGTGTGTGTGTGTGTGTGTGTGTACGTGACCCCTGCATATTTATAACTGTGGTTCTCCTATACAGTCACTTCCTGGAATTAACCATGGAAAAATTTTTTTTGCTTCACAGTTGCATGAACTATTTAGAGAGTCTACTGCTATTCATACTCTGAACTTTATACCTGTGTTTAGCTCATAGATTTTGGACAAAAACAGCTATGCCCTCGTAACTGGTTCATCCCATGGACTCGTGCGAGGCCGCAGTTACATTCTCAGGGCTGTGCAAGGTCTCAGATATGAAATTCAGTCACAGACCATTTCTTTTCTCTCTGTACATTTTCTTATATTAACTCCAGTGTGGAATTTTCAACATACATCTAGCCCAGGGAAGTTGTACTGTAATGAAACTTTGCTTCTTCAATGTTTAGAATGAGTTTGTTCTGAAATTTCATTAATGATTTAGTCCTCATTGGCCTACAAAAACTTCATAGGCAGTACTGAATAAAGAACTCCAGAGACCAAATATGACAGCCATGATGACTGCCAGTATCAATAATTTAGCATCTTTGGTTTTCATTGCAGCCTGGTGACACTGCAGCCTTTGCAGTATCCCCAAGAGTATAGTTTCATGAGTCAGTTTTAGATTTCTTCATGAATGTAAACGCTACCAGACAATGTGTTGATATTGTGGAATATGTTTTCTACCCTTTACTTTCTCTTTTTTGGGGAATTGCATCACTATAGATTTCTGCACCTCACTTGCGGTTTACCTAATAATCTTCACAGTAAACCGACAGCATTTAAATTTTGTTTGGAAATACTAATCATTCTACGTGAAAACATTTGATTCTACAGTTACAGAAACAGTAACAAAGTGTTAACAGGCCAAAGCCTTAACACTTTTATTTAAGGTTTTAGAAATAACACTTTCATTTAAGGTTTTAGAAATAACTAAGTCTGTTTGTTTCCTATGGCTATCGTAACAAATTACCACAAATTTAGTAGCTTAAAACAATGCGAATATATTATCTTGCGGTTCTGTAGGTCGGGTGTCTGCCACAGGTCTCCCTGGACTAAACTGAAGGTCTTAATGCAGCTGCATTCCTTTCTGAAGAAATTCTCCAGGGGAGAATCCAATTCCCTTCCTTTTCCATTTCTGGAGGCTTCCCATTCCTTGGCTTCTGGTCTCCTTCCTCAAAGCCATCAAGGGAGACCTGAGTTTTTTTTTTCCCATTATATCGCTGTGACCTTTTCTTCTGCCCCCTCCTCAAGTTTAAGAGTCTTTGTGATTACATTAGGCCCATCCAAGTAATCCAGAATAATCTCCCTGTTTTAAAATCAGCGGGTTAGCAAACGTAACTCCATCTGTTATTTTAATTCCTCTTTGCAATGTAACATAACATATTCACAGTTTCCTGGAGTTAAGATGTGGACCTCTTCGGGAAGCCATTATTCTGCCTACTGCACAAAGATAGATTTTTAATGATGCCAAAGATCTATGCAACAGTCAGCCCATGATCCTATCTATTTAAGCCTCAGGTACATAAGTTAACAAACTTTGTTCTGTATGATAATATTCATTTCCTGTTAAGCTATAGATGCAACTCTATGCAGTTCTTAAATTAAAAAAAAAAAGAAAAAAGCACAGTATTGAAATAGTTGGGATAAACTTAGCAATCTTCAGAAGGCTCCAGAATAGGGTGGTAGGGTGGGAAACTAAACTAGATAACACTTAGGGTCCTTTCTAACTTTGTAAATCTGCTACGGATCTGCAGAGCACTGCTCTTCTATTTATCCCTTCCTCTCCATCACCATGGAGACATAGATGCTTAACTTTTCAGGGTATAGAAATTAATGACAAAATGTCCCCCCAGGGATTCATCAAAACTACAGAATTCTCACCAAGTTAGCCTTAGGACTTTTTTTCTGTGAATATAAAAATGTAACTTAAAAAAATTTTTTTAAATAAAAATAATCACCGGTTGCCATGACAAGTAAAAACACATACTTACGTTAAACCTTCAATAAATATAATTTTTAAAACTTATATCACCTAAATATAATGTTGGTAGTGAGAATTTTTCTTATTTTACTGATAGAAAACCACTGACAAGATTTTTTTTGAGACGAGATTACTAATACAACTAAGTTAACAGAGTTAGGAGTAGATATGCACAGTACTGCAGGGAGATTTTTTTCATCCCTTTGTTCTTTGATGGATTAAAAATACTAACAGAATCCTTATAAATGTGGATGGAAAAATATGTCAAAGAAGAGTCAGCTCTGCAGAACTAGTTTCTATGTAGTAAAATATATGTTGATTATGTCTGCACTTCAGCCATATTGGAGTAGGAGGGACCAGATTTACTCTCCCATCTGGAAGAAAAAAGGGACAAAATATATGAAATAACCATTTTCAAGACACAGGACATCAGGTAATAAAGGCAAAAATGATCCCTAAGAGATGAGAAACTAACAAGATGAAACTTACAGTTGCGCCAACTTACTTCCTTAAGAGATTTTGCAAGTTGCCATGCAGGGAAGGTGGAGCCCAGCAGATGCCCTGATAGGAGGAGAAAGAGCTGAGAGTCTGGATAGGCTTGCACCTAAGCCTCTCAATGTAGTTTGGGAAATTTTAGCAAATTGCACTTAGCAAATTCTTTTGCCTTCCTACAAAGATTCTTTATCAGAAACCCTCTGGCCTTTATATATGTTGTGTTTTAACGGATTCATTATTAAGAACGCTTCAATATGTCTGACTTATCATTGTACTATCTATGTCTGATTCCACAAAATATGATTAAGAATATATTAAGCTGCATCCTTTGAATTGTTGCCATTAGTCAAATAAGTTGCCGGGGTCATTCTGTAAAGCACAGGGGCGCATGCAATATGGTCTATTCACTTCCTGAAGTGGACCAATACATTCTACATGAGCAGAAGCTTGTAGGTGACTTATAAAAGTCACCCTCACACACATCGATACGATATTCCAGCAAAGAACTTGCCAACCCATGACCAGAATGCAGACGAGGAAATTATATTTACCCCACGTTAAGTGTCAGCTACTAGATTTTGTGTAGGGATATTATTTTTTTTTTTTTTTTTTTTTTTTTTTTTGCGGTATATGGGCCTCTCACTGTTGTGGCCTCTCCCGTTGCGGAGCACAGGCTCCGGACGCGCAGGCTCAGTGGCCATGGCTCACGGGCCCAGCCGCTCCGCGGCATGTGGGATCTTCCTGGATCGGGATACGAACCCGTGTCCCCTGCATCGGCAGGCGGACTCCCAACCACTGCGCCACCAGGGAAGCCCGGGATATTATTAACTTAATAGCTACTTGTCCCGGTTGAGGCATGTTGAGCCCAAATAGCCGAATCAGTCGCTCAGTCACCAGATTTATCCTGTGCCCCGGGAAGGGCTTGATCCAGCTGAGGCAGCTTTGCAGCTGAGGCCGACCCAGAAGCAGACTGACGGCTACTTCCTCTGCCGGTTTCCGTGGCTTACCTGGTGGCACGACCCAGACCATCGTCCTCCAGCGATCTAGTCGCCATGCCCTTCACGGGCTGGGGTGTTTGGCCATGTCTATTTACCATCACAAATCGGCCAAGGAACACCCAGAAAATTCAAGTGAATCCCCTGGTTTTCACCCAGATTCCTCTCCGTCCCCATCATATAAAAGCAGCCATACCTCCTCCAGATGAAGAGACTTAATCTATACCAAGATGGTGATTTATCTTCTTGCCTGTTGGTCCCTGGACATAAAAAGCCAAGTTGGCAGGCATAGTTTATAGCTCAATGGAGGGTTTATATTGGGTACCCTGAAGAAAGGTGTCCCCCTTGAGGACATAGAATTGTAATCAGCAGATCCCAGAGTCAGTTGCAGAGATGGGAAGCAAGCAAGATGTTCCCCGGTGAATCTGGGAGAGATGACAACTCCTGCTTCCATGTTTAGTTCCCATGGTGTTTACCTAGGGCTGTCGTAACAAATTACCACAAACCTGGTGGCTTAAAACAACAGAAATGTACTCTCTCACGGTTCGGGAGGCCAGGAGCCTAAAATCCAGTGTTGGCAGAGTACGTTCCCTCTGGAGCCTCTCAGGGAGGATCTGTCCCACGTTTCTCTCCCAGCTTCTGGTGGTTGCCAGCAATCCTCGGCATTCCTTAGCTTGCAGCTGTGTCACCCCAATCTCTGCCTCGGTCTCCACGTGGCCTACTTCCTTGTGTGTCTGTGTGTGTCCTCTGCTGTCTTATAAGGACACCAGTCTTCAATTTAGGGCCCACCCTAAACCCAGCATGACCTCATCTTAAATTAACTCATTGCATCTACCAATGTCCTATTTCCATAAAAGGCCATATTCTGAGGTTCTGGGTAGACACGAATTTGGGGGGCACAGTATTAATTATAGACTGAATTCTGTCCTCTCAAAATTCACATGTTGAAATCCTAACCCCCAATACCTTAGAATGTGACTGTCTTTGGAGATAGGGCCTTAGAAGTAACTAAGGTTAAATGAGGTCATATGGATAGGCCTCAATCCAGTATGACTGGTGTCCTTATAAGAAGAGGAAGAGACATTAGGTGTATGTGTACACAGAGAAAATGCCATGTGAGGCCACAGTGAAAAAGTGGCCATCTGCAAACCAAAGAGAAAGGCCTTAGGAAAAACCAAACCTGCCAATACCTTGACCTCAGACTTCTAGACTCCAAAACTGCGCGAAAATAATTTTCTGTTGTTTAAGCTACTCAGTCTGTAGTATTTTGTTATGGTAGCCCAAGAAGACAAATACACTGTTTAACTACCACCCCACCTCACACACACACATGGATTCTCTATTGGGAACACTATGGAATAGAAGTATCTTTGATTGAATGCGTATCGGTGACTTGAAGGATGAGGTCAAATCCTGGCAGAGTACTGCCTCTGAGCTGCTGCTTGAGTCTTCAGTAACCACTGCAACATATCCCCAGGCAGGAAGTTTCTGGGTGGCATAGAGTGTGATACCAGTGGATCTCATGGTCACAGGCCTATTCCTGCACCTTCTTAGCTTTAAAGATGGTCCCCTGAGCTGACACAATGTTATGTGGTTTCTCCTGCCAGTGAATCCAAGCCTTCAGGTGCTAATGCTGGATGAGGCCCTACGAAAAGGAAAGGCAAACCTACTCCACTGAGAACAGACCACCGGCCTTTCTAGGCTGACTGCTCCGACCTGCCTCATAAAGCAGTGATGCCCTACCAGAGGCCCAGCATTCTTTTCTGCCGCTGATAGGTTTGACATTTTGCAGTGGTGGTAACTATGGTAGCTTTGATAGATAAGTTGGAGTCCATGCTGGCCCAGGAGGTGTCTAAGTCTCTAAATGCAGAGGGCATGGCCTTTCTCTAGAGCCTTAGGTGGCTGCGTTGTGGTTCTCTTACTGCAGCTTGCCACACACTCCACAAAACACCTTTCTCCACCACTGTGATCTCCAGTACAACAGCACCTATCCTATGGCTCAGAAAGCAGGGCTGCTTCCCCTGCAACCCAGACCCACTGCAGAGCTCCTTCCTGCTGTGGGTCCCATGCAGAACAGGCAGCCTTAGCATCATATGGTATATGGCCCACAACATTATCCTAAGGTATGAAATACGCTGCCTCCAGAACCCAGGGGGCTCACCGGGTGTCGTGCTGCCTTCCTCATGGCAGGAGGTGTATGTAGCAATTTTTTACTGTGGAAGTGATGCACCAGCCTGTCCCTGACCACTGGACCCTAAAAATTTTATTGTTGTGGCATATTGTTCATAAGGTTTATCCCCTACTCTCTGTACCACGTCTTACTAAGGCCTCATTGTTCTAGCTACTTTTCTTTTTTTTTTTGAATTTTATTTTTTTATACAGCATGTTCTTATTATCTATTTTATACATACTACCGTATATATGTCAATCCCAATCTCCCAATTCATCTCACCACCACCACCACCGGCTCCCCACTCCTCCACCCCTTGTTTTCCCCCCTTGATGTGCGTACGTTTGTTCTCTACATCGGGGTCTCTATTTCTGCCTTGTGTTCTAGCTACTTCTTCCTCATCCATCCTCAGCATACTATCATTGATGAAGCAGGTGCATATTCTTTAGGATAAAGTGGCAGGGTTAATAAAGCCCTGGGACAAAACTATTGAAGTACAGTGTCCATTCCATGTGAATGCAAACTGTTTCTGATCCCCTTTTTCAATGAAGAGAAATCATTTGCAAAATCCAAGACTACATTCCTTGGACTTGGGCTCCATATATCTGCTCCAACAAAGAGGCCACATCTGGCACGGCATTTGCAATCAAGGTGACTACCTGGCTGAACTTGAAGTTACCTATAGGCATCTTCCAGGATCCATGCAGTTTCAGCAGGGGAAAGACTGGTGAATTAATATAGATGGGATGGGATTTTCATCTCTGCATTTTTTAGATCCCTAAGGATGCCACTAATTTCTGCCATCATTCCAGGCTATACCATTGCTTTTTGCTCACTATCTTGGCTGCGGTAAGGAGGAGGTAGGAGGGTAGTTAAGTTTCAGAGGCTTCCACTTAGCCTTCCAAACACCCAGTGAAACCACTGTAACCTTGCATTTGGTCAAGACCCCTGTTATCATCCAACGCCTCCCTCACTTTAAGAAGGGAGCAAAAAGGACACTTTGCATCTCTGGATAGCAGTATCAATTAAGACTCTGTCCAAAAGGCCTTGAAATATCTTATTTTCCTCCTTTCCCCAGAGTAGAATTATGAGTGAATGTCTCCAGGTTTGGGGGAAGCACTGGGGGACTAACTACCTTGTCCAGATGCCTTGGTGCTACAGGGACCTTCCTCATGGGGACCTCTTTCATCGGTGGGCTATGGGTCTGAAAAGTGACTCAGGTCCAGAAACTGAGCAAGGGATGATAACTTTTTATCGGAACAACCACCCTTTGGCCTCCATGTTATCTATCCTTGATGTTGTCCAGTGGTACAAAAACTAAGTAGTACTCTCATTGTTACCCATTTATCTTGCCCCTAAGCTTGCTGTATTCTATTAACCTTCTCCGTAACTCTCTGCAGGTCAGGTCCCCTTGACTAACCACTCCCACCTTGGTAGTCATTACCATAGTTGTGACCCCACTGACTCTTGGCAAATAGGTACTGCCACTGGCCACCGGCCACCTATTATTTCAGGGTCTTATCACCCACTGCCATCAGCAAGCTAAGTTTTACAATAGTTTGTTTCTATTGTCAGAAGTAGCCTACAGAGTCATCACTGAACTTTTAACCCTGCCACTTTATCCTAAAGCTCCTCTCATCAGCACGTGTCTTTAGGGCCTTGTTAAATGGTATGTCTGTTGGGCCTTCCTGTGGAACGTAATCATCCAAAGAGAAATCTATCCATTCTGGCATAGCCACTTCCCTCAACCTTTTCATTCTTTCCTCCACCATTTGCTGCTCAACTTTGTTTAGAATTGGCCATTGCTTTTTCCATGTTTCTAGAAGCCATCCTGGTAGTGAGTTCACATCTCCTGGCATCCTAGCCGGGATGTTAAATCCTATTAAGAGAGTGCTTATCCTGCAACCCAAGGACCCAATGTGGATGCTATTATCAAACTCTCCCCTAATTTTGTCCTGTCCCTCCTCATCAACAACCTCAGATTCCAGCCTCAATCATTCTCCTGTTCGTCCCAACACATCTAGGCCAATTCTTGCAGCTCCTTTGGGGTACAGTCTGTCTCCTGTCTCATCAGGCCCAGCCCCTCTCTGGCTGAGTTTTACTTAACCCTAATTAACAGTTGCTCAACCCTAATTCTAGGTCTAGTGGCATGGAGATAGGGCAAGTCCTCAAGGGGGCACAGGTTGCCTGGGGAAAGAGACCTCTGCATCATCATCTAGCTTGGCAGTAGGTGAGGCGCCTTTGCCCTTAAGAGAGAGAAGTGGGCTGCGACTGGGGGCTCAGAAAGTTCAGGAGTCTAGGGAGTGAAAATCTTCAGCGGCATCCATTGAAATGCCTCCATCTCACTCGTCAGGGTCCTGGATATTCCCAGACAGTCCCTTGACCTTTGCATAATAGACCTGCCATGACGGGCAACTGTCTTTGAAGTTTATCCATTCAGACTACTAACTCCTGGCTTGGTCCTCAGTTTTCTCAGTTCTCCTGCTGCAAGAGATGAAAGCTTTTTCCAATGCATCTGGAGGCCCTCTGGCTTTCACACCTGGCTTTCTGTTGCCTGTTATTGCCCTCAGCTGTTCATTATGTTTCTACGGAATAAAAATGACTCGGCAATAGCCATCCTACCTGTTATCCATCTGGCTACAATTTTCTCCATACTTTTCAAATGCCGGCCTGGTGACACATTCCTTTCTACCACACCATCCCAATTCACTGTCAGTGTGAACTGTAACCGCTGGAACTTGTGCCAGCAACTGTCTGTTCTCCACCTACCACGAATGATGGGGTTCGGCTGCATCACTTTGTGTCTCTCACACACTATTAATCTCTGCTACCTATCTTGCATATTAGACAAAAAAATGAAACAGTTTATACAAGAATATTGGAGTGCTTTCCAAAATAGACTTAAAATACTAAGAATAAGGAATCAAATAAAACATCAAAAGTATATAAGTGAGATACTAGATTTACTCAAAGAGAAATGAAATTTCCTGGGTAAAACATGTGTGATAATACTGATTCCGAAAAATGGCTATATAGTCACCTTTGTCTATACATTTAAGCATAAATAATAGGTATTGTTCAGGACACACGCTGTGAAGAAAGAAATTAATGAGTCAGTTGCTAAAACACACATATAACTACTTAAGATAACATGAATATTTAATGAAAATTTAGCATATAACATCTGACTTTTATCCTGCAGACAAACGAGAAAAATTACAATAATTCATTTTACCCAATACATTTTACAAAATCAGACAGAACGATTTTCTAAGCAGTGTTAATAAAAACAGCAATTTAATTTCAAACAAATATATTACCATCCTATTCCTTTATCCTAACATGTATTTAATTGGCAAACCTACTAGATTACTGAAATCAGTAAAATCCAATCCATGATGCTTCAACTGCTTGGATCGATTTGAAATTCATTTTTGAAATTCATTTTTCTTATGCTAGAAGCCTGATTATCAGTTCCTATTAAAATGCTATGCCCTACTCCTTGCCCCAGTAAGTGTGACTAGTCTTTCACATAAGGCTAAGCGACAGTACGTACGTCTGCATAGCCACACACGATTCATCAAGCACACACACTCCAGCTCCTCAGACAAGGTCACCAAAGGGCAAGCAGCCTTCCTAGTTCTCTTGTTCCTCATAGTGAGCATAGCCACTGGCATAGGTCCTTCCTAAATTCAAATTACTAAACAAATCTGATGACTCGGCATCTGAATCCTTTCCACCTTCATCTTCTTCCTCTTCATCATCCTCCGCTTCGTACTCATCTTCTTCCTCATCATGGTAGCTGGTATCACCATACTTAGCAGATGCAAGGTTCTTCCAATAGGCATCATACCCAGAAGCTCCATCTCCCTCTTCACCTCCAGTCTGCCGGCCAAATTTCAGGGAGCGTGCTACGAAAGACAGATATGTATGTGGCACCTGATTAGCTCCAATTCTCTACATCCTCATTTTCCTCTACAATATATGAAGTTACATGAACCTGACTGGCTGCTTCTTACTCTCAAATGAAGAAGTCAGTCACGTTTTCCTTATTTCCTCACTTAACATTTAACTGGAAAGAAAGGAGACCTTAGAAACAACAATCAGTTCAATCCTACTTAGAGTCTACATACACATCATATATAAGAAATGATAAAGATGTGTCATTTCATTAATTCTAGACAAAGCAGGAAAATGAATTAAGAATAATAGCACTCTCCATACATAAGTTAAATAAGGCACGTTAAAAGCTAAAATGCCCTTTGTTTGATCAATTAAAAGTGCATTTTCAAATCACAGAACAGGTGATTTCATGTCATTACACTCTTCTCAAGAGAGCTACTTCATAATTCAGATGTCCTAGAAGACAAAGGCTGTCATTTCTTCTGCCTTAGTAGCAAAACAAAGGTAAGTGTAAAAAACACCTCACCTCACTGTATAACTCTATCTTTGATTAAACAAAGTACTGTCAGAGTCATTTAGAATTATGGTTCCATTATATGTTTGGTAAAGAGTCAAATTCTCTTTAACAAAATTGTGAGCTTCATCACCGTAAGCATGTTTGTAGTAATTGCATTCCTTCATAGAAAAGTTATATGAAAACTGTAAAACAATTTCCTACAGTAGTGACGTATAACATAATGAGCATCACTGCTCAAATGTCACACACATAAGAATAGCTTCAAAATGAATTCCAACTTGCAAGTACTGAAGATTACCACCACTTGAATATTGAGGATTTATTGCTACTCAATTATTTAAAATGAAGCCTCAGCAAAAACAGAAAAATCATTTTTTTGGTCTTAAATTTCAGTATTCACTATGTCAGTGACTGAAGCAAATGCCAAATATCAGAGTGAATGACGGTATATTTCTTAAGTTAAATTGGGAAATTTTACCCACAAATTTTCCAAGGCTATAAAATTCCATTTGCATAAGAGAACACATTCATCTTTTCAAATACGAAGAAAAGGCGAAAACAAAAAGAGAAAGAGAAAAAGAAGAGATAAACCCCGTCTAAGCAAGAAAGCAAAATCACCCCCGCGGTATTTTAACAAGAGCCTTACTTGACATGCTAAGATCCTTAGTTTCCTGAGTTTCATGTCCACATTTAGGGCAGGGAGGCTGTTTTCCTTTTTCTTGCTTAAACACCTTGCTCCTTGTATGATCATCACAGAAACAAGCCTGTATAGGAGAAATAAAAATGAGCTGGTTAAATAAGTAATTCAAAAATTATATGAAGACATCACTTACTATTTCAAGGAAATGTAAAGTTAAAGATATACTTTTGCCAGGGCAGAGATTAAGAGTTTTGTTGGGACTGGTCATGCTCCTGATTTCAATTCCTTAAAGGAAAGGGTCTCTGCCAGGACTCTTCTGAACTATGGCCTAAACACAAGACAGAAAATATATGCAGGGTATGGTATGTAGACACGTTTCTTCGTAAATATGGGTATTTACAAAGCCTCTGATGACATAATGGTGACCAGCTTATCTACCTGCACAGAGCACACAGTCTAACTGGAGACACAGACAAGTGGAGAGGCAGCTACACACACTACGCATTGCAAGGGAAGTGAAGAGGAGAAGCGCCACACCAGACTCAGGATTCAGGAAAGGCTGCCTGGGAGACGTGAAGTCTTAGCCTGGATCTGCAGGAGAATGGGGGTGCAGCAGGGTAAGCAAAGACGGAAGAGTGATCTAAGGCAGAGGAAACAGCACAGACAGAACTGGAGAAGAGTTGGGGGAGAATTAAGAGATAGGGTTAGGAGTGTTAGTAGGAACCAGAGAAATGACTCCGAGAGGCAGTGAATCAGCTGCATCTGTTTAGTGATCTCTGACAAATGGAAATGCTGGAGACAAGGTCTAAGGAAACACAACATTATGGAAATCTTCATTGTACTCAAACTCTACCAAGCAAGTGCATTTTGACATAAGGTGAAATATGCTCCCATCATTTTGGTCAGAATGTTCTCTATAAACATAAGGTACAAAAACACTGAGCTAAGATTCAGGAGACACACGCACTAGTGTCAACTCTAAGACAAGCCAACTAGATGACCTATGAAATGCCTCTAAGCTGTCTCAACTTCATTCACAATCTCTAAAATAAAAGAAGTAAATTACATAATGTTTAAGGACCCTTGTAGATTTATTATAGCTATAAATAATCCAAGAGCTGGTGGATGAGTATGGGGATTAAAAACAAAAACGAAAAAATATAAAAGTATACCTTACAACGGAGACAGGAATGCTGACCAAGCCGATTGCATGAAACACCTGTGAGGGAAAGTATATAATATCCGTTTTCAAACTTGGAATGAAAACACTATTTTCCACAGATTTATACTTGATGTACTATCTTAGATCAATTATCAACATTTTTTTCTCTGTCTCATAACCTAGAGGATACAAAAAATGAGATGGAATCCCCAGCCAGATGCAAGTAACCCAGCAATTGCACAGACACGGCATTCTTTTATCCTCCAATCTCCTTCTATTGCTCCAAAACTAGGAGATGGCAAGCTTCATTAATGATATTTAGGAAACTGAAATGGTAAGACATTTTTTCAGTGACATTGGCTGGACTCTTCACTTAAGGATATAACAGTTCAGGACTTCCCTGGTGGTGCAGTGGTTAAGAATCCGCCTGCCAATGCAGGGCACACGGGTTCGAGCACTGGTCCAGAAGATCCCACATGCCACGGAGCAACTAAGCCCGTGCGCCACAACTACTGAGCCCGCGAGCCACAACTACTGAAGCCCATGTACCTAGAGCCCATGCTCCACAACAAGAGAAGCCACTGCAATGAGAAGCCCGTGCACCGCAACAAAGAGTAGCCCACGCTCGCCACAACTAGAGAAAGCCCACATGCAGCAACAAAGACCCAACACAGCCAAAAAAAAAAAAAAGGATATAACTTCAATTTTTAAAAGAATAACTGTCTCCATTAATATATATTCTCTCCTCGTGTTGTAGGCTATTGCCATTTTTTGCAAACTTCTGATATGAGAATAGAATACTTCAGGTGGAAAAGCGTGACTATGAAGAGAAAATAATACTCAAGTGGGCAGGAAAACAGATGGAAAAATCCTAAAATATTTTATCTCTATTTTAGTCAGTAAGCCACATTAATTTTGGTCATTATCTACAATTAATGCAAATGTTAATGCAAATAATGCTCTTAAACGTAAGAGCAAATATTTTAGAAAAGCCAATTTGTCTGGTACATATTGAATATGCCAAAAAATGAAAGACAAAAATAATTAAGAGAGGTATAGAAACAAGAAAACAAACTAAGCCTTACCCTGATATAGTCTAAATATAAACTATTAACTTTCAATTTACTTAGAGGTTTTGAAAAAGTAAAGAAAACAAAAGGAAATCTATCTTTATAATTCAAATATTGCAGATGTTTCTAAGTTGGGGATCTTTTAAGTTTGCCTGGGTCATGGGGAGCTTTTTCAATCTGAACAGGAAAGTATTTTTTTAAAAACTCAATGATGATTTCTCAATTATGTGTATTATTATTGCTTCTGTCCAACCATCCTTCCACAGTGACACTGCTATTTCAGATGGATTTATATTACCTGTCCTACATGCTAATAATAAAAGTAAAAATCAACTGAGTACTTATTTTATATATATAAGGAATATATAAGTATACCAAATTACTCCAATAATAACTATATTATTTCAGTCTGTGGAGGAAAAAACCTGAAATCTCAATCATTTCTACTTGAAGGTATGCCTAGAGAGTAATTAGGTTCATTCTTCATTCAGTCAAAAGAGGATATATATCACCAAAATGCTACAAATCCCTTTCAAGTACAGAACCAGAACACAGACTGAAAGTACAAAGTGCCCAACCCAATTTCCCTGTGCACCAGGCATTTCTGATACAGAATCTTCTCCCATCCCCACCACCTGAATCTTTGTCATGCCACAATGACACAATCCCAAGAAACTCGTTGTTGTCTATCACACCCTCACCCGTACCGCCGGAAACCCAAACCACTAGGATGGGATGTGGCCTTGCCAGTCTTCTTTCCCTAATTACACCTCAAAAACACACAGGCACTCCACTTCACTGCCCTGTTATTTTTCTCCCCAAGAGATAAAATCTTGAACTTATATAAAAAATGCATTTCTCCCAGATTCTAAAAAATATTGTGACATTCCTAGTTTGAGACTGGGGAATGGTTTTCTTTTTAAATCTATTTCTATGTCTTCATAGTATTTTAAAAGAAAGCAGGTTAGAATACATCAAAGCCTGCTGACAATAAGCCATTTAAATTAGAAGTCCCTGGGCCACTTTCATTATTTTAAAAAATAAGGGCAGAGTACACACATGTGTTTTGTTTTTGTTTTTGTTTTTTCCCCTCAAAACATACTTCCCACTGGTTATACAGGTAAAGAAGTATTTTATAGAATTTCTGTATCTTCCAATTCATAGTTGTACGCTCAAATCCAAAAATGATGAGATATGACCAATTAAGGGAATAGAAACAAACTATCTTGGGGACTTATATGTATGATTAGGACAGTGTTTCAGAGAAAATATTTCAAGTAGTGGATGGCAACTGGCGAAGGAAAAATGACAAAGAAAAAATAAAGCAATAAAAAAAAGGAAAGAAAGATGATAAATTACAGTAAACCAAGGAAACCTGTGAATGTGCAATGAGAATGACTTTAACATGAGGTATCAAAGGCATGGTAATAAATTTATCTTAAAATCCTTTCAATTATTCAGTGTCTTTATTTTTCCTTTGTCTTTTACTGAATCACTAAAACTTCTTGATGGAAATATAGCCTTATCACTTACAGTTGCCTGTCTTTGGGGTTTAAATGCTACAGAATACACAAAGTTCCCAAGTCCCAAATAAAATAATTCAATTTTTATATTATACATTCTGCAGAAGCCTAGGAACAGCTCAAAAAGGCTAACTACTCAGAGATGTTCCTTTAATCTTTTGAGATTTTCTTTATAAATATCACAAGAATTACATATGTGTGTGTATGTGTGTCTTAGACTGATGACTTATCAACTTTAAATTTATAGATAAGTATAGGGATTGGCATTTCATAGCAGAACAAGAACCAAATTGAAGAAAGTGAATTTGGAATTTGAGTCTTTCCTACAGTGGTATCTACTATTTAATAAGGGCTTTCTAAGTGACAGGTGCCATACTTATGCTTTATATGGGTTCTCACTTCAATTAACTCCTTGAAAAAATTAGCATCTTTCTTTAATAAATAACAAAATTCAGGTTTAGAAAGATTTGGTAAGTTGCCCAAAAACATATGGCCAATAAGTAGAATTCGAGTAATGTCTGAATCTAAAACTTGAGCTTCTGAGAATCAACAGAATAGAAATAAAATAAAATGCAATCTATCTCTAAAGATGATACCACGAAACACTGGTTCTCAAACTAGAATACACATGAGAGCTCTGTGTGCAGGTTAAATACAGATGCCCGGCACCTGCCACCCACTTAAAGATAGAATCTCCAGGGATGAGGCCTTGACACCTGTACGTTTAAAAACCTCCACAGGTGTTTCTGATGCACATTCCTGTCTAACACTCACTGGAACCAACTAGCAGGAACAAACTAGGGGTATACCACTTATCTGGGGACACCTGAAAACAGGGTGGGGGAGGGTATGTTAGTTGTTATAATAACTTGGAAGTGAAAATGACTTTTAGCATTCAGGAACAGGGATGCTGCAAGGCCTGCAGTGCCTGATCAATCCCACAAAATGAAGAACTGACCCAACCAAAATGTCACTGGCACACTGGTGGACAAAAATGGACTATATGCGTTCTAAGTTTTTTCTACCAACAGAAAATAGATATTGAATTAAATTACAGTCCATAAGAGGCCGCATGAAAAACTAGATTCCTTTTTCATTAAGTTTAACACTTATACTATTAAGAATCTTGGGTATAAAGAACATCCAATATATAAAAACTTACATTTAAATGTTTCCGCTTCTAAAACCTGGCAGCTGGCTTGATGTTCAAACTGATCATCTTCACAAAGAAAGTTATGGCAAAAAGAACAACTGAAAATTCTGCCCCCTATTGGATTAAAGAACAAAACCCACAAATGTAAATACGATAAAGTTTAATTTAAAAAACTTCTCTGTAAAACTGCTCAGAAAAGATGGCAAGTTATTTCAGATTTACACTAAAATATCACGGCAGTTTTTGTTCTGGCAAAGGCTACAAAGAAAACTGACAAATTGAACCATAAAAGAGTGAACTCCCACTGTACCCTGGCTACCCACGTATACTCACAATGCTCAGAGACACTTCCTCCCCTTTTACTCCCCTCCCTACCTGCCTAGGTAAAAATCCTAGTATTGCCTGATGCTGCTGGTAGAAATCCCTTTTCCAACTAAACTGACAACCAAAACAGTGCCAGTACTTATGATTGGTAGTATCCTAAAAAAAAATCATAAAAAAAGAGCATCCAGAACGTTTCAAAGTCAGCCTTCACTTCCAGCAAAGCTCGTCATTTGTATGTAACCACTCACCATGGTCCCAGACTCCCCGTTCACATTCCACACACTCGGCATCAGTAAGCGGGCAGGCACAGGCGTGTGTACTGAGACACTTCCTACCATGACAAACCCAAGCTTCACAGAAGTCACATATTGCACCCTGCAACCAAAGAACATGAAAAATTAACCTCTGACACAACTGGCTGCAGCCATAGTTTAAGCAGTGGCAACCACCAAAATCATATACATTTAGCCACTTATCAACCTTCAGTGGTAACGAGTGGCTTCATTAAAGAAAATGTACTGTTTAAGCCAAAATTAAAGAGTGTTTCCTGAAAATCAAACTACTTCACCAATAGCTATTTACAGTATACAAATCTATAAATCAAAAGAAAAAGAAGCAGAAGGGAAACTATACACTTAACGCTAATATTAATCATTAAAATAAGTCAAAGAGCTGACAGTGTTGCCCCCAAACTGAATTTTACAATAAATCAAATGAAGTCTAGAGCCCATAATTTAAGCATTCCCGTCTATAGCAATTCTGGTAACTAAATGAAGTTTTTTCAAATACTAACATTCCTGACTTAAGAAAGTTCCTTCTTATCTGTGTAATTTATAAAATAAATATATAGCTTTTCTAGAATAACAAAGAGAAAATATTAAACTTCTGCCAGCATCTTTTTAAGGCAACTTATGCATTAAATCATTATTATATCTCTTTGTTAAATAAAACTAAAATAAAATATTTGGAACTAAATGACAGGGTAAGACTTTCCAATTCTCTGTCAAGGTAAGACTGTAAGACTACACACACCTTTAATAACACAATGACATCTACACAACACTAAGAGCTAGAAAGAATCTTAAGGAAATGGAATTGGATGGCTTTTCATTTACAGGTGAGGAGGGACAGGGGCCTGAGACTAAGTCCAAGTTCTAGAGCTACATTAGAGCTGAGCTGTGATTCAAATCCAGGTCTTCTAACCCTCAAAATTCACTGTTATACTATTCAAGGCACTGTAACAAAAGTGGAAAAGAGGGCTTCCCTGGTGGCGCAGTGGTTGAGAGTCCGCCTGCCGATGCAGGAGACGCGGGCTCGTGCCCCGGTCCGGGAGGATCCCACGTGCCGCGGAGCGGCTGGACCCGTGAGCCATGGCCGCTGAGCCTGCGCGTCCGGAGCCTGTGCTCCGCAGCGAGAGAGGCCGCGGCAGTGAGAGGCCCGCGTACCGCAAAAAAAAAAAAAAAAGTGGAAAAGAGCAAATAGGAAGAATGTTTGGGGACTTGTAAAAATAGATTACCAGTGCAGATAGCAAGTCCTCGAATCTATCTCTTGGATTACTCAGGGTTCTAGCAAGAGCAGAATGACACATTAAATTGGGTCATCCAGGGGAGTTTAAAGAGATAATTCACAAAGAACAGGGAAGGGCTTCGAAAACGTCAGGGATGATGCAGATACTACCCCTAGGGCTGAAGGGCCAACGGCAGGGAAGGGAGGGAGGTTCTACAACCGCAAGAGAAAGCCAGCTGTATGCAGAGGACTACCTGGTCATATGGAGAGGGACTGGTGGCCAATCCATGTCGAAATCAGGACAAGCTGGTAGGGAGTAAGCTGGGAGAATAAACACCCGGATCATAATTTCCTATCATCAGGTCTCCTGCCAAAGTCCTTTTTGGGCGGCTGAACCCAAAAAGAAGCCCTAAGTAAGACACTGATCCAGCCCACCACACAAGTCAGGCTCCCAGGGCAAATCAGGGGGAAGAGTCGGGGAGAGGGACTCTTAATCAGCAGATAGAAGATGGCCAGAAAAATCACTTTTCTAGAATTTAGAGCTAATGATGCATGATTCTACTTTAATGTATTCTTTATATAAGAGATCATTCATACTCATACAACTCAGTGAATTAAAAAAGTAATAATTTGATAAATCTAGACATAAGCAAACTACCAAGGAAGATTACAACAGCTTCTGAATAAAGATAACACTGACGATCCTATACTTAAAATAAAGGATTTTCACAAGATGATTATGAATAATTCCAACTCTTCTATAAGACAGCCACTCATGAAAAATATAAAGGTCTGCCTCATGATGGAAAATTATGAATATTCTACTATAAATATTACTTTCCTCATGGACTGACATTTGGACCTAAGAATAAATTCACACAATAGAATATATAGTAAAACTGGTCAAAAGGATAACATTTTTTTTGAAAAAAAGAGCAAAATGCCTCACAAAATGCAACTGCTTCTATTATTTAAAATAATGAATTTTCTTTGAAACGTCTACATGTAACGAAGAGATAACGACATGTAATGAACTACATGTAACTACATGTAGTAAAGAGCATAATTCTGTGTTAACTACGTACTCTTTTTTGAAACGTAAAGCTTTAAAAAAACAATTAATCCTAGGTTCTTTTGGAACTATGTTGCTTATTTAACCAGAAGACTGAACCTTAGTTTAGCAGCACTTTCAGTATAGTAAATAATATTTTGTGATGTCTAATTAAGATATATTAGAAAGGTATCACTAACAAATGAATGTTGTTTAGGTCAACATTAGATGAGTCTCCCTTCCTTATACATTTCCCAATAAGAAAGAAGAAAGCAGTCAAAAACAAGTGGGTAATAAGTGAAAATCAAACAAAAACATGCCACAGATAATCCAGGTAACTCCAGACTGATTACATTTGGTCAGAATGCCTTCTCCTTATCCTTGGAAACCTACTGGTCTAAAATATAACTACAAGAAGCTTACCACCATGGCAAGGCCAGTACTGTAGACACCAGCATGTTTTATGACACAGTCAGAAGACTTCATCATGCACTTTGTTTTCCCTAGCAAAGAAACAAATTTTCACTATTAGTCTTGCAAAGTACTACATGCAAATATTCACTAATTCCTCTTTTTATCTAGCCCAAGTTCCTATGGAAATAATTTGAAAATAAAGAGAGACCAGCACTATCTACTGCTTATATAACTGAAAAAAGAAAATGGATATAACTGAGACCTCATTACCTGAGTCAGATCTTTTGAGATTAGGAACTTATATGATAATTAATGTTTGTACTAAAATCAAAATTTGAAGGTTATGCTTTGTAATCTAATAATCACTAAAGCAGTTAAAAATCTTGTGAATTTTCAGGTGAATTCAGGGAGATTTTTAAATGATATGCTTTAAAAGTGAATTTTACACTTTGTAATTCACAATAAACGCAGTCTGATTTGAAGTTACTGCTTCTTTCTTTCCCTAGAACATATCAAACCAAAGCAAATCAAATAATAATTATGCAAATTATCTGGTTCATTTTTTTAATGTTTAACCATAGTTAAAAACTTACAAACTTAGCCCCTGGGTAAACATTCTTCTAAAAGAATTGTCAAGTAGTGCCCAAATGAGCACAAAAATCAGGAATATAATGATAAAGCTAAAAATCACAATACAGCCACAAGAGCTCTTATCTAGCAGCGAATTACCAGCCCGAAACACTGTCAGGACATTCACTTATCACATGCTGTGAGAGGATTAATGGTGACATATTAATCACGCATCTCAGACTCCACAAAGCAGCACACGAAAGAAACAGAAGATGCTCAATTTTCCACTTCCTTGATTACTTAAGAAACAAAGCTAGACAACAGGAAATGGGAAGAGAAACAGGAAATGAGGGGCAGCAGCCCCCTGTCCAACACTAAAGACAAGAATCAGGGAGTGGGAAGTGTATCCGTGCACAGCACCACAAACGCTGAAAACAGGGGAAAGGCCTAGCGACAGCTTATCTCAATCTCCACAGTCTATTTTCTCACTCTACATCCATTTGTCTTTTGTAAATAAGGATATAAAAACTGGCAAATGACTGGTCTATCTAGGCCAGTGTTCTCTTTTCCATTAATTACATACCTCAAAGCTGTCTCTGAAAGCTAGACCTACACTAGAAACATTCAGGGGTGTGGCCCTAAGCCTTCCTAACTTTCTGCAATGTTATCATGCATAAACACATTTAAATGAGCATATCTCAAACTGTGTTTCACCTGAAACTATTATCCTATAAGCAAAGGGGATACTTGTTCAAATAAAAGTTTGGGGGACAAACCTGGAGTAAAGACAATTAATCAGGTTTCTCTACTGGAGGTCTTCAGAACCTTTAACACATACATAGGTAAAAGAACTCTCCCAGGTGGGAATGAGGGAATGAAACATGCAGCGTGTCTCAAATGTATGCTCTGCTTTAAGAAATACCTACTAATATCTCAAGTATTCTGTGGAAGACTATTTGGGAAACATGGATCTTGTTCTATGAACTACTATTTAGTTTTACTCTGAATAATCATTTACTCTGAATAAAAGTTTCCACTTATACTTGGGAACTAGGTAAGTGGCTTAGGAACTCTATTCCACTCACTTGGGAATACATGTGAGGAAATTCAAGAGTCATACGCTAAGAACCAAACAGAAAAACAACTGATCACAAAAACTGGCACCAGGTAAATGTGGAATAAAATTATTTTCAACAGCCTAACACACTGCAGGCAGTATCAGCAGAAATCAAAATTTAGGAAAGTAAACAAAGGATATCGACAAGACTAAGACAGTATAAATAAAAATGCAGCATCACCAAATGTTATTAGTCTGAAATCTAATCTTTCCACGTTTCAAACAACACGTGGTACCTTTATCTAAACTGTATCTTAATTATTTTCCAGCATTACATCAAAGAGACAAAACCAAGGCTTGACAGTTTTTTGATAGGCCAAATAACATTTTATGTAGTCTTATTAATAGTAAGGTATAACATTACTGTAAATGATAATGATGAACCCACAGGTTCAAACTGATTAAATGCCAAACAAATGTTTGATAAAAGAAAAGCATGTGTTTTGATCATATACTTACCACACTGTGCACAAATTGGTAACTTCTGTACAGAATTACAAAAATAGCAAAATGCTCTATTCTTCTGCCGTCTTGTCATGTAAAAGAAAATTTTAAAATTTAGTCAATATCAGATAAAAGGTCAGTCTATATTATTATATATAGATAGAAAAAGAAATGAATAAAAATTTACCTCTGACACTTGTCACATTCCTGTAAAACATAAAAACGTAACATTAATTTGTCTACTGGCTGAAAACTGCAAAGTTACTTGAATTATAAAGAATACCGTTTTTCGTGTTAAAATTTAAGTGACATTTGCCCAAACCCTCCAATTCCACCCATGAATACAAGCATCTATACATACTTTAACAACAAAGGTATGTTTTGGGGCATACCACACTAGAGAAAGAAGGGGCCTTTTCACAAAAGAGGCTAAATACAGTAGTGGTCTGTTTTTTGGATTTTTTTTTTTAAGCAATCAGAAAAATAATACAGAATGAACACAAGAAACAGTAGAGAACACAGTATGTTGAAGCTCACAGAAAATCCAGAATTCTAAACATGGTATTAAAAAGCTCTCCACGATCTGGTCTCTAACCACTTTTCAAACCTCACTGGCCTATTCTCTTTAGATTCAAGTCACTATTTGTCAGCCATTCTCAAAATATGTCTTGTATTTCTTCTTTTCCATGCCTTACTTATTCTAATACTTTTCCCTGAGAAGTCCCTCCTCACTTCTTCACCTACGGGAAGTCCTGGTGATGATCCCACCTCCTCTGTGAACTGTACCCCATCCCCACACTCACCTTTATCACCTCAGTCCTAATGAACCTTAATCCCAATTGTACCTTTTCTGCAGCACTTACCAAAGTCTAGCCCTCACTGTATATATTTATGTATGAGTCATTTCTTTGTCTTCCTTCTCTTCTCTAGAAATCACCCTGGCACGGACGAGGGAGTCCCCACTGTCCTATCTGTGCTATGTCATCTCGCTCCCCCTCACCCCCCGACCAACCCAGTACAAATGCTGGTTAATCCTGGGTTGAGCACCCACCCAAGCCCAACCCATCAGAGTTCTTTCCCTCTCTGAGGGCAACAATATGTGATGTGAGACATGGGAGCTATGGACCCAGTGGCTATGAACCCCCCAAAATGGAATAAAACAATCTGAGAAAATGGAACTAAATAAAAGCAAAAGACAGAACTACAGGTTGTTTCAGGTTCCAGCTGTCCCTGCATCCCAGCTACATCCATGCCCTTCCCAACTACACAAGTTAGCCCATTACTCATTCAATCAACTATTTCTCCCTGAAGTTACTTAGGTTGGATTTCTGTCATTGATAAACAGTAAGTAATACAGAAAACAACTGAGCTATAAGCTTGAGGAAACCAGGACTGTGTCATTCAGCTACGTATTCCCCTCAATGCCTAAAATAGTACCTGGCACAGAGTAGGCACACAATACACGTATGAGGAATTAAGTCACATTAAGCATTTCATATGTCTTCAATGAAATCAAAAAAGAAAAAAAAAAGAGGAGTGGGAACGGAAAAAGTAGAGAGGCGTGGAAACAGGAAGATACGGGACAACTCAGAAATATGGTCAAAGGAAGGGAAGAGGTAAGGATGACTTAGGATGAAAAGGCTCCAATTAATAGGACAAACTGAGGAAGGCATACTAGGTTAGAGAAGCTGGAGAATGTCACACAGTTCCTAGTATGTATTCCTGTTCAATACATATCTATTTGTCACCAATGGTAGCCAAGGTAATATGACAGGTTTCAGAAATAACAAAATCAAACAAAATTCACCACTACTCAGTGTTAACGAAAACAACAGACATGCCTTGAACATAGATTTATATAGTTTTTCAATTGATAACCAAAAAAACTTACCATTGAAGCATTGCACGGGTGTTTAGCTAAATCGATAGTGCTTCTTGACGCTCTTAGTTGTTTTTCACGTTCCCGGCGATTCTCTGCCTTCTTCCTCGCACCAGTCTTTTTTTTAGGCATCTCCCCTTCTTTCTACACAAGCAAACAGAGACGATATAATTGCCTTGTTGCATTTGCTATTTTAAAGAAACTAAGGAATAGCAGAATGAAATCTTCTAATTCTCATTAAACTTTAAACTCAACCCAGCTATTTTGATGGCTAAGCACATTTTAAGCCTTTATGCATCATTTAGCACACATCATCCCCAATAGATGGCTGTTAAAATAAGGCACTTATTTGTATTACCAAACAGTTCTAAAAAATGTAAACATCAAAAAGATTTATCCTAACAGCCAAAATGGTTTTCTTTCCCACAGAGCAAAAAAAGTTTCTCTGATATTCAATATTCTTTAAAAATTACTCTGTACCAAGTGAAAAAAAATTATTAGGAATATATAAATAACAAGAATCATTTAAAAGTATATTATTTACCCAGTTTATATCACTTTTTTAAGCCCTATATTCAGATGACCTGATGCTGCCAAGTCTTCAAGTACGTCTAATTTCTCCCATGTAATACCTGAATAAAACATCTAATAGTCAAGTCAAATGACATTAACTACAAAGCCAAACTACCCTCTCCGAAACGATATTAAAGGCATCTGAGTAGCTTTGACTCCCTGAAAGCTGCCTTTCCCGCTACTTTTACCTGCAGTGAGCATGTAATTTTAACAGGGTTCAAATTTAACAGTATGTGTTTACCACACATATCAAAATAAGGACTTTAAAACTGGCTTTTATCAGGTAGTTGAAAGAACTACCTCATTTAGAAAAACAAGGTCTTCACTAAATAACACATTTTTATTTGGCTTTTCATCCCATCTGAAGACACAAGTTCCCTGAGGGTTCCAGCCCTATCTTTCTTGACAATGTTTGCTTCCCAGCCCTGCCTGAAATAAATTAAGCCTTAACAAATGAAGAGATACACGAATGAATGAGTCCATGCGCTTGCTTTGAAATAGAATCTCAAATTTCTTAATATTCTTCAAAATACATGTATTTTTTTAAAAAGTCTTTTCTAAGAGACGTTCTCAAAAATCAACTGTGGAATTCCCTAAAAGCACAGATTTAGACTTCTAGGCTCTATCCAAGATCTACAAATTCCAAACCTCCGAGCACGGTTTTAAGTTTCACTGGTGACTGACACACAACCTTCCAGAAGACAAAAGTATTCAAAGAAACCAAAGTCGTGCCCATGATACAGGGAGAGAGTTCCATGAAAGCACACCTTGACACACACTTCTCATTACAATACAGCAAAATCATACACCAGCTTGTACCTGGAACAATACTAAGGTCACTCATAAAAGTTGTCCTAATTTCCGGGTTTCAACTCTGATGTTGGAATGCCCAATCAAAAAACCGCGCGGTGGTTAGTTGCGACTTAAAAAATATGAACAAACCAGACAAGGAGGTTTAGTGGGTGGTTACCTGAAATAACGTCCAAGTCCACTAGGTCACCCTTCCGGTATTTACAATGACAAAACTTACAGGGTGAAAAGTTGTGTACTGCCCTCGCCAAAGGAGCTAAAAATAATCACAGGGTGATCACCGGTTGAATTTTCTGCGTCCCCCGGGGAGAACCCGCTGGGAAAGTTGAGCCTCATTTTTTTCTCCTCTAGTTTGTTTTGTAAACTTAAAGAGTGAATTCTATTTCTCAGCGTTATACGGGTTTAAGCCCTTCTCCAGGAACGCTCCCACTTCTTCAGGACGCGGCCCGTGTCACGAAATGAGAAAACAGGCCCGGGGCCACTGAGGCTTTGGAGGCAAAGCCTGCAGCCGGAGGACCCAGCGGGGTGCAGGGGGAGCCCAGGGGAGAGTCAGCGGAGGTGCCACGCGACTCTCGGAACCAACGGCCGTCCCCGTCCGCGGGGCACCCTCCCTCGCGCGCGCTCCGGGCCGACCTCGCTCACCCTCGCGGGGAGGCCGGGCTCACTCCGGGGGCCGAGGGGCAGGGAATGGCGTGAGGTCCGCCCGCGGCGGCTGCAGATCCAATTCGAGGACCACGATTCCGGGGGAAAAAAATGCTACTAAGCCCCGAGGAAGGCGGACAGAGCTGCTTCCAGGCACTAGGAGCCGGACCGGATGTCCTCTGACGTCAGCACGTCGACAGGGGAAGGCCCGCCCACTTCTGTTCGCTCCGCCCCGTCCCTCCCCCTTCCGCGGGGGGCGGGTCTCCCAATCCTGGGCGGAGGACATGACTGAGAGAAGAGGAAAAATGGGGGAACAGAAGGAGGGAAAGGGTGGAAATTTTATTACCTCAATTTTATGTTTTCAGAAAAGGAGAAATCTAAGCGAAGAGAAAAATCTAAAAAGAAAAAGGAAATGAACTTACCACCTGGTAGTGGATCAGTTGACTCAAACAGAAAATTCTTGCCTAATTCTTCTGGAAACTTTCTGCTACCCGCATATTTTGTGCCCTCACATCCCACTTTTCGTGTTTGCTCCACAAGTTGTCCCTTTAGTTGTCCAGTGAAGTTCTGTGCTACCCTCCTTTGTCTATTTCCACTGGCCTTCTGGAATTCCATTCTTTTGTGAACAAGTTCTTCCACATTCTGAGCCTCTAGTGTGTTTGCTGCCTGTCCTTAGCTGAAACGTAACATCACCCCCACCCCCTTGCAGAGTCCGTTTGCTTTAAACTTGAAAGTGAAGGTTGCGCATTTTCCCACACTTCCTTCATGTCTTGGTTAGGGGGGTGGGGTGTGTCCCCTTGCTTCCCAGTGCCTCACTCACATAATTCATCCTCGTTTTTATGTAGCAGTGCCACTTTTTATCCTTCCTTGTTGCTATGTTTTACCCTCTCCTCACGGATGGAAGACTCTGGAACCTGACTTCCAACTTGTGCCATCACCCAGAATCACATTAGTATCTAAATGGAAGACCCATCCTCTTGGGTTCTGGATTTCTTCATCTCCAGTAGCCATCACCTCTGCTCCAAGACAGGCACCCACTCTCATGACTGTACCTGAGGCCTTGTCATCAGGTGGAACTACTCCACCACTAAAATCCAAAATTCAAACATCTAACCAACCAACTTCCTAATTACCAACTCTCTCAGCTGTCCCTAACGAAGACTTCGAATCTAATGATCCTTCTCTTTTCTCCCCATCAATTATCCCCCTGCTTTCTTCCCTTCCTTTCTTCCCCAGTTAATAAAACACAATTCATCACTTCAGTCACAATTCTCCATGTTTTTGTCCTGAGCAACCAACTGGAACATTCCCAATTCTGTTAATTCAACAGCTTGCCTTTTCTTTCCTACTCTGGACATCTGAGTGTTATTAAGGAGAAAAAAAGTTACACAATCATGATTCTACTCTAAATCCAAAGTCACTGACCTCCACAGGTCTTTCAAAATTGCCCTGCAAGCCTCCTATATTTTCCTAATCAAGCCCATCATTCTCATTTTCCATGAGGGCTTTATCACATCTTCTCCCCTTTCGTCAAACTTCTACCACTTCCTCCATCAATTTTAGCAGATATTATTGCCTCCTTTCTCACAGAGAAAATAGAGTAGTATCAGTAACAGCTAAACAATATCACTGTGTGCTCCTGGCACTCTAATTACATGTGTAGTGTTAACTCATAATTTTACACATGATGAAACTTGGTCAGAGAGACTGTACAACTTATTTCAATATCACCCAGATGGTTTCGCTTGCAATGTCGTCTATTGTAGCAGACTTAAAACTTTTGGTCTCAAGACCCCTTAAAACCTCTTAAAAACTGAGAACCCTAGCAAGCTTTTGTTTATGTGGGTTATATTCAATTGATATTTACCATATAAAAAATTAAAACAGATAAATTTTAATGTTTATTTATTACAAATTATCTTGATAAATCTATCACATGTTAACATAAATAGCATATTTCTATGAAAAATAACTATATTTTCCCAAACAAAAAACATAGAAGAGTGGTAATGATTTACAGTTTTATAAATCTCTTTAATGTAAAGCTTAATAGAAGGCAGGTGAATTCCTGTATCTGCCATTCCATTGAGAAATGTTTTTTGGTTTTTGTTTTTGTTTTTTTTGCGGTATGTGGGCCTCTCACTGTTGTGGCCTCTCCTGTTGCGGAGCACAGACTCTGGACGCACAGGCTCAACGGCCATGGCTCACGGGCCCAGCTGCTCCGCGGCATGTGGGATCTTCCCGGACCGGGGCACGAACCCATGTCCCCTGCATCGGCAAGCGGACTCTCAACCACTGCGCCACCAGGGAAGCCCTTGAGAAATGTTTTGATGTTTCCATTTTCCCTACAAATAGTTAGCCAAGGAAATGGCGCAGAACCCTCTGGGGAAGAACTGGGGGAATTATTACAATGTACATCTTTTATGATATTTCAGGGCCATCTTCCTATGGATCTGGCCTTTTCCCTATTGATGGTTTCCAGATCCAAAAACTGGCTCAGACTTTGAAACTGGGCAAAGAATTGTGACTCATTATTAGAGTATTGCTCTCTGGCTCCTAGTCATACGCTCCCTTGATTTCTTTCGTTTGTACAAAGTGAGCCATATCCTTGATCGCTGCCCATCCCATTTTGTTCCCAGAGTCACCATATTCTGTTATCCATCTCCCTAATTTTCTGAGGATCAGACCCCTCTCCCTCACTACCACTCTGTTCTTGTCACTCATTACAGTATGGGCCAGGTTGCATTGTAACTTAAGCCAAGTTATTAACCTAGTGACAGGAGGGAAGCTGGGGGCAGATCCTGAGGGGAGCACAGGTTATACTACAAAGAGGAAGCCTCTGCATGGTTTTCAAGCCAGGGGAGCACAGGCCATTAATGGGGAAAATTGGACCATGTTCAGACTCAGAGGGTTCAGGGGAATCCAGGGATTCAAGATCTTTAGGTATCACAACCCAGCCCATTGCATCAGGGTTTCTTTCCAGTCCAGCACTGTGACCGTGGCATGGCCGACCCAGCTGGGTTGTGTGGTTGTTGATCTTCTTTGGAGCTCTGCCTCACTTACGATTAAGTGCTGGGCCTGTTCCTCAGCTCTTTCTGCCCTCCCACTGCAGGAGATAAAAGCTTCTTTATCTGCTACCAAAGAGGCCTGAATTTTACTCTTAAATTTTTAATAACCTTTAATCATTCTCAGCCCTTTGCTTTTTCCAAAGAATCAACTTTGCTTAACAAAACTAGTTCCCCTGACCTTAAGATTGCTATTTCCCTCGTATTTCTTTCTTTTTTCCCCTCATATTTCTTAAATGCCTGATACACTGCACCCACTAGTGTTACCTTCCATTAGAATACATTGCAGTTCACTACTGATAAACGGCTAACTATTGCACTGTTACCTTGTGCCAAGGTCCATCTGTCCCTCATCTATCACCAATAAGGAAGTCCGTATTGACAGTGGCCAATGATTCAAGTCAAAAATCCCATATTAGCTCCTGTTTCCTTGGCTCAACCCTGACATCAACCATCTTGGGTTGGCTTCTCTGGAAGCGTACCCTGAGTCAAAGATGAGTATAGAGAGTTTGTTAGGAAATGCTTTGGGAATACCATCTGAGGAAGGGATGGTAGTAGCCATATTGGACAGAGGGAAGAGTTGGCCTGCAATATAGTCTCACTGAAGGCCTTGACTTTGAACCTGGCATGTCCCTTCGGAGTTGAGGCAAGTGGGCCCAGCCTTTATATACCTGTGACATCAGTCACTGGATGTGGGCTGACAAGGGAAGCGGCTGTGACCTGGGACCAGATCACTCCTTAAGAGGACTGACAGCTGCATTTTGTCAGCTTGCTGCAGTCCCCGCAGCTCAGGGAACAAGTCCTTCACTTCTGAAGAGGAATCTGGGTAGTATCCCCCAGTATTCACTACAAAGAGTGACGGCCAAATCAAGAAATATTCAAAGACAAAGAATCTTTATCATTCACAGACCCTCACTGAAAGAATTCCAGAGAGTGTGCTTCCCGAAGATGAAAACGGTATTCAGAAGGAAGGTGGGGGGGGGGGGGGGCGGGAATGCAAAAAACAATAGTGTATAATCAATTCATTGGACATATAGGGCAAATCTTAAAACATTATCCGGGGCTCCCCTGGTGGCGCAGTGGTTGAGACTCCGCCTGCCGATGCAGAGGACACGGGTTCTTGTCCCGGTCCGGGAAGATCCCACATGCCGCGGAGCCTGCGTGTCCGGAGCCTGTGCTCCGCAACGGGAGAGGCTGCAGCGGTGAGAGGCCCGCATACCGCAAAAAAAAAAAAAAAAAAAAACATTATCCGTACAAAACAACAAAACTATAATAAACAAATTGGATACAAAAACTAGGCAGAACTGAAATCTTCTCTAAATTCAATGCAATTCAAATCAAATCCTGAGAGGGACTTTAAAGTGGAATTTTACTAGTTAGTCCTAAAATTCATATGGATAAGTAAACCAGGAATATCCCAGACCATTGTAAACACCAGCAGAAAAGAATACCTTTATTTACTATAAAGTTCCAGTAATTAAAACAGATGTCAACAAATAGACAAATGTGACTGAATAAAAAGCCTAAAGACTCACATACATTTTGCAACTTGGTAAATGGAATAGTCTGCGTTAACGACAGTGAGAAGAGAGGTATCGTTCAGTAAATGATGTGGAGACTATTGGTGATCCATATGGAGGAAAATAAAATTAGATCCCTCCCTATTTAACAGCATACATAAAAATAAATTCCAGATGGATTAAAGATCTAAATATACAAAGCAAAAATATAAAACTATTGTAAGAAAATATATGAGAATGTCTTTTTGATCTCACGGTACAAGTGATTTCTTAAATAAGTCACAAAAAGCAAAAAATTACAGAAAATAAATAACGCATGTTACTGATTAATAAGTTTAATTTAATAAATTTAATTAAATAATGTATGTAACTGAATCAAAATTTTAAACTTCAGCATGAATAAAGATACCACAAGCAAAGTGAAAAGGCAAACTAAAAATTAGGGGATTGAATTTGACATGTATATAACTGACAACAAATTCATATAGAGACTCAATTATCAACTGATCAGAATTATCAAAAGAATCACCATTCAGTGAGAAAACCACAAACAACCGAAAAGAATTACAGGCAAAAGATATAAACAGAAAATTTTATAGAAGAGGAAATCTAAATAGCATTAAAAATATCTAAATCAATATTACAATGGAGTACTATTTTGCACCCAGCAGATTGGCCAAAATTTAAAAGTCTGGCAATTCAAAAAATTGAAAAAGGGTGGAGAAACATATTTTAAGCAATTCTGGTAGGAGCATAAATTGTTAAACCTGTAGCACGGTTTTGTTTTTTGTTTTTAGAAATGACAGCTGTACTTTTTGTTAAAGACTCAATTTTATTATTTATTTATTTATTTTGGGCTGCGTGGCCTGTGGGCTCTTAGTTCCCCAGCCAGGGATCAAACCTGTGCTTCCTGCATTGGAAGCGTGGTATCTTAACCACTGGACCACAGGGAAGTCCCCTGTAGCACTGTTTTTAATAGCAAAAGTTTTTAAACAACCTATCTTAGTTAGGGAAAGGTATAAATTATAGGCAATCTATACAGCAATTAAAATTCATGAACTTAATCTATAAGCATCAACATGGGTAACCCCAAAACATTATGCTAAAGAAAAAATCAAATTGAAATACTATTTATGTAAAATTTGTAATGCAAAAGACCAATTGTATACATAATTTATGGATACATATATATGTAGTAAAAGTACCGAAACATCCATAGAAATGATATTAACTTCAGTTTTTTTTGTTTTTTTTTTTGCGGTACACTCTCTCACTGCTGTGGCCTCTCCCGTTGCGGAGCACAGGCTCCGGATGCGCAGGCTCAGCGGCCATGGCTCACAGGCCCAGCCGCTCCGCGGCATGTGGGATCTTCCCAGACCGGGGCACGAACCCATGTCCCCTGCATCGGCAGGCGGACTCTCAACCACTGCACCACCAGGGAAGCCCCAAACTTCAGTTTTTTTATTATCTCCAGTGAGGGAAAGGAAACATATCGATGATGTGAGAGGTATTAACTATACTTTTGGCTGTCAGAAGGTAAGCCAGGACGAAGTGAGAGAGTGGCATGGACATATATACACTACCCAATGTAAAGTAGATAGCTAGTGGGAAGCAGCCGCATAGCACAGGGAGATCAGCTCAGTGCTTTGTGACCACCTAGAGGGGTGGGGTAGGGAGGGTGGGAGGGAGTCACAAGAGGGAGGGGATGTGGGGATATATGTATATGTATAGCTGATTCAGTTTGTTATACAGCAGAAACTAACACACCATCATAAAGCAATTATACTCCAATAAAGATGTTAAAAAAAAAAACTCCTCAGCTCAATTTATCTTTAATTATACCTTCAAAGTCCCTTATGCCAGGTCACATAACATATTCACAGGTTCCCAGGATTACAGCATGGTCACCTCTGTGGGGGTGGTGGGAGGGGGAAGATTTTGTTTATCACACCCTCTAAACATATACTCCTTATATCTTCTTCATCGGACACCCTCACTTGAATCCTTATGATCTGCCTTGACTATGGGAATCTTCTTTAACCTGGTATTTTGGTTTTCAGACATTCCTTTAAACAGGAATAAGAGAGGGAGAGATGGAAAGACACTGCCAATGCTTGATTTTGGGAGAGCAATGATAACTCAAGGTGATGAGAGAGAGACCAAGTGTTCCAGGAGTGACCATGCATGGACCTGGAAACATAGTGCATCGTCTTATAAAGGTATCGCCTTAATGATTTCATTTTTAAAAATCAAGATGCAAGACCCACTTCTGCCCTTCTCCACAATTGCACATAATTATTATTTTAGCAACTTCCCTTCCAACACACACACATACACACACACACACACACACACACACAAGCAACCAAAATTGGGAAACATAGTAACTTCTTAGAATCAATTTTTGCTCAAAGCCTGATCTGAGGTGGTTGGGGAATTTGGAATTGTTCCTTGGGACCTAGAAATTAAGAGGCTACTCTGTGGGATTTGAAGACATCATCAATTCTCTTATCAACAAAATATGTGTCTTTTATAGTGAAATGAGATATGTTCCCAGCTATTTGGCTCCCAAGAAGAAATATTTCTCCTTATAATGGATACCCCTTCACACACAAATCCTGAAACATATACATGTTTTGAACTGGAACAAAAATATTCATTAGGAGAATGATAACATTTTGTCCTGCCTCTATAAATCCATCATCTATCTCAATAACAGAAACTATTTTTCCTCTCAAATTTTGTCCTCCCAGACCCAATTCTCATTTTTTTTGTTTCCTTTATTACCTATGAAGCATAGCCCAGAAAGGAAAAAATGAAATATGAAGAGATAAATAATAGCTTAAAAGAATCTTCTATTTTATCATCTCAGGTCCTTTAGTTTCTGAGCATTCTAGAAAACAATGGGATATGAAGAACATTTTACGAGCATCGTATGTGAATAGCCTGTATACATTTACCAGCCGCTTAGGGTGTGACAGGAGATACAGAAATTCAAAATGATTTCTTAATATTTAAGGTTTATACTCTAAAATAAATGCAGTGAATTTCAATGTCACTTACTGGTTTAAAAAAATGCATCAAATCTAGCCTCCTGTTAACATTCTGGTCTTATATCAAATGACCTTAAAATGTATGTCAATATTTATTTGATGTAGGATAATTTTAAGAATGTTTATCCTAACTGGGTTAACTATGTTCAGAAAAGGCCTCAAGGCATTCATTTATAGGAATGTATCAGATGGCCTTGTCAAAATTCTACACTTAAAAATACCCCTGGGTTTCGCTTATATGAAAAAAATCCTTTAAAATTAATAAATAGTCTGAGCTTGTGGTCACGCTGAGATTAGAACATTCATATCTCTCACCCTAAAAACATTGATTAATATTCTACCAAAGACCAAGGACCAACTCAGCAAATGTAAAATGTGCAAAAGAGCATAATCATAATCTTTATATTTATATTATAACATAGGTTATTGAGAATTTTACCCTAACTATCTTATTTGGAGAAGACGTGTATCAGGGTTGTCCCTGCGAGTCCCCAGAGCTCTTGCCAATTCTGCCACTGACATTAACCTCAGTTTTTCTCCTTTAAAATCTCTCTCCACCCTCAGGGGAATATCAATTTAAATGGCACATGTTCATAGAACAGGGAGAAGGAGAGGAGATGAAGAATATATGTACGTATTGTGTCTACTAGATATTCAGTACTAGAGATGCAAAGATGACTAGGTAAGGAATTTTGTCTTTGTCTGAAAACACTGGGAAGTCAACGAAAGCACTTTAAACCAGGTGAGTGGATCATCGTAATTACTTGTTGCAATGATCTTTCGGGTGCAGCAGGAAGTATGCCTCCCTTTCGATCCTCACATCCAGCAGATCATAAGTTATCAGTAATAGCTCCTACGTGTCTCCTCGCTTTTCCATTCTCACCACCCCTGCATAAGGTCACTTCTTTCATCTATTCTCACATGGAAAATACTGGAGATTCTAACCACATCCGCCTGCATCCCTCCTCTAGCTGCAGAAAGACTGATGCTTCCAAACTGCAGCCTGCTCATATCGCTTCTCGATTTGAAATGGACCTCAGATCTCATAAAGTCCAAATTCCTAAACCAGGACGCTTCATGGCCTGAAGCCACTGGTCTTGGTCCACAGTGAACTCCTTCCAGTTCCTGAACATTTTACACAGCATCACCTTGGCCTGGAGATCTTTTCTCCCCACTCTCCTCTGCTCTCCCGCTGAGCCTTACTCATCCTTCCAAAATTCTTAAGAGAATTGTTACCCCTCTGAGGAGATCTAGAGAAAGTCTATATTTTTCTTCACTGTGCTCAGGAGAGCATACTTCTGTTACTCTCATAATTAGAGGCCGAGGAGGCCTGAGCTGACTCGCGGTGGTGCTGGTGCCACTGGTGGTTTCAGTGGTGGTGGTGGATTGACCCAAAGTCACACCTTTCCTTTGCAATGACCCTTTTCTCTCTCCACCTCAGAACCCAAGCAGCCCTCTTGGAAAAATCAAAAACAAAACGCAACAAAATCTCCCTTGAAGGTGCTCCCAAGCTGATTTGCAAAGATACAAAAACAAGTCCCTGAAAGTTTCAGGAGGGGTGGAAACAACCTTTTCAGACCTGGTGCCTTTAGGTCTCTAGTAAAATAAATAGAAGTGATCCTTGCCTATACAAAGACTGTAGTGGGATGAAATGGTGACTAGGACATAATTAGCTCTCAGTCAATCACACAGAATGATCAGAGGCCACACTTTTCATTATAATCACATATTTTTGTACTATGATCCTTTATATATATATGTATATTTATATATATCTACTGTAGATATGTATATTTACTGCTGAAGATAGATCCAACTGCATCGTCATATAATCAAAATGTATATTATGAAACAAAACTGGAAATAAATCTTTTGGCAGTTCCAAAGCAGCCATGAATTTTATTTTTATTTATTAATTTTTTTGAATTTTATTTTTAAATGCATGCCAAACAGCATACTTTTGTTTTAAGGATTTATTGCCACTGCTTTCTCCACATCCAGCGTTCCATTTTATAGACTAGTCTGCCGTTGCAGAGTGAAATATTATTGTTTGTTAATTTGGCAGTGGTCTGATCCCTAAAGACTTCTGAAATTATTTCACTGTCGCTATATACTTAATAACTTTCAGTCTTCTTCTCTTAAGACAAATGCTAATTTGACTACAGGCATTAAAATTTAACATGTTGTTATGAAGTAATGAGAATAATTTTCTTGTGCAATTCACAAACTGATTCTGAAAGCATTTTTATAAAAGATTTCAGAAATCTTTTAAATATTTGCAGAATGCTTTAAAGAAGAGTGTAACCTTCAACAAAACTAATTTGAAAAATAATTATTCTACATTAGTGTGATATTTTTAAACAAAAGTCTTACTTTAAACTTATACCTAATAAACACAGATAAAAGTATCTTTAAGAATATATTTATTAACAAAATATTAGGATTCTGACTAAACTCTGGCTGTGTTTACGACAAAAATGATTGACATTTTAGTGGACTCAGGGCTATTATTTTTATCTGCCCAGGAGGTTTTCCCATCTCTCTTCTTTTTTTTTTTTTTTTTTTTTGCGGTACGCGGGTCTCTCACTGTTGTAGCCTCTCCCGTTGCGGAGCACAGGCTCCGGACGCGCAGGCTCAGCGGCCATGGCTCACGGGCCCAGCCGCTCCGCGGCATGTGGGATTTTCGCGAACCAGGGCACGAACCCGTGTCCCCTGCATCGACAGGCGGACACTCAACCACTGCGCCACCACGGAAGCCTGGTACCTGAGCTTTTAAATGCCTACTTTTTTTCAACTTATTTCAGGAGCAGTGGTAAACCAGAACTGGAAACAAAGACAGTCCTATAAAACCAAATGCAAAGATTTGCTCTCTCACTATGCATAGATATTTTTTGATAGTGCCTTGTATCTTTGTATGGGTTATTCTTACTCTTTACTTTCACAAATTTTTGCCCTAGAGCCTTATCAGAAATTAATGTTTTTAAAATTCACTTTCTCCCTTCATCCGTTTATACTTCAAATGGTTGACATAGATTTATGAATTTAGCACTTTGAGTGTCAAGATCTATGTGTACATCTATGTAACTAAATAATCTATATTCTTGCTTGCCCACTATGAATATTGAGGGCTTACACAAAAAATTGAGTTTATTTTTATCTCCTTATTTTATAATTTTGTGCAAGAGACTGGAAAGTAAAAAACCTGCTTTTTTGCATTTTTAAAAAATTTATATACAGTAAAATTCATTCTTTGTGGTGTACAAAGAATGGTTTTTGACAAAAACGTAGTTATATTTACCACCACAATCAAATTAAAATATTAATGATTAAATTGCCAAAAAGGAGGAATGGAAACACTCAAAATCAAGAAAATATGCATCTAACAAGTATAAAGTTAAATTTATTATTGAATGATTCAAAACAACACTGATATATATTCAAAGTAAATTTTTGACAAAAAAATAAATGAAGATATTAAAAATTGGGTTGCAATTGTGAATTCACTGATATTTTAAGATGAATAATTTTCAGTAAAATGAAAATTTTATCATGGCATTTGTATAGCCAACAAAAGCTACAACTCAAATAAAAGGAAATGACACCAAAGGGTAAAAGAAAAATCATTTTTAAAACACTTTAGTTTGGGGACAAAACTTAATCCAGCTCTTGATATCAGCCACTGATGGGAACAAGATTGGTTCCTGCTAATGTTTTGAAAACTGGATATTAATGAAGTAAGTAAATCTCATCTTGCGACATACTGAAAATGATACTCCGTCATCCTCTAACTGATCAGGAGTTTGGGAGTCAGCTGGCCACCTCTCTGGTCCTCCTCCCAGTAAAGCAGATTCTGAGAGAAGGGGAGTGGAAAGAATCAATCACTTGGGCTGATGCAGGGAAAAGAAGAGTCAGTGTGTGAAAATAAAGGAGATGCCAAAATGCATATCTTGGCAAAGAGTCAAGGCCGACTACAGCTGCAATTCATCACCTTCCTCAATCCAAAGCCATGTACAGTGGGACGGTATAACACTTAGGAGAACTGTTAGTTTTAGGAGTTGGAACCTCAAATGCCAATTCTTCCTAACTTTGTATTTCTACTAAAAGCCTTTCTAAACTGAAGAGGAAGATTCTCAGAATTCACGGTAAACCTGAAGCACGAAACTTGTGAGGGGCAGAACCCAGGGCAACCCTTCTAGTTGGCTGGAACTAATGGCTTCTAAAACAGATCAATCAGATCCAACAGTTCATGGTACTTGTATCACTCTTCTCAAGAATCAAAGTCCTAAGAGGGGGAGTCTAACTGGTCTAATGTGGACCTTGTGCCCTCCCTGCTTTGCTATAGGAAGATTTGATCAACAATTTCATCAAGCGTCCTCAAATGGAGAAGATATAATCCCTTTAAAGGGGGCCAGGGTTTTGGTAGCAGAAGAAAAGGTAAAGACACGGCAAGGTAAAAACCCCTGCCAGGGCTTCCCTGGTGGCGCAGTGGTTGAGAGTCCGCCTGCCGATGCAGGGGACACGGGTTCGTGCCCCGGTCTGGGAGGATCCCACATGCCGCGGAGCGGCTGGGCCCGTGAGCCATGGCCGCTGAGCCTGCGCGTCCGGAGCCTGTCCTCCGCAACGGGAGAGGCCACAACAGTGAGAGGCCCGCGTAACGCATAAAAAAAAAAAAAAAAAAAAAAAAAAAAAAAAAAAAAAAAACCCCTGCCAGAGCCATCAGGCCTCCTTATTTTGAATATATCAAATTAATTTCTATTTTGAGCCCCATCCCATCAGACAGGTGGGAAACTGTATGTCATTTCTTAGAGATTCTCCATGCACAGGCATTTTGTTGCCGTTCCAGAGCTTTCTGCATCACCAAAGCCTACGGCAGGGGCACATGGATTCTACTCTACTGTCTACATAGATCACTTGGAGAATCCCATAACCTTTCTCCACGTGTCTGCCTTCTGCCAGCTCTTTGTCACTTCCAACCCGAGCTTTGCGTGTGGAAATCTTTAATGAGGTACCTGTGATTCCAGCTTCCCAGCATACTGTGTAGCCATTCCTCCTGGAATCACGTCACATGCTGGCATTTTTGTCAGGGAGCAATGTTCAGCTCTCTTTTACTGGTAAAACCTTCAGATTGCAAACCCTGTCACAATCCAATAGAACCTTTCAAAAAACTGCAGGAAATCTTTCTCCCCTTGTGTTTCTTCTAAACCATTTCACCCGCACACATTCACTTTACCTTTCTAGCAACTTTACAAAACTTCTAATTATCTTGCAGGCTTAGATTCTGAGCAAAGAAAGTCAAGACACTTTGCAGGTTACTAGCGCTTTCCATTCTAACCACACCTCCAACCCTGCCGCCACCCCACCACCACCCCTAGCCACTGAAGCAAGCAGAGCTGAGAGTCTAGGGTCAGCTTGTATGGGGCAGCAGAGGGAGAAAGACAGAGAGAGAGAGATTGTCATGGGGCATTGTTAAAGAAAAGATGCAGGGAGCAAGCCACAAAAATTATTATCTGAAAAGATGATGATCTAATCACACCAAGAACAAGGATTAGCACTCCTGGCAGATAGAAAATGACCTGGAACCAGTCCAGGGATGGAGCTCGGAGGCCTTGCAAAGCCTTTTAAGTAATCCCAGCTCAGGCTCACAAGGGCAAGTTGGGTTCACTTAAAAGGGCATCCGGATCCCCAGGAGAGAATTAAGGCTTTTTCCTGGTATCCTGTGAAGGAAGCTCTTCTCTTTTCATTTTTATGAGTAGTTTATGTATGTGCAAAGATGTGTATGTGTGCATGTGTCCGGAAAAAGATGTGTAGGGGGAAGGGGTGGAAACGTGCTTATTAGTCCTATGCTTTATATTTCTTCTTTGAGTATGTGGGCTTATCTTACGTAATAGTAGCTAATATTGTTAGGGGAACCGTTAACCTACACCGCCCGCCCTGGTCAGGTACAGTAGTAACCACTTGCATGAGTTATCTTACAACAGGAGCTCCTGGTAAGGAAGGCAGAACTGACAAGCTACCACCAATGGAAGAATTCGGGAAAGGTCAAAAGGAGAGAGGAGACGCCAGTCCATATGTCCTACCAACCTCCCAGAATCCTTCTTGCTGGAATCCATCTTGGCTGAGTGATGCGCACACCACCAGGAAGGACCCTGAGTCAGAGTGATTGGCCAGAGACAACCCGGAAACGAATCCTATCACCATAAAACCCAAGGCTGCGAGCCACATGACAGAGCAGTTCTCCTGGCTTCCCTTACCCTGCTGCTCTCCGCCCGGGTGCCCCTTCCCAATAAAGTCTCTTGTTTTGTCAGCACCTGAGTCTCCTCAGACAATTCATTTCTGAGTGTTAGACAAGAGCCCACTTGTGGGCCCTGGAAGGGGTTCCCCTTCCTGCAACAATATTATTGTGTCCATCCCATGTACCAGAGACCATTCTACATGCTTTCCATGTTTTAATTAACTCATTTAATCGTCACCACCACCCTGTGAGGTAGGTGTTATTATTATTGAAACCAAGCAGAGCCCTGTGGAGCTCTTGGGCACAGAGGCCTCTTTTTCTTGTCCCCCGTTTCTTGTAGGCAAGGCGCCAGCCTCCATGACCTTCCCTGAGTTCCAAAGGGCAGATTCGAACAGTTGCTAATCAAGGGAGGAGCAGCTAAGAAACCACCTGAGGCCAGATTACAGGGACCAGAGAAGCCCATCAAGATTAGGAGACGGACCACCTGAGACCCTGCACACACCCTCATCTTGTCAGCAACCCCGCCCTCGGGAAGTATTGTTATAAAACTCCTCATCAGATTCTCTTGGGTTGGGACACATAGTTTTTCGTCACAGGAGCCCACTGTGTCCCCCTTTGCCTGGCAAAGTAAAAAAGCTATCCTCTTTTACTTCACCCCAAACTCTGTCTCCAGGCTTCCCTGGTGGTGCAGTGGTTACGAATCCGCCTGCCAATGCAGGGAACACAAGTTCGAGCCCTGGTCTGGGAAGATCCCACATGCCGTGGAGCAACTAAGCCACGCACCACAACTACTAAGCCTGTGCTCTAGAGCCTGTGAGCCACAACTACTGAAGCCCGCAGGCCTAGAGCCCATGCTCCGCGACAAGAGAAGCCACTGCAATGAGAAGCCCGTGCACCGCAACGAAGAGTAGCCCCCGCTCACTGCAACTAAAGACCGCGCACAGAAAGGAAGACCCAAACGCAGCCAAAAATTGATTAATTAATTAATTTTTAAAAAAAAAAGAAAGAAAGAAACTGTCTCTGCGATTCGATTAAGCGCCATTGTACAGAGAAGCTGAGCTTTAGGCATCATTACCTGCATTTCTTAGAGCAGGGAACTGAGACTCAAAGTCAAGTAAGAAAGTTGGGATTTGAACCCAGGCTGTCTGGCTCCAGAGTCCACGCCTATTGCCACCTTTCATGTGAATTGTGTTTCTCTAAGCCTGCCAGTTTACATGCCAGCTCTTTGGTTAATTCTACCCTTATTGCTTACCTTCTACATGTGGGGTCTACATGGTGGTGCTTTCTCATTGTTTGAGCCCAAATACGATGAATAAAATCTTGTCCCTACCCTGGAGGAGCTTACACTTATAAAACTGTAACAGGCAGTGTGATGGGAGTCAGTTTTGTCAAATAGACCTAAAAAAGGTCTGTGGTTCTCTATTTATAATTACTCTAAAGTTTGATATTATTATTGTAAAACACCTGACATTTATTAGATAAGAATTTTATGTGGTCCAACCTAAACTATCAAAATAACATTAGCTACTAGGATTCAGTTACGTGTTGAAACACTGAACATTCATTAACATGTAATGGCTGAATAACTATATAATAAAGTGATACTATATAAAGTACTATATAAATAAAGGTTCTAATCCTTTTTCATGAGCTATTGTTACCCCAAAACTGCGTTCACCCTCTTGGTGGGTGTCAGGCCAATAGACACAACCAAGCCAAAGACTGGGAGAAAGTTGACCGTTTGCAGCAAGTAAGGAGAACACCTGGGATCTTTCCCAAAGCAGCGTCTCCCTGAACAGCAAAATTGGGGAAGTTTTAAGCTCAGGGTCCATGCATATTCGTGAGGGGGCTTGAGCAGAGGAGAATTCAGCATAGAATCCGGGCAAAGGCCCAGAGTGTCCAACCTGTAGTTGATTAAAGTCAGGAGTCAACACCATCATTCCATCCTCCACCTGGTTAGGGACATTAGTTCCTGCAAAACTCAAAGACATGTTATTATGTACATCCCTTGAGGAACCAGAACCCTGCCCCCATTGCTGCGCTATTGTTTCTCCACTGCTTCTCCCTTGTTTCTGCATTCCCTCCCTTCCCTTAAGATCATTAATTACTGAGACTTGTTCAAGGGCAAGCCTTGTGCCCAGGCTTAGATCACTAAATGGCTTAGGCCATTCCTAAGCCATTCCTTGTTCTCTTTCTCCAGGGACACTCTAACTTATCAGCTTACACTATAGTATGCTAATAAAAATTAATCATCCCTAGAATACTTTCAGCTATCTTTCAATATCTTGAATGTATACAATACTATACCTCCAATTTCATTCATAGGAATTATTGTGATATATAAGGACTCCCCCTGTCCCCCTGAGAGAAAGGCATTGGTGCCGGTTAAGGGTACCTGTCAGATTTTTCTGTTAACCTTCTGTTGGCGTTTGCCACGTCGGAAGTGTGTCATTTAGAGTGTACAATATGTGTGTTTCAAATGGCGTGTCCTGTGAGCAATCAAGTTTTGTAAAACCATGTGCTTATGGGAATTGGGATGACAATGCTTCATTGCTCTTTACGGTCTACACAGATGTAGCCATTCTTCCTCAGTGGCCATCCTAATTTATCTAAGAAAAAATTCAGAATAAATTATCTTCCTGATCATGTAAAGAGGAAGTGAAACAGCAGTGGGAAATTGGATGGCCAGTTTGTGTTTATCTACAACTAGGGACTTCACCTCACTGCCCCCTCACAGCAGAGTAATTCCTTGGGATGGAGCTGCCCAAGCATCTCTGCCTCTCTCTGCAAGATTTGCACCAGACAGGCTCATCTCTCATTTCTGGCTCCTACATCCTACTCTGTGGTACCACATTTGGTGACTTCAGTAGTGAATGCCCAGCCAGGCTGACCACTGCCCTTACAGCTGCCCTATAGCAGGTAGAGGCAGCAGAGTCAGGGGTGATGTGTTTGTCACAAAACAGAATCTGTGGGGAAAAAACATGGCTTAAAGTCTAAGCTTGTGAAGACGGAGATACTGTCTTCGTCATCATCATGTCCCCAGTGTCCAGAACAGTGCCTGGTACATAGTAGGTGTGAAGCTGAATCCGGTTTCTGTACCCTGACACTGAATTAATTCTCAGAGACAGAGTTTTAGGTGAAGAAGAAAAGAATAGCTTTATTGCTTTGCCAGGCAAATGGGGCCACAGTGGGCTAATACCCTCAAAACTGTGTGTCCTAACCTGGAGGGAGTAGTGAGAAGTTTTACAGTAATGGTTCAAAGAGGGCGTGAAATGCTCGTGGACATTCTTCTGATTGGTTGGTGGGGAGGTAAGTGGGAGATTGGTGGCATCATCAAACTTCTGGTTCCAACTGGTCTCAAGTCTACGTGCTTGTGGGCAGCATACCATTAATTTCTCCCACCTGGTGCAGGTTTCAGTATCTGCAAAACTGCTCAAAGATATTGTTATGTGTATCCCTGCAGGGGAACCAGGACCCTGCCCCAAGGCTGCACTGTTGTTTCTTTTAACTGTTCCTCCCTTGTCTCCACATCCCCTCCCTTCCCTAATTAGCATCTATTTGAACTGGCCCTTTGGAACTCAGGGAAGGTCATGGAGGCTGAATGAAGCCTATTTCCTATAATCAAGAAATGGAGGACACAGGAAGGCTTTTGAGCCCCACAGCGTCCTGCTCGATATCAGGTACCCCACAAATAATCATTAAAGGCAAGAAGGAAGGAACAGAATTTGACTCACCATGTAAAAACCCAGGAGATGTTGGGAAATCAGAAGCAAAGAACTGGAGATGATGCAGAGTGGGTTAAGCCCATAAGAGAGCACTGGGGGATGAATTAGAGCAAATACCATGAGGCAAGGAAGAAGACAAACCAAGTGCACCAAAAAACAGAGTGCCAACCACTCGTTTATTCATTCAACAAACGTGTATTGAATGCTTACTACGTGCCAGGCAATATTCTAACTGCTAAGATACAGTAGCAAATAAAACTGACAAATATTCCTGCCCTCATAGATTACATTACAAGGGGGACAGACAATAAATAAGATACATGAATAAAATATACAGTTCATTAGGGAATTTCCTGGTAGTCCAGTGGTTAGGACTCTGCGCTTTCACTGCCAAGGGCCAGGGTTTGATCCCTGGTCGGGGAATAAAGATCCCACAAGCCATGCAGCGTGGCCAAAGTAAATAAGTATATAGATAGATAGATAGATAAAATACATACAGTTCGTTAGATGATGGTGTTAAGAAGAACACTAAAAGCAGGGGAGAGTGACATAAAGTGTAGGAGGAGCTGCGGTTTTAATTAAGGTGACCACGGCAGGTGTTACAGAGAGGTTTGTGAGTAAAAAACCAGAAGAAAGTGAGACGTGATCCCTGCAGCTCCCTGGCAGTAGAACCTTCAGCCAGGGAATGGCAGGTGCAAAGGCCCTGAGGTAGAAACTTGCCTGGCGTGTTTGAGGAATGGGAGGGGACAAATGTGGCTCTTTCAGAGGGAGTGAAGAGGAAGGAAGTAAGGGGTGAGGTCAGAGAGAGAAAAGGACACCATAGCACTAGGTTGGAAAGGTCATGGGGAATTACGCATGGCAGAGTGCTGTGGATGAGAGCACGACGTGGCCTCTGTCCTGAGTGAGATGGGAAGGAAGCCACTGCTGGTCTTTTCTCACCCTCTCACCTTAGACCATCCCACATGTTCCCTCAGCCTGGAACGCTCTTCCCCTGTGCTGTACCTGACCAATGTCTGTTCATCCTCAGGCCTCTGTCACTTTCTCAGAGAGGCCTTTCCTGATGCCACTGTCTAACCTGCACTTCCCACCACTGTCAACCGGTCATTCTCTCTACCAGCTGCTTTCCTTCAAAGCATGAACCACAAACTAGCAGTATACACATATTTATATAGTATCTGTTTCCCTCGCCAGGCTATAACCTCCATGAAACAGAGATTGCTCCGTTTTATTCACTACTGAACACTCTGCATACTTAAGTAATTAGCCTTAAAATTATTAATGTATACCGCCAAAAAAAAGTTATTAATGTATTTTCCTCTCTTGTGTTTCTGCACGCAGGACTTTGTCTCTAGCTTGCCTGAGGCGCCCAACCGCCTGCTGGAAGTGGGGAGAAGACATTAAGGTTATTATGTTAAGAACGGAGAGAGAATTAAAGAATTTATTTTCATTTTCTCATATTCAAAATAGGGGTTTTGCAGTCAGGCAATTGGCTTGAAGGAATTTCGTGTTTTCTAAATCCTTTAGCGAACCAAGCATTCAGGATTCAGGCCACTGATGCCCCAGGAGAGGAAGCAGTTATTATGTCACGGAAATCTTGACTGGAAATGGAAGAAACAGCCCAGCTTATGCTCCGTCTTGTTCACAGGGATCTGTTGGGGACGAGGGGCAGGCAGGGGCAGGATAGTCTACAGAACCATTGAGGAGCAAAAGCAGGAAAGATGCTGAGGCCTGACCAAGCTGAGTAGGAAAACAAACGGGGCTGGGACATACCAGCCTCAGGCTGCAGCAGCAAACACCTGGAGGCCCCCAGACATGGGACTGTCAGCCCTGGGTGGATGCAAGGCCAGGAAGCATCCCCTGCCAAGACATTCTTTAAGTGCTTTATAAACAACATAAAGCATTGTCTATATGGATGGATGGATGGATGGACGGATGGATGAAAAAATACATAGATCTAGATAGCTAAATCTATTGTGTATCAATGCATTACATTAAGTATTACGTATGTGTATTATAAGTTTTGTATTTATTGCTACTACATTTATTATTTGTAAAGCACCCTATGGATCCAAGCACGCCATCTCCCCTCCCTTCTCTAGGTATCTCACCCCACCAAACACACAGATGCCCTCTTGGACAGGAGCTATGTGGAAATACAAGGAAACGTGCATTTTTATTTTTAGTTTGTTTTAGATAGGAGTACTATCTAAAAGGGCTGTTTAAATGATTGCATCACACAAAGTTTAGCCTTCTGAGGAAAAGCAGACTGACTAAATAAGCTACATTTTCTTTCCACATCTGAGTGGAAAAATCTGCAAGTTGGCTGCATGACGGCACCCATCTGGGATGCTTAAGCCCCTGTGGGAATCACATATTTACACCGCTGACAGGTAACAAGTACCCAGAGGAGAACTTGAGAGTTGAAGCTTCTTGATGCCAGCACGATGAAGAAAAATTTTGTATGCAGGCAACTACAGATAATTAGCAGATTAAAGAAAGGAAGGGGAAGGCAAGTAAGGCCGTTTCTCTTTCAAAGGACTGAACCTCATTTAGGAGAAGGAAGCCTTATTCTAGCAACCAGGGCCCAGGATGTTTTTAAAAATTATGCTTCAGAGAAAGAGAGCAGACTCCATACCTATATTTAAGCCAATAAGTGTTTCCAGAGCTGGTAAATACGAAGCAAAGGTTGGCTTGAGAAGTGCACAAAGAGAGAGAGTGGAGACATTCTAGTCTCAGGGAGGTTCACTCAGCTGTCATTTGTTTCCCTTCTGGGTCACAGAATCAAGGCCAAAGAGACCATGGAGGTAAATTTGGGTTTGGAGACAGTGTCCCATATAGCCTGCTATCTTTGAACTGGGGATACATTGCTTCTCCAGCTAAGCAAGATCCCCTGAGACTCATCTTTGTTCAAGGGAAACTCTACCTGCCCACATGGCCAGGATCCCTGAAGCACCAGTATTGGGAAAGCATGGGTTTCCTTGGGTCTAAGATCTGTCCCTAGACATAGGACGTGACCAGCCCCAGATTCACCCAGTCACCCTCGGAGGCTCTGGGGGCTGGGGAAAATCGGAAAGTAGATTCAAGCAAAGATTAAGCTCTTGCATTTTGGGAAAAGGGAGAAGTGACCCCTAAATAAGAGTAAATATCCACTGAAAAATGGGGAAGTTTTATTACAGGGGGATTGTTAAGTAGGTGGACTATTTTTTTAAATACCTTCCAGCGTAGAGTTATTTACTGGTCAACTCGTCTTTCTCTATCATTCCCCCATCCTCCAGTATGGCTAAGGTATTAGGGATCCCAAAAGCCCTCCTTCCTGGCCCAAGGGTATGCAAGGAGTTCCTAGGAGAATAGAAAAGACAAATAAAAATTAACTTCTTTCAGCATTAAAGGAATTGTAGCAAAATAAGGGGCTTGAGGAAGGCGAGGCAGGGGATGAGATGTGTGTGTGTGTTCTTCTGTCTTCAGTCTTTATTCTTGCTTGGGGAAAATGTGATAGATAAACCTATGGGAACACAGAAGGTAGAGAGCTTGGTTCTTTGTCACATGTAGGATTCTAGAAGGAGAGTGCCTTGCATCTTTGCAGCAGTATTGGTGGGGGGGTCGATCTGGCAGAGGGAAGGCTGAATTTTAGCTGTCTTGAGTAAGATGAGACCCAGAAGTTTGCACATGCCCTTTGGATACAGAGGGAGATGTGAACAAAAGCTGAGTTATAACCAGAGGTTCTGCCATTCAATCTACAAGAGCAACGGGTTGAGATGGAATATCAAAACCAGTGTCAAATTGAAGGGGCTCAGGAAGGGAGCCGAGTAAGGCCACGTCAGCCAGGGGGTACCTGCGGCCCAGACCACATGAAGAGAGACAACCATGAGCTACAGCAGCTGAAGATGAGCAGCAGAATGACCAGGGATGGGACCAGTTCCAGCTTAGTGGTCACCACCCAGAGAGCAGCCCGGACCAACGACTTCACAGCTGAGACCAGTGAGGGACCAAAGGTCACTGAACACATTTAAGGACCCATCTCCCTTCCCCCATCATGAACATGCAGAAGGACAATACGTAGTTAGGAGATCTACCATCATGATCACCTAGGCTTCTGAAGTGCTTTCCACACTACGACTGGTAATACATGGCCCTTGCAAGGTAAGAGCACATACTTTCTGACTTTTCCTCACAAGAACACAAATGGCCACAGCTTTTAGGGGTGATATGCCAAAGCAATTAAAAGTGGAAAATGTTTTTTTTTTAGTTTGGTTTTGTTTTTTTCCTACTTGACCTGTTGATAGCTGTTGGACACTTTACTCCTTTAATCAATTTTTCTTTTCAACAGGATCAGCACAGGACACCCACATCTAAGTGCTTAAGAAGCTCCAGTGTAGACTGACATGCTGATCCCTCTGAATCCTGGGGAAATCAATACAGGAAAGACCTTGAGGTGCTAGGTAGCTTTTCTTAAGGCTATGATCGGAAAGAGGCTTTCCACAAACTACCTCCCCATTCTCACTCTTTTCACTTTCAACCTCTTCTCACCACTGATTATAAAAATGCTGGGTCTGTCTCTAAATAGAGCCTCCATTGCTATGGTATGAGTAACTTACCACTTATGCCCAATCACCATGCAGCACAAAAACAACTACACGCATCTTTAAATATATGCTTGATTAACTTTCCTATATATTTTAATTAACTAATTTATTTTTGGCTGTGTTGGGTCTTCGTTGCTGCACGCAGGCTTTCTCTAGTTGGGGCCAGCAGGGGCTACTCTTCATTGCGGTGCATGGGTTTCTCATTGCGGTGGCTTCTCTTGTTGAGGAGCACGGGCTCTAGGCACACGGGCTTTAGTAATTGTGGCTCACGGGCTCAGTAGTTGTGGCTCGCGGGCTCTAGAGCACAGGCTCAGTAGTTGTGGCTCATGGGCTTAGTTGCTCTGCGGCATGTGGGATCTTCCCGGACCAGGGCTCGAACCCCTGTTCCCTGCATTGCCAGGCGGATTCTTAACCACTACACCACCAGGGAAGTCCTAACTTTGCTATATATTTTAACACTGAACTCTCTTTGGATGAGCACCATCTTCGTGTTTGTAGATCATGACACATGGACATTTGATGACAGCAAAAAAAAAAAAAAAAAAAATTAGAAAGAACATTTGTATGCAAAAGAGAAAGCATCATTGAGTCAGTAAGAACTTCTGTGCATGAGCAATTGCCAGGGCCCAATCAAAGAAACAAACAAAAGGCAAACAAACAAAAAAAAATACAGGGTATTTTCAAAGAGGTCAAATCAAGACTATCAAATAAATGAATTTCAAAAAAATTGTTCAACTTGCAGAATTCATTTATTATTAATTATATACAGATGAAAAAATTTAAATAGTTCAGGTCCATCAATTTCAGCACCTAATCACAATTATAGGAAGATTATGTAGATTCTATTTTCTTTCTTTCATGTGAAAGTTCAGTACATTAGGTGACTTTATAGCATTCCATGCTGAACTACCAACAATTACCAAAAACATTTGTCCATTTTTCTTTTCATTCTTGGTGAAATGAAATGTGAATCCACTTGCCCTTCAAGGGCACTAGTGACTTAAAATACCACAGGTAGAAACTCAGTGACAGGTCATGTGCTAAGAGTTGATGAATAAACCCAAAATGCTGTGATTGAGTGGTGAGTTACTCGTATACGATAACATCTCTAGCATGAAGCGATTTTGATTAAACTGTGTACTTTAGAAAGGCTGGGTGGGTGAGGGGCACTTCTATCTCATATTGCCTTTTCAAAAAATAATGAATATAGACAAGTTCACCATAGCTTTCTCTTGAATGTCCCAAATCATGAGGTTACTGATCTTACTTTATTTATATAAATAACAAATTATTGCAACCTGCTATAAACTTCTACATTTACTACTCTAGAAATTATACTACCATAGCAAAAGGGAAATAACACCCTATTCAGGAAGGCGGAACATTTGAAAATAATAAGAAAAGTATAATCTTTTAAAAATAATATATGCTGTGCTTATACATTTAATCTACCATATAAATGGGTGATTTGCTGATTCTGTGCTGAATGTTTTTTAAGGAAAGTTCAGATGGCAGGTATGACACCAAGCAGAGGAGGCACATACTAAGGTATGAGAGCAGGTCACCACCAAGAATGCAGCTTTAGTCCTGTAATAAAGCAAATTATAAAGGGTTGGACAGAGTCCCCGTTTAGGACCCGTCGTGGGTTCTCCGGTACCTATTCAAAACCCATTTTCAATTCCCTTCTCCACTGTCTGTTACTTACTCTAAGGGTTGGACAACCGATTAATCAATTTTTTTTATAGCTGCAACAGTCATGTAACCCAATTCTGGTCAGTGAAATGTAAGGGGAGGTAATGGAAGCTCCCTCCTAGCTAAGAGAGTGGGAGTGAGCTCTTATCCCCTGCCACTTGCCCCTGCACCTGTGGGTTAGAAAAGAGGCTGCTGGAAGCCACAGTAGTCCTCTGACAGCCATGTGGGTAGGACCATGACAGTCACAGAGACCCCCAGCCCCAAAGTCCTGACTTTGTGAGCCACTGAGAGAACGTGGGCAACAACCGACATCCAGATTTCTTGTAACGTGAGAAGACCTCTGAATACCACCTGGTATTTAGAGCCCACTGCGTTTTAAATAGATACCCAATTATTTGAGACACCTGTGAATAAGAGGAAAAAGACAAATTGGATGGTCACCAGAGGTGACAGAACGGCCAAGTCAAAGTTTTTGGCTTTGTTGACTCAGCTGTGTTTTGTTTCCCAGGAGAGAGTATCAGTGCGTGCATCTGAATTGGGGAACCCCAACTTTCTGATCAGTTGAGCAAACTAGGTAGTGGATTTCATTGTATCTTATCATATTAACAGGAGATCTTCTGGCTTAAGAGTAAGTGGTACTGGGCTTCCCTGGTGGCGCAGTGGTTGAGAGTCCGCCTGCCGATGCAGGGGACGCGGGTTCGTGCCCCGGTCCGGGAAGATCCCATATGCCGCGGAGCGGCTGGGCCCGTGAGCCATGGCCGCTGAGCCTGCGCGTCCGGAGCCTGTGCTCCGCAACGGGAGAGGCCACAACAGTGAGAGGCCCGCGTACCGCAAAAAAAAAAAAAAAAAAAAGAGTAAATGGTACTAACGAATCTGCGTCCTCTTTCTCCCAGGGCTTCATGTGGCATAAGGGTGGAACAGTAGCTAGAGGGCTCTGGCCTGACAGTGATCGCGCATTTAGAGGTTACAAGGACAGAGTTACCGCCTGTAGCCATCCACAAGCAAAAGGGAAACAAATCCCCCCAAATCCCATTCAACTGTATCGTGGGAGTGGCAGAAGGTGACAATGTCCTTTACTGAAATACGAGTGGGTTTCAGCAGTTGTGAAAGGACACGGCCCTAGCAGTGAAAAGCCCATAAACAAGGGAATATCTTGAGAAAAGAAATTTAACCTTGAGAAGAATATGGAATGTTTATACAATCAAATGACCTTTTTCTTTGCAAAACATCTCATTATCGAACTCCTTTAAATGTTAAATCCCCTTGGCAATGAAGGAAGAACTACAAAATGCTTAATCTAAACTGATGAGAAATAATGCCGATCAAAGTTTAATTAGAAATGATAACAAGGAAACTCACAAATTCCAGTAGGAGAAAAGGAGGCAATATTTACTGAGTTATCCTCTGAGGAAATATGGATCGGCTGTCTACCCCTGGTGCCACTCTTTCCAAATATGGTACCTGCCCTGCTACAGGATTTGGTCCCATATGGGAGAGAAACTTTTAACAAGTAAGAGATCTTAATATGTAATTATACATTATATTCCTATACATATACATGGATTTCTACACATATGTTTCTCTGAAGAAAAGGAGTAGGAATTTTACTAAGAGAGGAAAATTTTTTTTTAATTCTAATTTAGAGATCAAATAAGGTTTCCTGGAGAGAGTGGCACTGAGTTTAGACCTGAAAAATTCCTAGGTGTTAGTCTAGGTAGGAGTATTCAACTGTGCAGGAATACTTTACATTGCAGAAATACATGATTGAACCAGAAAAAATTTAAACTTGACATTAAGAGGCAGTTGGAGAGCCTAAACTCACATCCGTGTGAATCTCATCTGCCCTGGTTTTTGTCAGTACAAGTTCACAGCTCTGTCTGTCCCACCATTCTTTTGCCATCTGTACCCTCCCCCAACCCGCTCAACCCCAAGAACTCTTCTCCTTCAAGCTAAAGACAGTAAGTGAATGATAAATGGGCCTCCCCGCTGATAATTTTGAGTGGTTGAGAAGTGGCCCTGCTCTTTTGCCCTGAAATTCCTCCAGAACTTGTCCTTTCTGACACATTGCTCACACAGAAAAAAATTAAGAAAATGTAAGAGAAAATTAACTTCCTTGAATCTGAAGCACAAAGATTTCTCTTTTACTTCTTATTGAGGAAATTATCATTTTTAACCTTGATACAGCTTTGGACCTCAAATTAGATAGAAAGCCTCCAATCAATATGCTAGCATTGTTAATTCAGCTCTGGAGAAAATAGAATGTGCAGGAGTGCTCTTATGCGCACTCTCTCTCTCTCTTTCACACACACACGCACATACACACACACACACACACACACGCACACACACACACACACAGTTTGCAACAGACATTGAGAAAATATCCTTAGTTTCAGCCCTAATTCTCCTCAAAAAAAGAAATCCCATTTCAGACACCTCCATAAAGAGAATTTCTACAACCTTTTTTTCCATTTTACAAATACTCTAGAATTTTTAATAAAACCTAAAGATTTTTAGCCTACTTCCTTCTAATCAAATGACCAGATTTGTCAGTTCTATAGATATTTGAGGACAAAATATTGCAGTTTAATTTGAAAGTGTAAAGTTGTCATTTCCCCCTAAAACTTTAGCGATCAAATTTACTTTACGTTTATGCCACACCATAACAGTATGAGAGTCTTTATGATAAATAGAACACGAACGTAAATAAAACCAAGCAAAAAACCCTTTGCTCTGAAGGAGTTATCAGCAAACACCTCGGATCTCCCCAAGGTATCAATTCAATTTGCTGAGAGGTTAAAGTGATAAAGCACCAAGGCTCTTAATTTATTCTGTTCCATTAATTTTCTTCCATTATGTCAGAGAAAACAGAACAAGAACTGAGTGTGAGAAATAATAGATCCAGGAAAGAGAACATCAGGGCATGCATCTAGATTGTAGAAATTCTCTTAAAGAAAAATTGGCTTCCTAGGAGAGTTTGACGTTCCAGGACAATGCAATGTCCTATGCCAGAGTTTCTGCCCTGATATTAACGTACATTTGAAGCTGTATCATGGATGGGGCGGGGGTGGGGGGGGAAATCAAGGTTACATGCCCACAGCAATGTACCTGCTCTGTAAATCTGCCATGCTGCCAGACCCTACTATCCTCAGTAGACATATGGACCAGGTTTAGGATGTATCAGAATGGAGCAGCAAAGATCTAAGCCTGGATTTTCTAAGGTGGGCTCATTGGAGGGAATTAGAAACACATTTTAAAGAGAACATTGTAATCTTCCCTTTTATAGGATTGTGTACTACCTAAGTCCAGGATACTTCCTCTTGTGATATTCCTAGTTTCGGATGTAACTATAGATTGTCTCTAAAGATAGTATAGAATTAAACTTTTGAATATGTTGAATTTTTTACTAATCCTTGACTTCACATAAAACCAACCGCCATGAGCGTGTTCAGTAGAGATGCTCAAAAAACTAAGAAGCTCCGAGCTAGTGACATTAAAATCTTAAGAATACGAGGCACTAAGTGAGCTATTTTGCTGGTTATCAGAATAAAAGATGAGGAAAGAGTTATAAAGTCGATTCCTTGAATATACTAAAAATATTACCATAGTCTTGTGTGGTGAAGGTTCTTTTTCATCAGATTTTTACTTGCTTTGTGCTTTACTGTTTAGTTGAATGCTTAAATGGTAGCTTGTTTGTGGGTAAAAGTAAACAAAGCAGTACTGCCCATGACTGGATGAGAAAGTTAGTCTAATTCTGAGATGCAGTATTTTGAAGTTCATTTTTGCAATGGACCAAGCCACGTACTTGAATTTAGCTCTTCTCAGTAACATTTTGCTTCAAAGTAAAATGAATATTCTGGTTTTCATAAATCCAGATTTTGACCCCAGTATAATTAACACCCAAGTGAGTATGGTTATCTTGGGCCTAGAAGAAGGAGGCTCCAACCCTGGAAGTTCACCTGGCTGACTTAGCATCGTGGGCACAGAGCTCGCCGGCTGGTGGATGTACAGTTGGGTCACATCTCATCCAGGGGTTAGGTTTTAAGGTCAACCGGTGAGTGTGTAATACCCTTTTAACCACTCACAGAGCATAGCAGTCATTGCATGGGGTTGAAGGTGACTTGGGAGATTCAGTTACTGGCCCCAATTTTTCACCTCTATCCTCCCTCATCCACACTGTTGCCACAGTCCCAGTGTGGCAAGAGTGTATTTCTCTGGCCCTTGGCTTTTGTGATTTGCTTTGGCAAGTTTGGCGGTTCCAACTCTAGGTCTTAAGAGTTCTCATGAGTTTCCACTTGCTCTCTCACACCTCTGCCATCACTATGAGAAGCACATGTTGGCTCAGCTAGCTCATGGTTCCAGGACAAAATAAGAAATACGTTGAACAGAGCTGATCAGCAAACCCATGAGAGAAGAATAAAAACCTATTGTTTGCCACTGAGATTTTGTGGTTCTTTGCTAGAAGAGATTACTGTGGCAACAGCTAATTAAAACACTGATCTTATAAATAGGTATAAAATAGTGTATACAGTGTTATACACTATATATGAAGAGCATATGATGAAAATATAATTTAAGTGTTTTAACTCACTCTTATCAGAACTAGATGATCACAAGAAAAGAGGCACCTGGGTAGGGTAGGCACAATACCCACCAGCGACAAGCTTTTCAGGGGATATAGAGATCTGTCTGAGACCTGAAGAAAATGATTGGCTACAAAGTATTGGGGGAAAACTTAACACCGTTTAATTAAATATCTACAAAATAAAACGTGATGCCAACTAGTCAACTGCACTTCAGCTCAGGTTTTCTATAATTACGTGTCAGTTGTATTTAATAGGGGATGTGGATACATTTTTATAAGTTTGATTTAAGGTGGAGTAGAGCCTCAAAAGTCACCATCTACCCCTGTGCTCAGAGAAGGTCTTAAAGCAGCCCTGAGAGGTACGTGGAAACCGATTAATTGAGGGAAGAGAAGTCCTCCCACACCCTGCTCACTCATGGGCAAGCAGTGAGCTTTTCTACTCCCTCCACCCCACCCCACCCTTTTCTTTCTCCAAATACATTTTATGGAATTCACCAATAAGGAGATTCCACTATAAGTGTCAATCTTCACGTAGATCACCATAGAGAAGGAAATCCCTCCCAACAGACATCTTTGTTAGTGGAAAGGGCACTGGAAAACATGAGAAGATCTATGGTTGAGTCCTGCTTCTACTACTTAGTGGGAACACCCCTCTCCCAGGACCACCCCAGATGGGCTGGAGGGAAGGCAGAGCCTTCATCATATAAGCCTCCCTCTCACAAACCAGTCTTTACAGGCTCACGTTGGAAACTCTTTCTCCTTGCTTCCTACATAGACTGTGTGTGTACTTATCATAATATTTACACAACTGTATTAAAATTACATTTTTGCTCTATCGTTTCCTCCAGAAGACTCTTGCTTTCTTGAAGAAGGATTATGTCTTATTCTTGGTATTCTCAGCTTCTAACACAGTGGTTGGTACATAATATCCATTAATAAGTGTTATGGACAAAAAAATGCACCTTGATGCTTCATATCTTGGACACAAACTTATCCAGCTGGGTGGAGAGAGTCAGAGCGGAGACACTGCTATCCCCCCGACAGTCCCACATAGCAATCAGGTTTTAGCAAGAATGAATATTCGATTATTCTCCGGAACACTCTGAAGCCAGCTGACACATGATGTGATTTGCCATTTGCTTACTGTGGCCATTTCCAAAATGAGATTATTTACTGACTGTTCTAGTATGACTGTATGGAACCCTACCCAAGAATCCCACTGTAATGGAGATATAATTTTGGAAATCAAAATAAAAGTTATGCTGTTATCTTAGGAAAAAAATGAGTCGTTTTTGACTGCTTTAATCATAGACTCTCCTTGGCAAAGACAGAAAAAAAATCTTTATAGGTTTCACTTTCCTAAGCAAAGAATAGGAGCTATATAACACAGTAATAGAAATAACAAGTTTGAATTAAGGGAGTTCCTTTTTTTTATCATCTGTTGTGTAAAAATGGATTCTGACAGCTCTGATAATCTAGAGGCAACCTTCAGCCATTCAAGCATTATATGGTGATTTATGTCACAATAAAAAAATCATCTACAGGTGCCCCCAAGACATGGGGTAAATGTCATCTATAGGATAAAGTTCCTCAAAATAACTGAGAAATTACAGGCTACTTGGTCCTAAGTATGGGCGTCAGTATACTGCATAACACCTGACTTAAAACTGCTACAGATATTTATAATAATGGAATATATAATTTAACATGATGAAGCCTAAAAAGGCTCATTAACTCTCAATTTGATTCAGTAACTCCACTTCTTTTCATTTGCAGACTCAAGATTCCAAGGCTCTGTAACATTAGCTTAATTATATGAGCTGTGAACCGTCCCTACACCTAGACTCATGTTTAGTTTAGTGCAAAATAAGTATTCATGTTGGGATTCTTATTTCTAAAATGCTTTTCTGAACAAATTCATTCATCTCCTTTATTTTTCTTCTTGGGATTTCTAGACTACAGCACAAATTAGAAATTGTAGAATCATAGAATTTGAGGGGTTGAGGACATTTGAGGTAACAGAGATTAGAAAAATGTGTTAAATGACTCGTGACTATGATAAGCTAAATAGTTCTTGTGAAGGTACCAGAACAGTAATTACCTTTATAAATGTCAAAAAGAAACGAACGGCAAATAATGCAACAAAATGAAGGTTAGACCTAAAAGGTGAAAATGGATAGAATAATCAACAATTAAAGACTTGAATTTAATAACTTAAATAAAGTAGATCCAAACCTGAATAGATCACTCGAAGGAAGATGAGAATATTGGAATATAGAAGGAAATTTACTTCAAAATGTGTCCATGCTCGCTCTAGCCCTGTTATGAATCCCAGGCGAGACATCCTCCTTAAAATTAATGGCCTCTCACGTTGCGGAGCACAGGCTCCAGACGCGCAGGCTCAGCGGCCATGGCTCACGGACCCAGCCGCTCTGCGGCATGTGGGATCTTCGCGCACCGGGGCACAAAACCATGTCCCCTGCATCGACAGGCGGACTCCCAACCACTGCACCACCAGGGAAGCCCAATCACCAACCTTTTTATTGTGATTCTTGGACCTTTTCCTGCTGCTCAACATGTGTTTTGTTTCTCCTTCCTAAATGAATTACTCTGAATCTTTACCAAATTATAACCAGCTAAAAATTACCTAAGAAACATTCATTGAGAAATTAATTTTATTCTATGTTTTCCCGTGGGGAGATACATTTTTAGATTATTTGTAAAGCTTTACCATTATTCGTTTTATTCTTCTTTGCAAAGACGTCTTATACAATTGTATGACACTTGGGATAAGATTCGTTAGGATACCAACCAGCATTTTTCCTGTAATGCAGATTTCTAATTCCTCCAGTCATTTCCTTCCATACCTATTCTTGTAGCAGTTGATTTTCCTTAGCCAAATAAGCCATGACAGGTTTCAGACTTTTTCTTTCTTTTTCTTATCTTACGGTGTGTTCTGACTAGCGGGTGTAGAACAGCCGTTTTTCAAATTTCAGAAACTATCAGGGTAATCTGGAGGGTTAATGAAAACAGATTGCTGGACCAGCTCCACAGGTCTGGGGCGAGCCTGACAACATGCATTTGTAACAAGGTACCAGGTGATGCTGACGCTGCTGATCTGGAACCCAGCTTCCAGGATCATAGCTGTAGAATATTAGGAAACAAGGGAAATAAACAATCAAGGATTTTTGCAAATCCTCACAATTGTTGCAAATTATAACAGATGAAAGTAGCTTGGGGGTTAAAAACCAACAACTGGTATTTGACTATGTCTGAAATGTCAAGTAAACGAATCAGAAATAAGAAAGATAGAGTTGGAATAGTTTTCAAAGGCTGAAGATGCAAAAACTTTAAGAGGTCTTAGAATTTCTGAAGCTGCCATCAAAGCTACCCCCAACCAGGGTGTCTGCCACCTTGACACCCCCAAATATAGGCTACCTACTTCTTCCTACTCACTTTTTAGACTTATTTTGATCTGCTTTGAGCTGACATTTCTAGCGTGCCATTCTAGAAGGTCAAGTTCTTTTACTGGATTTGTTTCTTTTTTTAATTTCCCAGGTATAGCTCAAAACATATTAAAATTCTATTCCTGGGATTAATGTTGTTTTCCCTAATGTGTCTCAGCTTTACTGGAATAATTTGTGGTCAGATCCCTTGTGAGTCTTTCCGCCCTCACATCCTTCTTTCCCTATTCGAAGCTTCTGGAATAATAGATAAACAAATCAAAGTGTGGATTCTGGATAATTTTGTCCTCCCCACTCTCCAGGCCAAATGACTAGATATTTAATTGCTATCATTAGCAAACAGAAGATAGAATGTCATCTGTCCAGAAATAAAAGCAAAACCATAGTTTTTCTGGAATTACATATAGGTGCCTCAATTGTCCCTGTATATGTCCTGGGTTATTTATTTAAGGAAATGATACATCTAAAAAGAGATCTAAGAATACAACCAATGAGTTACAGCATTGTTTACAATATTAAAAATTAAAAACAAGCAAAATGTCCACCAAGATGGCTTCCAGCTGAAGGCTCCACAGTCCCCTAAATCCTAATAGAAAAATAAAAAGGGTAAGGAGAGAAGGCTTGTGGTCTAAAGCAGGGGATGGCCAAATGTGGTCCACTGCCTGTTTGGGTCCACTGCCTGTTTGGTCCACTGCTGTGTACAAGATGTGTATAGCTGTAAGTTTTTCAATTTTTAAGTGGTTGGGGAAAAAAACAATATGTCAGTAATATTTCATGACTTGTGACAATTTTATGAAATTCAAATTTCAGTATCCATAAACAAAGCATTATTGGAACATAGCCCCACTTGTTCATTTACATTTGTCTAGAGCCTCTTTTTCACCACAATGACAGATTTGAGAAGTTCCAAAAAAGAGCCAGGATGACCCACCAAGCCTAAAATATTTCCTTATCTGGTCCTTTACAGAAGTTTCAAAGGTGTGGAAACAGCTTGTTAAACAAAGTAACACCAACTGTTTGTTGTTGAACTTCCCTCCAGCTCAATATAGTTTCCCAGCTCCAGTTGGGGGCTATTTTTTGCGGTGGTTCCCAAACCGACTCGACTGAGGAATGCTCCTTTTTATGGAATGTCTCCTACTGTACATATTTTTAAAACACCATTTTGGGAAATGTTGTTCTGATGCACAGGCCCTCAAAGTGGGGATGCAAATTTAAGAATAAAGAGCTAATGGTGAAATTTCAGATATCTGTGAATGCATTGCAAGCATCGCCCAAGGAAAAAGAGAATTTGAGTTCTAAATGTCTCTCAAATTATATCCATGGGAAATACAGATGACTCTTCCTTGGGAATATAACAATGAGGGGAGAATCAACTTGAGGAAAGAACTTTTTCTGTTGACAAAATCATCGCACCATCTTTATATTATAAAAAAGAAATGGTAATTCTGAATATGAGGAAATGTCACGGGAAAAAATGGCTATGTTGGATCAGCAGAATGTTTGGTAAATGTTAGCTAAAAACACTAAGCGTGAGCTATGTATAATTGTAATTCTTAAAGCCTCGGGAAGTCAGTAAATGTTACATAATAAACACCATCATCATTTCACCAGGGATTTAAAAACAGGATCAGCCTGTTCTTTCTGAAATAACAAATTCTCCTTTTGTGAAATAATAGTGACCTCCAGTGGCTGTCTCGTTATAGTGCTTTACATTTTCTCAAACTCTCCTGGAAAAAAAAATTACAGAAATGATATGCACTCCTTTCCAGATTTTATTTTATTTATTATTAATTTTTTTTTTGCAGTACGCGGGCCTCTCACTGTCGTGGCCTCTCCCGTTGCGGAGCACAGGCTGCGGACGCGCAGGCTCAGCGGCCATGGCTCACGGGCCCAGCCGCTCCGCGGCACGTGGGATCTTCCCGGACCGGGGCACGAACCCGTGTCCCCTGCATCGGCAGGCGGATTCTCAACCACTGCGCCACCAGGGAAGTCCCTTTCCAGATTTTAAATGTTAATCTTTTTATTTAACAAGTTTGTGTTGAGTGTTTGGTATGTTGTCCGCACTGTTCTGACCATCCGCAGAGAAAAGCGCTGGGCTAAGAGTCAGAAGACAGAGCCGTAGGGCAAATAAAAGCTGTTTGACTCTGGACAAGACAGCTTTTGACTTACCTAAGTCTTGGTTTTCTCACAATGCTCTTTTGAGTAACAGTGAAAGCATATGTAGAAGCACTCTTTATACTGTAGTGCACATTACAGAGAGGAGATGGTAGTATGTCATGTATGGCTCCTTCCTGAGGATTTTGTAAACATGTCAAGAAAGTCAAGATGCTTGGAGTCGGTACAGGAATGGGCAACTGTTCAATTCAGACCCAAGAATAGGAGAAATAGATTGCCTTCTGAAAGCTAAAATATGAAGTCTACTCCAAATAGACCAGGAGAAAGAAATACGAGGTCCTCTGAGCCTATGGTGATCTCACTGAGGTGGACACCATCGGTTGTCCCTTCCCCGTTCTCCTTTATTGGGAGAACCTTAGTTTCATTCTAGGGTTCACCTTCCATGTTCTATGAATCACTAGAGGCTAAGTCGATCATACTTCTATGCTCCTTTCCAGTGACTGGATTTGTTCATGGTTATACGTCCCAACCAGGTCGATGGGATCTGAATTCTTCCTGGGGGCAGCAGCCTGCATGGCCATGGTAAGTTATTCTTGTTATTTAAAAAGTGTTTACAAGAAGTAACCTCCCTCTGCCCCCCATTTTTGAGGGGGTGTTGTCACGTTTGCATAGGACCTGAAGCTTCTGTGGCTATCTATGACTGTGAGAGGAGACACTGATGATGCCCGGAATGTGGCAGAGCAGAGACATAGAAAGCATCTGATAGCATTGATAATGTTGCTGGGCTATGCCAGCCTTAGAACCATCTACCTCTGGACTTTTTGTAACGTGAGAGACAGAGTCCACTGTTTTTCAGCCATTTTTAGTTGAGAATTCTAAACTAAACTTGCAGCTAAAGGCATCCTTACACATTCTACTAGGTGTTGCCACTCTCAAGGCCTCTAGGCTGGGAAATATCTGGACCTTGATGGGTTCCTTTATTTTAATCATCTACTGCACATGCTCAGAGAGTTATAGTTAAATATAATGTATACAATAATTTTCACATTAGTGGAACAATTAAGGTTCAGACAAAAGAGGAATCTTTACAAAGGAGAAAGTATTGGTAAAATATCTGTTTGATGATGTGACTGACAAGGGATTAATTTCCAGAATATACAAACAGCTCATACAACTTAATATCAGCTTCATATCAGAACAAACAACTCAATCAAATAATGGGTAGAAGATCTACAAAGACATTTCTCCAAAGAAAACACACAGATGGCTAACAGGCACATGAAAAGATGTTCAGCATCACTAATCATTAGAGAAATGCAAATCAAAACTGCAATGAGATATCACCTCACACCAGTCAGAATGGCCATCATCAAAAAGTCTATAAATAATAAATGCTGGCAAGGGTGTGGAGAAATGGGAACTCTCCTACACTTTTGGTGGGAATGTAAATTGGTACAGCCACTTTGGAGAACAGTATGGAAGTTCCTTTAAAAACTAAAAATAGAGCTACTCTATGATCAGAAATCCCACTCCTGGGCATATATACAGAAAAGACAAAAACTCTAATTTGAAAAGATACATGCACCCCAATGTTCATAGCAGCACTATTTATAATAGCCAAGACATGGAAGCAACCTAAGTGTCCATCAATAGATGAATGGTAAAGAAGATGTGGTAAATATATATATATAAATATATATATATATATATATATATATACACATGGAATATTACCCAGCCACAAAAAAGGCTGTAATAATGCCATCTGCAGCAACATGGATGGACCTAGAGATTATCATACTAAGCGAAGACAGAGACAAATATCATTTGATATCATTTATATGTGGAATCTAAAGTATCATACAAACGAACTTATTTACAAAGCAGAAATAGACTCACAGATATAGAAAACAAACTAATGGTCACTGAAGGGGAAAGCGGGAAGAAAAATTAGGAGTTTGGGATTAACAGATATACACTACTATATATAAAACGGATAAAAAACAAAGATCTACTCTATAGCACAGGGAACCATATTCAGTATCTTGTTGAATGGGAAAGAATCTGAAAAAGAATATAGATATGTAGAGATATAACTCGATCACTTTGCTGTACACCTGAAACTAACACAACATTGTAAATCAACTATACTTCAGTTATATATATATATATACCTGAAGATGACATCGCCCAGCATTTGTTTTTGTGAAAAGGCACACAGTTCCTATCTCCTGTCGCTATGTGCCAGGCATAAAGTTAGCTACCTCTATCCACCTTTAGGCTCATTGAGAGGATTAAATGGGCGACTGAATCTGAAAGTTAGGTTCTCAGTGAGTAATGGTTTCCATCTTTTCCCCATCTCTACCATTGTACATCCTTTTACCCATCAAACCTTAGGGAGAGTTCACCTTCTCACACAAGCTCTCCCCAAATTAAACTGACCTGTTATTTTAGGTCTCCCGTGCACTCAAGACAGTGGTCTGAGTTTAGGTGCAACTGCTTAGTTTTCTGCTGCATCTGGGCACATTCTTCTCTATAATACATACCAGGATTGCAAGGAAGTTAAGCAAGGCAAGGATGTTGGCCTCCACTTGTTTGTGAGTATGTGCGTTCTATCATTCTCTGACTCTTCTCAACCCTTTGCCAGTCCCCCACTATTTAGCTTTCTGACCTAAGCATAGTTGTTACCCAACAATTGATGAGAACTGCCTGCTTTAGCAGCCCTACTGACATAAGAGTGCCCTCGCTCTTTAATATGCAAGCTGTGAGGTTCCTTTTTAGCTTTATAAAAGCCACTTCCTCTCCCGGAGTGGGGAGGATTGGGTGACTTCTGGCTTCATCTCTTCTGTCTGGCACTTATCTCAAGTCTGTCTGTAACTTCCTAATGTTCTCAGGATGTGTTCTGATAAAACCCTCCCCATAACCCCAGTTAATACTAAAACTTTACAAAAGATTATTCAAATACCTGAGGTTTTTTAAAATACTTGTACAGAGGAGTAAACAGGACCACAAATGTATTAAAATGTAACCCAAAGTAGCCATGATTGACTGATACCATGTATACTGTGTCTTTCTTTTCCTGACTTAATAAAAAATACATTTACATCTAAAGAAAAGAAAGTTGGAATTTGGCCAAGGAACTGAGAGCACTGTCACCAGGACACAGAGTCCTGCTTTATGTCAACAATGAAAGCAGAGCTTCCCCCGTCACATACTTGCTGGACATTCTTGAAATGACTAAGTTAATAGCAAAGACTTAATAAGTACCTTGTATATGCCTGGGACCTTTCTAAGAGCTTTTACTTTGAATAATTTAATCATGATTTTTGCATTCAACAATCACAGCAAACTGAGGAGGTGGGTATAATGATGATGTCTGTTTTCCTCATAAGGAAACAGGCACGGAGAGATGGAGAAACCTGGAGGTGACCAATAAAGTGGCAGATCTGGGATTCAACCTCGGGCCACCTCCCACCAGAGCCTGCTCTCTTATCCGTGCATTACACCATGTGAATGCTCGGTGCCACCACTCCCCCCATTAGCTATTGATCTGTTCACTAGGCATGCATGAGCGCCTACTGTGTGCAAGGAGCAGAAGGGTTGAAGACACCTTGGACATCATCTCTGCTCTAAGCAACACCACCACAATCCAGTTGGGAAACAAATAGAAAAATAGGTAAAGGAGACCCTACATCCCTCTGGTCTGTTTTTAACCGACTATGTCATCCCCCCACACATATGTGAGTCTGATAGGGTTGCCATAACAGAGACTGGGTGGCTTTAAAGAACAGAAGTTTATTTTCTCACAGTTCTGGGAGCTAGAAGTTCAAGATTAAGGTGTCAGAAAGATTGGTTTCTTCTGAGGACTCTCTCTTTGGCTTTATCCTTTATGGCTATCCTCGCCTGTGTCTTCACGTGGTCTTCTCTCTATTCCTATCTATGTCTAAACGTCCTCCTCTTATAAGGACACCAGTCGAACTGGGTTAGGGCTCATTCTAAAAACCTCATTTTAACTTAATTACCTCTTTAAAGACCCCTTCTCCAAATACAGTCACATTCTTAGGTGCTAGGGGTTAGGACTCCAATATATGAATTTGGGGGGGGCGGGGAGGGCACAACTCGGTCCGTTACATGTGTTAACTCAGCCTCCCTACCAGTTTCTCCAAAAAGTACTTTGACATCTTTAATGACTGTAAACCTCCAGCACTTGGAAGAATTAACTTTTTCAGCTCGAGGCAGGGAAAGAAGAACATAATTATGTGTACTGCAAGAAAAGTGTATAATTAAGATGTTGTGAATGATTCCTGGGGACAAGCCTTTGGTTATTCAAAAACACTGCCTAGAATTGTTTTCACAGGCTAATTTAACCTTCTTCTCATCACAAGACATTACATATATGTGCACCATGAAGTGAAGTTTATCCTAATAACAAAAAAATAGGTTGAACTTCCCTTTTATATCTCCCAGAAGTGGTAAGTATATCTCAAACATCTTCTGGGGCAGGACAAAATTAAGAGTTTGCCCTAAGGAGGAGGATAAAGTAAATAGAAGGGTTGGGAAGGTCTTGTTATTACATAATTCATAGTTAGACCCATTATCCACTTTAGTGAAATTAAGGGCAGTGCTTCCTGTGGGTGAATTTCACCTTTTTTAACAGAAATAAATAATAAAATTGTAATAAACAATAAAAAACATATATTATATAAAATATACTAAAATATATAATATATAAATTATAATATAATTAATAAAATATATAATCTATAGATAATATATAAAATATACAATATAACAAAAGAGAAATAATAAAAAAGAAGTGGATGGCACTTTGTAATTTGCAGTGTGTTATACTAAAGTGATAGTGTCACGTCACAGGCTGAAATAATATTCAGATATTCCATGTCTATTTCTCAAGAGGGTACCCAGCACTAATACTTAGCTATGTTCATCTCAAAACTTAATATCTTTAAAAAGAAATTCTCATGTTTTCTTTTCATATGACTGAAGAAAATTCCACGGTGTGGGTATTTAATCCACTCTCCAGGCAATATAACCAAATTCTTAAGTGAATTTCATCCTAGCATTGTCTTACCCACTGAAGAATCCCTGTGGCATAATTCTCTAATAAAACTTCACAGCTCAGACCTTCATGTATTTCTAATGATTCATAGCAACATTTCCCAAATTGCTTGAGAGGGATTAACAGATTGCTTAAAAGCCATTGTTAGAGAAAATGACAAATTTTATCACTGTGACTAAACTAAATATTTTCTTTGGACATAAATGAAAGGTTTGTAAAAGAATACATGGTAGACTTACATCATGAATTTTTTCCAAGAAATCAGTATTTCCCAATAATATCCACCTGTTAAACCCATTAGAACAGCTTTTCATTTCTAAATGAAATTTAAAGCTGTTATACTAAAGACATTTTCCATGAAAATTTTTATTTTATCATGGGAACACATTTCCTTCCTGGAGGAATTTCAAATTATTTGTAAATACAAGTGTTATAAAGATTAAGAACATCATTTCCTTGCCCATAAAATCCAGACAACTTGGCAAACAAGGAGTCACAAAAGAATTTTTTTTTAAATCTCCCATAATGCCAGAATTGTTCTATTTTAAGGTAAAATGTTAGAATAGATAAAATTTAAGTTTCCTCCTAATACTAATAGTCTTGCAGTTTTCAGATTCTTTCAAAGAGTAAAGTGTAATAATTAGGTAAACTTCTTTTAAAGAAAAACATCTCTTCAGCTCCCAGTGTTGACAAATTACTTTTATAACAATTTACTTAAATAAATTCAAACATAAAACTAGGTTTATTCTTACAATTCTTATACAACTATTTAAAACAAAACTTATTAACAAGTCCAATAATACAAAAAATTAATTTAAAATAACTTAAAATTTAAATTAAAAAATTAATTTAAAATAATAATGATTCATTCATTAATTCCAGAATTGTTTATTGAGTGTGTACTGCATTCCAGGAACTAATCCAGGAGCTAGACTTCCAGCAGTAAAGAGTGTAGATGAAAAGCCTTGTAAATCAGAATTTACATTCTTGTAGGGGAAAGTGAGAGCAAGAAAGACAACAAACAAAGTGAGGAGGTGAAGGGGAGAGTCATGTGGATCGGCTGTTCTCAAAGCTTTGTCTTTTACCCTAAATGAGATGGAGTGCTGCTAGGGGCTTTTGAGCAAAGGAGTGACGCCACCTGCTGTGTTTTACCGGATCACCCTGGCAGTGGTGGAGGCAGGCCAGGCTGAAGAAAGGATCATATTTCCAAGTGGATGATTTTCCTACAGCAGCACTCCTGGATTCTCTCTTCCACCTTTCTCTGATTGATGAGATTGGAAGAATCATGAAGGTTCAATCAACACTTTCCTCTCCTCCCTCTGGAATCTATCTGCCCTACAGAGAGGGTACCCTCTGAGCCTCTCTCAGTTGTTCAAAAGCTTAGGGAAGCAGGTTCTACCCTGCAGGGAAGTTCAGTTGTTTTTAGGGGTAAGTCTGCTTCATTCAGGGAGGAAATTGTAGCTGGCCTGAGATTTAGTTACTTTGGCCAAGACGGCTGGGTTTTCACCAAAATCCATTTTCACTATCTTGTGAATGTAGGGCTACATTTCCCTAATTTTCCAACCTTCCTTAATGTCAGGTGAGGCCATGTGACTGAGTTCCAGGAGGTGGAACGTGAGTTGAACTTCTGTCCGGTACAGGCACATACAAACCTCCTTTGTAACCTTTCACACTCACTCTTCCCAGTCTATTGGCCAGACATAAAGACTTCAGCAGAATACTCTAAAGCCCTTGGGGATGATAGAGCCATATTATGAAAGGTCATTGAATGATCTTATTGAAGCCTGCCTGCCAAGCAGGAACATCCTTACTGGACTTTGAATGAGCAAGAAATAAACTTTTGTTGTATTAAGCCACTGAGATTTTCGAGTTGGCTTGTTAGCAAAACAGCATTACTTATAACGAATACAAGTCAAATCCTCCAAAGAGCTTTTATCAGTAATAAAACAAATATATTGCCACCATCTGTCTGAATCCTTGTCTATATCTCAATTTGTTCTAATCTTGGAAGGGGAAAGAAGGTGTTATTTATCAATTCCTTAAACCTCCAACAGATTGTATAGTTCTCTTGGTATCAGTGATACGGCTGCCTTGCATGGGATATAGGACTTACAAGATGAGTGCCGGCAGGGCCATTTGGTGGGTTTCACGTCTAAGAGTTTTCCAAATTTTGGCCAACATTCAATGGCAACTTTGAGTAGGGAGCAGTGTACGGTCTCATCGCAAATGTTGACTTTTTTTTTACCCTTGCATTACACCCTCAACAAGGTTTTCTGTGCACTGTATCGCAGATAATTCCAGAAATTGTTGCCTATCATTCCAGGGTGCAGCCCAGTTTCATAAATGAGAAGATGGCCTAACCCACACTTTTAGGATAGTTGATTCATATTACATGGTCACACCCACACGCTGACCCCTTTTCCTAAAGAATGGAATTAAAATTCTGTGCAAGATATTGTGAACATTTCTTACGTTAAGCAATTATTTTTTTGTTATAATATAATATTGGGGGTTGGGATAAAAAATGTTGAAGAGGTTTCATATAAGGAGTGTTTCACCTACAGACATTTTTCCTCCAAAAGAAAATAGGGTCAAAGTCTCTATCATTTGGATCCATAATGTGACATGAATTTAAAAATTACTTTGACTTAGTCAACAGGACAAACCTGTTTCTGATTCATTAAATGTGCATCCATAAGTAATACAAAGTAGTCAGTCCCACTGTTGGTTAGATATCTCCTTTTCCTGAATCCTAGGAAGATTTAACCAGCAAACTTAAGTTCTCCCTTCTGATGTATCAGCAAAAGGGACCAATGAGATGATTACGTTCCAATGAGCAGTATGTAGAAGGCAATGGGACACTGAAAAATCTCTGAACCCCAGACACCCACTGAGGCAGCTGTGGTTGATGTTACATTCATCTTGACACAGTGATACCCTGAGACACAACTTGACTCCTCAAAAGCTCCACAGGGGGCTTCCCTGGTGGTGCAGTGGTTGAGAGTCCGCCTGCCGATGCGGGGGACACGGGTTCGCGCCCCGGTCCGGGAAGATCCCACATGCCGCGGAGCGGTGGGGCCCGTGAGGCATGGCCGCTGAGCCTGCACGTCCGGAGCCTGTGCTCCGCAACAGGAGACGCCACAACAGTGAAAGGCCCACGTACCGCAAAAAAAAAAAAAAAAAAAAAAAAAAAAAAAAAAAAAAAAAAAAAAGCTCCACAGGATATGAAAGTGGGGAACCTGAACCATGGTAGAACCTGAGCATTGGATCTCCCATAAGATACAGTCATCCAAGTAGACCCTGACCCAGGAGAGACATCTATCTTGGGTGAATAGATGGTTGGGCAATTGATACAATTTGTGTCTGTTCCTTTTTGTCTAAACACCAGAAAATGAGACTTTTTTTTTTTTTGTCAAACCTGGTTTTAAAGATTATTCAATTTAGTGTGGCCATGGCAAAATACAGCAAGAGTTGAAATAGGCTATAAATCATCGGCTAGCCCACAGAAGTTACTCTGTAATAAAAAGGTGTGCATGTGCATACACACATACACATACTCTCACTCCTGTTCATTAGGAATGATCCATGTATATTCAGCTATATAGCCAATTTTAAAATTGTCTTCATAATAGCTTTATATTTCTTTGTTGTCTGCCTCATATTAAGATAGGCTTCATAATACTCTGCATTTCGCAGATTTTTATTAGTTTAGTCTTATTATTCATGTCAAAAGAAAATATTCATAACTCAAATGGTATTTATTTCTTCATAGGCCAGTGGGGTTTTTTTGATCACTCTAATAATATTTTATAAACTATTTAAATTCTACACAGTTTTATCTGCCATTAAAAAACTTACATAGCACACCTAATTCAGGCAAAGTTCAGGAAATTATTTAGCTAGTTATAAATATTGCCTAGTGTGAGAATTGAGGTATAACTGTTATTATTTATTAATTTTTTAAAATTCTCACCTTTTTTTCCATATTATTCAAATTATCTATGTTTCTCAACCCAGCTAAACATTAGAAGCACTTGGGTTGCTTTTTTTTTTTCCTTTGGCTGCGTTGGGTCTTCTTTGTTGTGCATGGGCTTTCTGCAGTTGTGGCAAGCAGGAGCTACTCTTTGTTGTGGTGCGCGGACTTCCCATTGTGGTGTCTTCTCCTGTTGCAGAACATGGGCTCTAGGTTCCCGGGCTCAGTAGTTGTGGCAAGTGGGCTTTAGAGCCAGGTTCAGTAGTTGTGGCACGCAGGCTTAGTTGTTCCATGGCATGTGGGATCTTCCCGGACCAGGGCTCGAACCCATGTCCCCTGCATTGGCAGGCGGATTCTTAATCGCTGCGCCACCAGGGAAGTCCTGGGTTGCCTTTAAAATTACCATTGACCCACCCCAAGTCAACTGAATCCAAATCTCAGATATTACACACACAAAAAAACACAACAAAAAACTTCCTAGGTGATTCTAATAGGAAGCCAGGGTTAAGAATGTTGATTTATTCCAAAGTTTGAGATGGGACCTAAATGAACTGATTCGACTATCCTCTCTTGCATAACTATCGTCACCAATAAATCTGTGGACGTGAGTCAAGAATTAAGAATTAAGGGTAAAATGACTTGAAATCTGAAGACCACACCCAGATTTTACACTCTCACTAAATATGATCGAATATCTATATCTGAGTTTGAAATTTTAAAAATCTCCAAAATGACCTCTATAGCTAGTTAGAAAGCTAGATACATATACAAATACACACATATATATGTATATATGATTATGTATTTCAGTTTTCTCTCTTGTAGTGGGTCCTTGCCAACTATTTGCTTTAATAACACAGTAATAGTTTTACTATAGATCATTACACATTTAGGGTCCTTGTTTGGTGCCTGATAACCAGTTGTGATAGCAGAAGTAATAGTAGTTATAGCACTAAGAGTTAATATTTTTTAACATATTTATTGGAGTATAATTGCTTTATAATGGTGTGTTAGTTTCTGCTTTATAACAAAGTGAATCAGTTATACATATACATATGTCCCCATACCTCTTCCCTCTTGCATCTCCCTCCCTCCCACCCTCCCTATAAGAGTTAATATTTACTTAGTGTTACTATAAGGAAATTACTGTCCTATGTACTTGACATAAGTGAATTTTAGTCTATTTTGTATGCACCCTTATTAGCTTCATTTTATATGCTCCATAGAAATGTGTCTGTTATATTATGCTTTAATGCTTTCCTTTAAATTTTATAAGGGTAAAAATGCCCATTTGAACATGATTTTGCTTTTCGCAAAAGTATAGTCAGAGACATTATCACACTATAATAAGAATCACAATGAAAGTGAATATACGGAAATCAGTAATAAGGAAAACATATCTCTCTAAAGACAAATTGTCTTCATTCTTTTATCAAACAAACAAAATTTGCTTAACCCAATATGTTTCCTATTATGAAATTTTTACTAAATTCAGCACAGAAGAACAGTAATATATTCTTATATTAATATATTCTTGTGATGGTCACTTTTTTTTTTTTTTTTTTTGGCCACACTGTGGGGCATGTGGAACTTCTGTGACCAGGGATCGAACCTGTACCCCCTGCAGTGGAAGCTCAGAGTCTTAACCACTGGCCCACAAGGGAAGTCCCACATTTTTCTTTCTACTCCTCTTAATTTAGTTTACTTTTTTACTTCTAATTGGCCTACTTTCTATTATATTTGATTTTGTAAATCGATACCAATTGTTTTTCTAGAATAGGGGCAATACAAATGTGAAATAAATGTTTTTAAATGACCAGGACTGCATTTCAATCTAGACCTTAGAGAAAATTCCATACCTAAAGTTCAGGTCAGAGGATATGTTGCTCTGTCCTATGGATAATAATATTCTATTATCAAATTTAAATGCTTAGCTGAAGTAGCATTTCTTGTTATTAGGGTTGCACTGATTAATTAGCTAATCTGTTCCTCCTTCCTTCTTTCTTTCCTTCCATATATTTTATTGAGAATCTACTATATGCCAGCTCTTTCTACACTTTAGGAATATAGATAGGGTCTCTGCTTTCATGACACTTATTTCTAGTATTTAGGAAAGAAACACATAGCCCTGTAGAAAATATTGTCCAAGGTAAATAAATAATCTTTTCCTACATTTCCTCTGATGAAGAAAAAGTATATATAATTATCTCATCCTTATCTTTTGTCACTGAAGGAAGGAATCATCTCTGTCCTGTTTTCTGGTGTCTAAGCATATTCATGCTCCTAAAAGCATCAGTGAACATCACCTAGAAAATTGAGCTTATCAGCCACAAAGTCCTATAGGGAGACAACCTTCTGCATAGAATTCATGCTCATTCTGAACAAGGGACGGGGCTCCTCCAAAGCAAAGGATCACTGAGAACCAGACTCCAAAGCAACTGTATAGCATATGACAATTGCCAATTGTAGAATATTTCAATAAACTCAATCTTTATCACTGTGGCACAGCTGGTGGCAAGGGGATTGGAAAGGCTGGTAAGCTATGCTCTGTGAGGGTCAGAATTATGTGTTTGAAATAGTGGCTTTTGAGCAAATGCATGTCACGTTACAGATCACAAAATCTTACCTAGTCAAACAGTGTTTATAGTTCTTTACAAAAGGATAAAGCCCACATATATGCAATATGGTGAGGATTCATGGTTTCCCTTCTACACATTTTATTTTCCCCCCAAGTGTTGAGAAAGATAATAATTGAAGGGGGATTTTTTTCTGGGAAGGGTGGTCAGGGGAAATATCTCTGAGAAAATGGTGTTTAAAAGTAAAGGAAGAGAGAGAAAAAAAGAAAAAGTAAAGGAAGAGGACTTCCCTGGTGGTGCAGTGGCTTAGAATCCTCCTGCCACTGCAAGGGACACAGGTTCGAGCCCTGGTCCAGGAAGATCCCACATGCTGCGGAGCAACGAAGCCCATGTGCCACAACTACTGAAGCCCACACGCCTAGAGCCCGTGAGCCACAACTACTGAGCCCACGCACCTAGAGCCCATGAGCCACAACTACTGAGCCCACGTGCCACAACTACTGAAGCCCGCACGCCTAGAGCCCGTGCTCTGCAACAAGACAAGCCACCACAATGAGAAGCCCGCGCACTGCAGTGAAGAGTAGCCCCTGCTCGCCTCAACAAAGACCCAGCGCAACCAAAAATTAATGTAAATAAATAAATTTATTTTTAAAAAAATCATTAAAAAACAGAAGTACAGGAAGAATAGTTTACATCTGCTAATCCCACAAGTTCTCTCCCCCACCCCCCTTCCCCTTGGCAACCACAAGTCTGTTCTCTATGTCTGTGATTCTGTTTCTCTTTTACAGATATATAGGATGTACACACAGCAAGGTCCTACTGTATATCACAGGGAACTATATTCAATATCCTGTGATAAACCATAATGGAAAAGAATATTAAATAAAAGAATGTCTCTATGTGTATAACTGGGTCACTTTGCTGTACAGCAGAGATTGGCACTACATTGTAAACCAACTACATTTCAATTAAAAACAAAAAGTAAAGGAAGAAGCAGTGGCTCTGTGAACAGTGAGGAAAAGAGCATTCTAGACATGTGCAAAAGCACTGGGACTTTTTTTTGCCCCATTTGAGGATCTAAAAGAAAACTAGGGTAATTCCCTGGTGGTCCAGTGGTTAGGACTGCGCACTTTCACGGCCAAGAGCCTGGGTTTGATCCCTGGTTGGGGAACTAAGGTTCCGCAAGCCACGTGGTACGGCCAAAAAGAAAAGAAAACTAGTGCGGCTGAGGTGATGAGAGGAGGGTACCAGCCTGAGGAAAGGGCAGGGATAGCTCACGTAAGTCATGGAATCATTCAATGAGGCGGGGGTGACCCAATCAGATTTACATTTAAAATTCACTTGAAACGCTGTGTTGACTCCCATGAAGGAGGGAGCCTTAGTTCAGTTCGGAGACTACTATAGTCATCTTGCTGGGAGGGTCATATCCCGGACTAAGGTGGTTACAGGGGAGATGGAGAGGAGAGAGTAGGTTTATGATTGTTTTTGAAGATTGAATTAATGGAACTGGCTGATGGATTAGATATACGGGTAGGTGAAGGGCAGTGGTGAGGAAAAGGGAGGAATCAAGAACAACTTCTGGCTTGAGTACCTGAGTGGGTGATGGTGTCATTTACTATATGATGAACATAAGAAGGGGAAGAACTAAGAGCTCAGAGTTTGGCATAGTAATTATGTGATGTCCATAAATCATCAACAGGGACATGGAAATTAGGCAACGAGATAAATGAGTTTGAGGCTTCAAAAAATAGGTTCTGGAATCATCAGTTATGAGTAGGTATCAAAGACAAGATAACTAAAACTGGAAACATCACCTAAATAGAGAACGAAATGAAAAAAAAAAAAAAGGGTCACAGCAACCCTTGGGATCTTTAGGAACCTTTAGGCACAGAGCCCTAGGGAACCCAACAGTTACACATCACACTGAGGGACCAAAAGAGGAGTTCTGAGGAAATCAAGAAAGGGGAGAGCTTCTCAAGTAGAAGGCCGTGGTCGACCTTGTCGGGTGCTGCTGGGAGGTTACATAAACTGAGGACAGAAATGTTTCCATTGGATTTGGCAAAGCAGCGGTCCCTGGAGACTGGAGATGCTTCCTTTTTTCTAAATCAAATTTGAGGTGAGATGGTAAGCTAAGAGTAAGAAACTAAAGAGTGTGTAGAAGGTGTGACAAGAAGAAAGATATGAAAATATTCAAAGGGGAGTGGAAAAGTGAACGTACTGAAGAAACATAGTAGCGCTGTCTGGAGATGCCAAGGTGACGTTTACATTGCCAATTTAAAGCAAAACTGATCAGGTCAGTAGTGAGATCTTTGATGATGATGATGACAATTATAATAGTAATGGTAATAATAATAATGGATATGAATGGGAATTCTCCTTGACTCTTGTCACCCCAATGTTCTCACCCCAGGATGAACTGGCTGGCCATGCTTGGTGTCACTTTCCTCCATATTTCATTCTTATTATGTTCAAAGAGGGAAGCATTTCTAGAAAGTGGAAGCCTGTTCTATCAAGTATACTGAGTGAGTTGTTTCCCCAACTAGAAATTCCGAGTAAATTCTACAGATCCATTTGGAGACCCTAATAGAATCAAGCCTAACAGCAACAATAACAACAAAAGAAGCATATAATTGTAAGTGACCCGAGCAAGAGAATTATTAAATCCACAGAACGTTCCAGTTGGAGAGGTTTGTTGAAATCATCAATTCTAACACCCTCATTTTACAGAAGAGGAAGTAGACTCCGAAGGGACTGATCTGAGCTTCCACACTAGTCATTTGCAGCACTGTGGCAAGAACTCAGACCAGACAGCTCATGTGAAAACTAGCACAGCACCTGGTATATGGGGAAAAAAATAAATAAACGTTATTTCCTATCTCTTGTTCCTTCTCTTGTTCCTTACCGTATGGTGAATGAGTCAATAGAAAAATAGTAATGCCGTCATCTTGCAACAGGTCTGTGTGACTATAGCTCAATGGACATTTAGGTATTAGTATCAAGAATAAAGTAAGTCTGTGTTCTCTATCTGCAGGTTGGTTGAATCTACAGATTCAAAACTCGCAGGCATGGAGGACCGACTGTATTCACCGTACTACACCACTTTATATAAGGGACTTGAGCATCCACGTATTTGGTATCTTCCAGGGGCTCCTGGAACCAATTCCCCGTGGATACAGAGGGACGACTGTATGCCGAAATGAGTGATGAGTCATCCCGCAGTCTTGACCTAGATAGCAAATTAGGCACAGAGCTGGGATTAAAACCCTGACACCTGTGCCTTTCAGTCTTAAGGCTGTCTCCCTTAATTGTGGTGCTTGCTGTGTACCAGCTCTGTGGGAATGGGCTTCATGGTAAAAGGGAAATTATTCATAAACACATCCTTCTAAGCAGCCAGCTCTAAGAGAGCAGGAAGAGGGCCTGGATTCTCTCCCATCTGGTAATTTTGACAAAGTACAGTTTACAGCTGCTCGTGACCATAGCTGCTATCGTCAGTCAGCATGCCATTCTCGGATGTCTTCACCTGTAGATACATCCTCCCCCATCCCAGCCTTCTGGTGAAAAAGGACAAGATGGTCTTAAAAAGGACAGAAAAAGAAAAGATGCCAGTTTTTTAAAAAAATGTACCCAATGAAAAGTAATAGTTTAGAACAAAAACTGAACAACCATGTACCAAAAAATGAGAAAAAGAAAAAAAGAGATGTATAGTGGTGAAAAAGTTTTCTGTTGGTTTTGGCTCAAGTCCCAAGTGAGTTCTTCTAGGCTGACTTTCCATATCTAGTTGGTCAAAAAAATCCATGACATAAAGTTGTTTGGAAGGGGATGTGGTTAATAAGAAAGACAAAGAAGCCCAAATTAACTGTCAAAATCATATCAAAGACTGAAATAAGTAGAACTCACTTGGTAATTCAAAGGAGCAAAAAAGGAAAAAAAAAGTTATTTTTTAGCAAAGTATCCTGTTTTGAAATTCAGAGAGTTAGTAAAGGGATAAAGAGCAAAGAAATGAATATCATTAGTTTCATGCACATTCTCCAAAAAAAAACAGCCATAAGCTTCCATTTCCATCTGCTGTACTTGCAGCAGAAGTTACAGGGACTTTTGGACTATGAAAGTTCTTCTACTTTGCCTGGAGAGCTAGTACGTGGTCTCACAGAAGCAATACAGCCCAACGGTATAGCAGGGTAAATTGCCTATGAAAGCACAAATGAGGTAAAAATGACTTCACGGGAGCTGAAGTGAACAAAGGAATTAACCGGAGGCACACAAAGTGAAGTTACAAATCAGAGTCAAGTTAACAAACAAGATGGTGAATATCGAAGACAAAGAGAATACCAAGGCAATAGGATAGCCCTTAAGACGGTAGCCTGGAGACTTCCCTGGCGGTCCAGTGATTAAGACTTCGCCTTCCAATGCAGGGGGCGCAGGTTCGGTTCCTGGTCAGGGAGCTAAGATCCCACATGCCTCGCTGCCAAAAAAACAAAACATAAAACAGAAGCGATATTGTAACAAATTCTTTAAAAATGGTCCACAAAAAAAAAAAAAAAAATCTTTTAAAAAAAGACCATAGCCTGGTCTTCCAGTACTGGTCAGACTTGCAGTACAAAAGCCTCACCCTCCACCCCTTCTGCCCTTGCTAATTGCATGACTTCAGGCACTTGTGTAATGGGACTAAGCTCATTCTGAGAAGTCAGTAAGTCAGTCTATGTAAAGTGCTTAGAACACAGGGTACCTGCATATATATTAAGTGCTCAAATCTTTGTTACTGTTTATTATTCAACACACTGGTGGATGCTCTTGTGGGCCAGACATGGCATCAGATGCTTGGAATATGGCAGGCGCTAGAAGTCCTGGAGGAGAAGTTCTGCAAGCCTAGGCCTCTGTAGGTTACCCGCAAACCTGGCTCAATCATCCCTGTATTTCGTTATTTCTATGTATATTGTATATATTTGTTATTTCCCTGTATGTTGTTAATGCACTCACTGAATTCTTCTTATGTGTGTGTTTTTAAAACTACCGCCCACTAACTTCACAATTCCTTTGGACGATTCTGTCCATCTCTAAAACTAGACTCTAAACTCCTTGAAAGGAGGGCTCCTGTCTGTTCCTCAGCATCCAGCACAGGGCTTAACACAAAGAATACAACCATACATACAAAAATGAATAGACAGTCTTCCTTTAAAATTGTTTTGGACGTTACATTTTCTAGACTTATTCCCTCCTACTTCTCTTGTGCTGACCTCCCTTGGGGTCTCATTCTTCTTTGTGCCCTTTAGGATCTTCCAACAGTCCTGGAAGGAGATGTGATCACTCCAGTTTTAAAGAGAAAATTGGGGCTCAGCACTGTGAAAACTGCCCACGTGGCAGGACTGAGATCCTAGTCTGGTTCATCTGTCACCAAAGCCCCACGCCTCCACCCCGCACATTGCACCACCACTCCAAGCAAACATGGAAGATGGGGAAGATGAAAACATCGTTGGGACGGCCCATAGGAAACCAAATACCGCAGGAAAATAATGCACGGGAAATGGATTTTTTTTTCTGGCCGTGCCTCGTGGTTTGCAGGACCTTAGTTCCCCAACTAGGGATTGAACCTGACCCACAACAGTGAAAGCATCGAGTCCTAACCACTGGACTGCCAGGGAACTCCCAGGAAATGGATTTTTAAAATAATAACACCAGCCCTCACATGTAAAGTGAATCACCTATTGTATTTTGAGAATTCTTCCCCCTCTACAAACATATGGAAAATATTTTTAAAGAGTTTTCCCTCTTCTCGGTCATGGGGATAGTTATTCAAGAGCTTATTGTGAAGAAAGAACCTACCCGGAAGAATGAACAAGCATCAATTTTTTAAAATTGCAATCAATCAAATCAAATGAAAAATACAATATGAATCAAATCTTGTATATTGAAACTTTTCCCCATTAAGCTTTTATTAAGGGGCTTCCCTGGTGGCACAGTGGTTGAGAGCACGGGTTCGTGCCCCGGTCCGGGAGGATCCCACATGCCGCGGAGCGGCTGGGCCCGTGAGCCACGGCCGCTGAGCCTGCGCGTCCGGAGCCTGTGCTCCGCGACGGGAGAGGCCACAACAGTGAGAGGCCCGCGTACCGCAAAAAAAAAAAAAAAAGAAAAACTTTTATTAAGCCATTAAACGTGTATACGTAGGAGGAATTGTATTTTCAAATGAGTTAATCCATCTTTTAAAGTCTACGGTAGACTGCCCTTTGAACATGCGGCGCACATGAATGGCAATATGCCAAAGCAAAGCAGCGTCGAGACTGAGAGCTTCGTAAAGTCTCACTTGCTGGCATTTGGAGAAATGGGACCCTGCTATTCTCCGCTGGAGCTGCTCTTTAATTCTGACTCAGACACACATAGGGTGCATACATTTAAGTCAATTCTGCCTCTACCATTTATGAAAACAAGAATACCTCTACACACCAAAGAGACCTGGGGAGACCTACTCATTCTATCTGGCCTGGGCTGCTTGGCTGGTAGAGAGAGTTCCCCCTCAGGTGGGGACTCCCCATGAACCTGTGTTCTGGTGATACTTCTTTTTTTTCTAAAGAAAGTTTAAATGCTTTTAATCATGTTTCAATTTGTCCTCTATTGAACATGTATGGATAAGGGATTAAATTTATTCAAAATAGGCCCCTACTATAATTCTTCAACTAGCTAATTGAGAATACCTGTGGATATATATGAATTTATCACCATCGTGACCATGGTAGTGTGTGCTTAGTGCTCATGGGCGATAGTGATCAAAATGTTCCCAATGATGTGGCCAGGTCACACTGCCATCGGGCTGCTTTCCTTTCTGCTTACTTGCCGTGCTGCTCTTTGCTGAAGTTTCTGAGGAATGTACCTAGGAGTTGGCCCAGACCTTGTTTTTGTAGAGATCTTTCATCGGGGCTACTTTATTCTGGTGATATTTCAAAAACAAATACTTGAAGGAGCTCACTTTACTCTGGGGCATGGTGTATTAAGTGAGGCCAACCTTTGGAAAAGCAATCTGGCCAAAATATGTGCTAATCACTTGAAAACCATTCGTGTGCTTTGATCCGATAATCTTCCTTCTGGAATTCTATGCTGAGGCAAATTACATGAATTTGCCATTTGGATATCTCTAGGCACCTTGAACCTGACATATTCAAAACTCGGGATTCTTATCCCAACCAACTCCTCCTGCAATCTCCCTCATCTCAGAAAACGACCCCTCCATTCTGCCAGTTGCTTAGGCTCCAAACGGTAGAGTTCTTCTGGTATTCTCTCTTTCTTTCACACCCCATTTCAGATGCACCAGAGAATACTGTCTGCTCCATCTTCAAAATACATCAAGGCTCCAATCATTTCTCACCGTGTTCATCGCCACCTTCTTGGCATAAGTCACCATCCTCCGTTTCTGAATTATGGCTATAGCTCCTATTTGTTCTTCTTGCTTCCATACTGGCTCCAATACAGTCAGAATAAACTTTTAAACATGCATAGTCTGCATGTCAGACTATGTCACTTCCTGGCTTCAAACTCTCCAAAGGTTTTTCCTGTCACTCAGAATAAAATCCAAAGAGTCGATAGGCCTCTCATCTTTCTGATCTCACCTCCTGCACTCTTTCTTTCTCACACTTCTCCATTCTCAGTAGTCTCTCTGCCATTCTCCAAGCACATCAAATACAATCTCCCTTCGGGGCCATTGTGTGTACGGTGCTCGCTTCCTAATACAACCCGTCCCCCAATACATATATGGATCCCTCACGTCCTTCAGGATTCTGTGCACAATTCACCTCATCTGAGCAGTTGATCCCACTCTGCTGCCTTTTTCTTCATAGAACTGTTATTGCCTGGCATAATCTACAACTGAAAATTTGTCTGTTTCTCCCGCCCCAAAATGTAGATTCTATGAAATTTATCTGTTTGAGTCCCTACTGGATACCCAGCTCAGTGGTTCAAGTAGCACTACTGGAACAAAGGAGCATTGTGCTGGAGGAGAATCACCGACACAAGGATGGAAACAAATTAAGACCGACGCCCCAAATGGACATTTTAGTTTATCATGAATTGGACTTCAGCTCCTCTGAAATAGTGGCTAGCGGAAATCAAGATCTTAGAGATTACTGTTATTCTTTTCTGAACCATTTAAGAGCAAGATGCAGACAGAATGCTTCATCCTACTACATAATTCAGCGTACATATTCCCCACATAAGGACATTCTTCTACATAGCTACAATATAAACATTCGAATCAGGTAATCAGCGTTTATAGGACACTACCATCCAATCCACAGACCTCATTCAATTTTGCCAACTGTTTGTTTTTCCTAACTGGTCCAGGAGTCAATCCAGACTTGTTCGTTGCATTTAGTCGTCATGCCTCTTAAGTCTCCTTCAATTTGGATCAATTGGTTTTTCTATCCTTCTCTGTCTCTAATGAGCTGAAAAGTTTTAAAGAATACGAGCCTGTCATTTTTTAAGATGCTTCTCACCCTGGGTCCATCCAATGTTTCTCCACGTTCAGACTCAGGCTGTGCATTCTGAGCAGGATACGACAGAACGAGGCTGTGCTCTACTCAGCACATCACATCAGGAGGCATATGATGTGACTCGTTCCCTTCCTGATGATGCCCATCTTGATCACCTGGTCAATTTGGTGTCTTCCAGGTTCTTTCTAATAAATTCCCCCTCGATCAGTAAGTATTTTTCAGAAGATGCTTTAAGACTAAGCTGACATCCCGCTTCACATCAAACAGCCACCCACCAGCCTTGGCATCCACTGAGGAGTCCTGCCAAGAATCAACCAACATTGCCAAATGGTGACTTACTATTTCCATCAGTCTTACTAGTTGGTGTTATTCCATAAGGAAGAGCTCTCCCTTTTCTTTCCATTTATTTATTCATTCCATCATTATTTATCTATTCATTTATATTGGCATGGATTCGTGGATTCCTGTCTTATCCAATAGGTTGTAATCAGTTACTATCACAATTTATTTTGATACTCAAATTGTCCCAGATTTGGCCAGTGGGAGCTCCTTCCTGCCCGCTCATGTGTCCTTTTAGCATGTTCCCATCATGCTTTGAGCACTTCCTATAAAAGTTTCCAAGCTTACTTTGTACTTTCCCAGCCCAAGTACTAGAATCTGCCCTGGTTCCATTTAATGGAGGATGGTACTTAGAAACCAAGATCTTCTGGCCACTTGATGTGTCCGTTGCTCTGGCCTCTGAATGAAAATAGCTATGGTGTATATATATATAATGATTTCACACTCATTTTGAATCCAATCCAACACCTCAGGGTTCTTTATGAAGCTGAACAGGATCCTGTAGGGCCCTTCTGGGTACAAATCCTTTCCGTGTCCCCCCGTTTTTTGTTTAGTAAATAGGCTTCATTCAGCCTCCTCGACCTTCCCTGGGTTCCAAAGGGCAGATTCAAATAGTTGCTTATCAGGGAAGGAGAAAGAAACAAAGGAGGCACAGTCAAGAAACAGCAGTGCAGCAACGGGGCAGGGTCCTGGTTCCTCCTCAAGGAATGTATATAACAATATCTTTGAGTTCCTCTGCAGGAACTAAGGCCCCTACCCAGGTGGAGGATGGCAACTTCAGGCTGAGCACAATATTGCTGGAACTCCGCTCACCAGCTCTGTTACCTCACCACCAACCAATCAGAAAAAAAGTCTGCACACAGGGGAAGATAATGAAGACCCTGACCCCTTCCCCAAATGATTCTCCCTTTAAAACTTTTCATGGTCAAGCAGAATCTTTGGAATTGGCTTTTGGACACGAGTCTGCCTTCTCCCCAGGTTGCTGGCCTCCTGAATAAAGCAAGCTTTCCTTTCCAACCAACACCTGTCTCTCGGGTATTGGCTTTTTAGTGGCCAGCAGCAGAACCTGAGTTCGATAATATTTATAGCTTTCTTTCCTTCCATATTCGTAAATTCCTTCTCCCACACTAAGAAACCTGGCTCCCATTACATTTAGTATCTTACTTATTTGCCCAATGTCCCTGTAATTAATCAATCTCTCAGCCAGGATGCTACCTCCTTGACCCTGCCATCTCCTCAGCCTCTAACTTTTCCTCTAAGGGAAGAAAACGACAGGGGTAGTTGTGCATTCTTAATGACACAGATTCACTAAGTTTTGTGGCTGGAGAGAAACTGCTAAGAGACAGAGAGATATGGGGAACCACTTTGGTTTGTGAGACATCTGTACAAAACCTCGCTGGGGGGTTTTAGGCAAAGGACTCAGATCTCTGGTGGTTCAGGAACCAGCAGCCAGGCATTCTTCACTTTTGCCTTTTTGGCATTAGGCACTATAAAAAGCACTGTCCCAATTGCCTAGAAGCCTATTTTCTAAAATGAATAAGTTAGGGAAATACAGAAACCCAGCACATCCAATACCATAGAGACAAATGCTTCTAAGTAGTTCTTTTTCTGCCTGCTTCTAATTTGGGTACAGCTGGGATTCTTTGCTCTCCCCTAACAGCCACCAGCTGTTCCTACTGCTTCTGGAAAAAACAGCAGTTGTACTGGTGGACAGCCATTAACAGATTTCTGTAAACATGCTAACTAAGGTCCTGGGGAAAAGGTGGACTTTTGTTTTCATCAAGAATGGGTCCTGAGTTCTCTGAAAGATTGCCAGTTGGGAAGTACAAGGTGGGTGATTAAGAACCAACCCACAAATTGCTTTCGAGACGTGCTATCTCGAGCCAAAGAAACTGCTGGTGTGAAAAGATAACCACTCAAACATTTAACTGGTAAGGAAGTGTGCTGTGTCAAAGTTTTAAGAACACGACTCTAGAGGGGCTGTACTCTCCACTAACTAGTTGTAAGCTCTATGCACAACTGGAGAATATCCTACAAACAATAATAACCCAAAAAACCTGCCTTGCCTATTGAGGCTTTATTGATGCTCTAAGTCCTCTGTTACCAGTCATGACAACCAGAATAAACACAGCGAAGAAATAGCTCACCCAATTTCTTTTCTTACAGAGTTAGAAAACACTCATTCTATAGGAAAACAAACGTCACATGTTTGCTGCCAGAGGGTAAGAAAGAAGCCCATTTCTACACTCATTCTAATGCAGTGCAGCATCGGCATGACCTGGGAACTTGTTAGAAAAGCATATTCTGGAACCCACCTCACATGTACGGAATGAGAAACTCTGCAGCAGGGCCCATCAGTCTGAGTTTTAACACACACACACACACACACACACACACACACACACACACACACACACACACACACACACACACACTGGTGATAGGGACGGTGATGTACATTTAAATTTGATAGTCACTGCCCTAGATATTCCAGGCGTTGTGTTCGGAGGACCCAGCTACCAACTAACCTTACCAGTTGGCCCTAGGATGCGTAATTAGGGAAAGTTGTTTATGAGAGATACACACATTTCTCTACATCTGAGACGCAGGAAGTTGTTCCTCTCTTCATAGGTCAAGGGGTCGCTTCCCCTTTTGCCTCCACCTGGACCGAGTCACAGATTAGGTTGAATTTGAGACCCGGCAGGGGTCGCTGCTGCCCATAGAGAGACCGAGGGAGCGTGGCAAGAGAAGCCTAGAATCTTTGACATCACATTAAGCTCCTCCTTGCACGCACACATTAGACACACACACAAACATATACAGACAGACACACACACACACACACACACGGACCGCGTACTCTTCTCTGCCGGCTTGCTCCCGCTACCCCCGAGCCGGCCCCTCCCGCGGCAAGTGTGTGCCGGGCGCAGCCTGAGGGACCCGGCGCACAGCAGGGGCGGCCGCCGCGCCTCCAGCCGGACCCGCACGCCCCAGCGCTCGGCGACGGCAGCCGGGACTCCTCGCCGACACCCCGGGCTCGGAGCAGCCGCGCTCGCCCCCGCCGGGGCTGCAGGGCGCCGGGCCGCCACCCCGCACGCTCCCGGGCCCCCTGCCACCCCTATGAGAGAAGGAGAAGCCGGGCGAAGGAGCAGGACGCTCGGCAGCCGGACTCCGCCGCAAGCCCGGAGCGCCCCCTCCGCCCGCGGCCCGCCGGCGTCCGCGAAGCGAGATGCAAGCGCCGTGCTTCGGCTGAAAAGGGAAGGGGCCGGCGCCACCCGCTCGCTCGGAAGCCGGTCCCCGCGGCGGCTGCGCGTCCCGGCCGCGGCCCCTCGGGCCCGGGAGTGAGCAGGAGCAGAAGGAGGAGAAGGACAAGCGGCCGGCCCGGCGTTGGCCGGGGCTGGGGAGGAGGGACGGCGCGGGGGGAGCGCGCCGGGGGCGGGGAGGGGGCCCCGGCGGATAAAGATGGCAATGTCTCTCATCCAAGCGTGCCGCAGCCTGGCTCTCTCAACATGGCTGCTTTCCTTTTGTTTCGTGCATCTGCTCTGCCTGGACTTCACCGTGGCCGAGAAGGAAGAATGGTACACCGCCTTCGTGAACATCACCTACGCCGAGCCCGCGCCGGACCCCGGGGCCGGGGCGGCGGGCGGCGGCGGCGGCGGCGGCACCACCGCCGAGCTGCACACCGAGAAGACCGAGTGCGGGCGCTACGGGGAGCACTCGCCCAAGCAGGACGCCCGCGGGGAGGTGGTCATGGCCAGCTCGGCCCACGACCGCCTGGCCTGCGACCCCAACACCAAGTTCGCCGCCCCGGCGCACGGCAAGAACTGGATAGCCCTCATCCCCAAGGGCAACTGCACGTACAGGGATAAGATCCGGAACGCGTTCCTGCAGAACGCCTCCGCCGTGGTCATCTTCAACGTGGGCTCCAACACCAACGAGACCATCACCATGTCCCACGCAGGTAAGCGGCCCCGGCGGGCGCGGGGCGGGGGAGGGGAGCCAGAGGAGGATGGAGGCGCCGAGAAGGATCCAGCGCCTGCCTCCTAGCTCCTTCCTGCGAAGTCCGTGCTTTGCGAAAGACGCGTCTCTGTTCCTCGGACCTACTAAGTTTTGCTCTGCGTCACTTCGTGGGGTTTACAATGAAGAGAGGACTAACAGCATTGGGGGCACCAGAGAATGCATTCCAATTAGCATCGCGCCACTCGGACGAAGGTTGGCCGAGGGGGGCTAACTTTTCCGAGGAGGATCTGGTAGGTGGGGTGTGGGGTGTAGGTTTCGGATGTTGTTCTCGGCTAGTGAGCGGCCCCGCACCTGTTTGGAACCGGGAGATCTGATAACTCAGCTCTTCACTTGGGTGTGTGCATCAGGTATACTCCTGAGGCCGGCGTTTGTGTATCAGGAGGCGGGTAGGGTTACTGGTGCTGGCGCTCGTCACTGCCGACTTGCTCAAGTCGGGTTTCAGCTCTTCGTGGGAGATTGAGTACCGCTCCCCCGCCCCCGCCCCGCGCCGCCCGCTGGGTTGACGCGAGTCATAAATAATACCGAAAATCCTGTGCTCTGCCAAGCTGTCATCCGGAGGAGCTGACAGGCGGGCACGATGGTAAAGAGTAACAATCCTCAAAAAGCCACCAAGAGCATGGTGGCCATAAAGATATGTCTGCTTTTACAGTGTTGCATTATCCTTTGCCCGCTTGGGAGGTTAAATATGCTGAAGGTTTTCTTTATGGCGAGAAGGAGATTTCAGGGTAGAAAGAATAAGCTTTTCGTAGTGATTGCAGGGTGCCGGGATGAGAAGTCCATGATTGTCCTAAAACTCGCTCTTTCCCTGTATGCCTGACATAACAGTGCTTCCGTGGTAGGAACAACGAAGTCCTCCCCAGGCTTGTCAGCAAAAGCAGCTCGTTTTAGCAGCCTTGCCTCCTTGAGTCCAGGGTTACTTGTTGTTTCTGTGCGTCCGGAGAACCTTGCCCTCCTTCCCCAGAGGGGTTGCTGGGTTTGAGGCTGTGGCATCCGGAAGGAGAAGGAGGGAGTGGAAGTGACAGATGCATTTTCTGACTGGAGTCACCGAATCAAAACATTACCAAAATCTGGCTTTTAAAGAAAATAAACAGTTAATGCTACTGAAATGGAGTACCAGGCTTTGGCCACATGGGGGGTGGTGCATTCTCTGGGGACAAGTTTTCATTCCCAGAGCTCATGTCACCTATTAGGGAAATGTACAGTGGGTTTGCCTTTGGTAGTCAACACCAGCTGTTTCAGACAAGGAACTTGTCAACCCTAATGCAAACAGGTGGAGTGGGGAAAGGTCAGTGCTTCTAACACAGGGGCCAAAGATAATGCAGTGCACTAATTCACGAAGAGGAGGAGGGGGCAGTTAACTTCTTGGAAAAGTTAGGATAGAGCACTGAGGAACATTTGGTATACTTTCTTGAGCTCAACAGTTTTGTAAGTGAAAAGACTGTACTCTGACCTTGAGTCATAAGAGCACTACTTAAACTTCATGACAGTCAAGGATTTGGAGGACTATGGAAAGAGCGTTTTAAGTCATGTAAAGTATCTTTAAAAGCATATTTAATATATAAACTTCCGTGGGGGGAGTGTGAAGGAGGGTTTTTGTTATTGTTGCTGTTCTTTAAACTCGCAGAAGATGGTTAGCTGACTTTGCAGGATCCTTTAAATGTTTCTTTTTGCATATGCGTGAAATCAAACTCTGCAGCTTCGAGCACAAAGTTAAGAGGCATCATTTGTTCCTGTCTAAAAAGAACTGCCAACACATTGGGTCAGTTAATGGCTCGCCTGCTTTTAAAGGAAGCCGTAAGCTGACATGCCACACAAATGATGCTTAAGATGTAGTGAGAATAAATAAAGGGCTTGGTGATAATTTGAAAGTTAGGCTAAAAAAATGTCAAGGAAATTCTCTACTATCTAACTGTTCTGTTTCCAAAACTGTGTTAACGTTGTATCTGCTAATAGCCATGAGGCTTCCATATTATCGTTTGATGTATTGCCACTTTAGGAGACTGGATTCACTTTAGTCATAGATTGCATTGATTTCTGCTAAAGTCTCATTATAAGGATATCCATGACAGGGTGGCTTGGCGAACTTTTAACTCTTTCTACCTGAATGTGAACCAGTGCCAGCGCTGGTCTGGCTGTCAGTATGTTACACTTAGCTCTAGAATGTGAAGGCTGTACTTTTTCTAGTTGAATTTAGAATTCTCACTCAAATTTATCTTAGGAAATGGTGTACATTTTAGATGCTAATCAAATATTCTTATTCTGTGAACATGGGATGCAATATAACAGAGGATCCTTACACTTGTGAACTTTTTACTTCCGTCTCCAAAAAGTGAACATCAGCCTTTGCATTTTTAAAAAATCTCCCCTCTCCTCTAGATCCTTTATTTTCAGCACTGATAGCTTTCGGGTGAGGAGAAAGTCTGACTTTAGTGTTATGCACCCCACTGTGAAATATCTATGCATCTGCCGTGATGTGACCCCAACACACCCACTATCTTGAAATTCAGTTAAATAGAAATCATTTCCCCTTCCCCTTTCCATAGAGCCTTTGTTTCTGATTTTTCCTTTCCCACTTATGATTTTGGGTTTCTGACAGTTCTGCAATTATGGCTTCTCATTCACAAAGACACAGATCATCCTGGGATAGACTAGTAGCTTTAGTTTGTAACCAGTTCTTTTAAATCTCTCTAAAAATATGAGCACATTGAGAGAGAGTTCACATAGCATAGAGTTCACTCATTTAAAGTATACAGTTTAATGGCTTTTCCTCTGCCAACAGAGTTGAGGACCCTCACCACTGATTCCAGTAAGAAACCCTGTGGCCATTAATAGTTACTCTTCATTACTCTCCAATATACCAGCCCTAGTTAACCACTAATCTCCTTTCTGTCTCTGTTTGCCTATTCTGGACATTTCATATGGATGGAATCAAGTAATATGTGTTCTTCTGTGACTGGCCTCTTTCACCAGCATAATGTTTTCAAGGTCTGTCAATGCTGTAGCATGTCTCAGTACTACATTCCTTTTTGTTGCCCAATAATATTTCCTTCTATGTTTATACCACATTTTCAAAATTCATCAATTAATGGACACTTAGGTTCTTTCCACTTTTTGGTTATTATGCATAATGCTTCTGTGAACATTCATGTACGAGTCTGTGTGTGGACATTTCTTTTGGGTACACAGCCAGGCGTGAAATTTCTGAAAAGTCTGGGTCATATGGCAACTGTATGGCTTAACCTTTTGAGGAACTGCACGATTGATTTCCAAAGAAACACACCATTTCACAGTTCCACCAGCAGTGTAGGAGGAACATTTAGTAGGTGGAACATTTCTCTACATCCTCATCAACACTTGTTGTTATCTATCTTTGATTTTGGCCTTCCCAGAGGTTGTGAAGTGGTGTCTTCATTGCCGTTTTTGTTTGCGTTTCTGAGGACTAACAGTTACTTTTTAACATAATATTAATTCTTCCTCTGCTTTTCCTTTTTCTCCTTTTTCCCTTGCTCGCCGTTGTTTTTTCAGCTCAAACACATTTTGTCTTAAAGAAGAAAGGAGATTAATAGAGAAAAGAGATCTACCTCTTCCAATTATGAAGGAAAAATAAAGCCCATGGACCAGAGACTTTCTATGTCCCCTCTAAAAGGATGTGAGGAACTGCATCTTTCGTGCTTTAGAGAGCTTCTTCCCAGGTTGGCTTTGTGAAAGAGCAACCGGAGGGCTTGAGTAAAAAGCTATGTAGAAATCCAGCCTCCACCTGAAGGCCGCAGAAGTACACTTCCAGGTACAGGTAAAAGCAGCCAGACCCGGGCTTCCCTGGTGGCGCAGTGGTTGAGAGTCCGCCTGCCGATGCAGGGGACACGGGTTCGTGCCCCGTTCCGGGAAGATCCCACGTGCCACAGAGCGGCTGGGCCCGTGAGCCATGGCCGCTGAGCCTGCGTGTCTGGAGCCTGTGCTCCACAATGGGAGAGGCCACAGCAGTGAGAGGCCCGCGTACCACACACACACACAAAAAAGCAGCCAGATCTAAACCATCTCCCTGGAGCTGGTCAGATGCCTGTGAACCGTGAGGGAAGTGATAGCAGCCATTTCTAGAGGCAGTTTTGGGAAGTGGTAAGTTAGCAGTTTAGCCTCTCGCCAGCCCGTTGAGTTTGTGTCCTGCTTCTGCTGCTTCCTCACTGTGGATCTTTGAGCAGGTTAGCCTCTCAGGACCTCAGTTTCCTCATTTATGAGATGCGGGAGCCTCAGTTGTTTGGTATGAGAATTAAATGAGTTCACACACGTACAGTGCTTGCGTCCGTAGCTGGCACCTAGCCATCAATACATGCTAATTCTCACAGGCATCGTGCACAGTGACACACAGGAGCTCCTGCACGGATCTCCAGACCCCGGGGGTCACTGAGGCTCCGGCAGCCTTAGGAAAGAGCTCTGTATTGACCCTCTCCTGCTTTAGACACCAGAGCCATCGTGCCGATTTCTCTTTGTGGTTTCTGTGATTCGAGACAGGGTGTCCCAGCTCCCTCTGATGGCTGGTGAATATTTGAGGATTCTCCTGTGGCATTTGTGCTTTCTCTTGGGTTAAACTGAAATCTCATGGGAGCAATATGAGATGTATCTATATATGGATTACATATATTTATATGATAAACATGGTAGATCAGTAAGTGTTTGGAGGTGGTTAAGTGTCTCTGAGTTGTGATGTTGAAGAAATGATGCATATTTTTTTTTCCTTTTTTGAAGAGTGTGGTTTGCTATCTTCTCATCTTTCACTAGTACATAGTTAAAGGGAAAGGAGGAAACTAAACATCTAGGAAGAACTTTTGAGAGACTGGATTCCTAATAGTAACTTAGAGATGGAGCGAGGGAGGAGATGGTTGCAGTAGCTATTCAGAAAATAAGCTCAGCCTTCGGCGAGGAGGAACCCAAGATGGAGTATATCTCATGTATTCTAGGGCCTTCTCCAAGGTTTGAGGAGAAAACATAGATGTACTGAGGCTCTTTCCTGTGTAAGTGGGTGCTAAGATTTTAATTCGTGGGTTCATGCTACATTTACTTTAACGGATGAAGTCCACCTTTGCCTTAACCTCTGTAGAGGAACTAGCTGCTAGAATTTTTTCTTTTCAGGACTCATATTTTTTAGAGTATTTTTGTGCAGTTTTGTTTTACATTTTCCTTTAAGTAATATGTTTACCTCTCTTCAGCAGAAGGTAGCCCTCTGCCTGTGTGGTGCTTACTCTGCGTCAGGCATGTTGTAAGCACTTTGTGTATTATTAGGTCATTTAATTCTCACGATAACACTGAGTGGTAGGTACTGTGGTTGGCGCTGTCCAGGAAACTGAGGCTTAGACAGGGGAAGTGACTTGGTCATGCCGGTAGTAAGTGATGGAGCAAGGCTTGCAAACCTGAGCAATGTCTCCTGAGTCTCTGCTTGTAGCTGCTGCCCCGTATACTTTCTCAACTTGAGAGGATACTATACAGACTAGCTGTGGACAGTAATGACTTCATAATGGAGACAGGAAGTGATCTAAAGCTGATGCCCATTTCAGAATACTTTAGCACATCTATCACCCAAATGCACTTTGGTTGAAGGGCTTTTTTCTTCCTTCATAACTGGAAGAGGTAGCTCGCTTTTCTCTCTTAATCTCCTTTCTTCTTTAAGACAAACCATGTTTAAGCTGAAAAAACAAGCCTTGCAGACTGCATTTTTGCGACAGGAGAGATGGGACCTTGTGTTTGGGCCTGCTCTCCTCCAGACTGACCTCTGATTAACCATTTGGCTTCGGTCCATCACTTTCTATTCTGGACCTCAGTTTCTTACTTATAAAATGAAAGGTCTGAATTAGTTGAGCTCTGAGAGCTGCTTGAACTCCACAGTTTATTCCTTATATATTCAAAACCCAGGATATTTTTACTGAAATTCAAATTTCTGGCTTCTGATGAGAAAATCTGATGACAGGGGCCCATGTCCCTGCAGAGCAATGGCTGGCGGTTTAGGTGAACAGTGTGCCCATTACCTGGCCCAAAGCCCCGTCACTACTTATGGCCTGGCTCTCGGCCAGCTCTGCTCCTATGTGCCCCTGGCCTCAACCCTGAGGCTTATGTATGTGGAACCTCAGCTTTATGGAGTCAAACTAGGGTTAGTGAGGAGAAGTTATAGAAAGCAGACTTGCTTTAGTAAAGGGAGGAAAAACTCTTAAAATTAGAACTGTTGAGAGATGGAAGAGGTTTTCTTGGGAGGTGAAGCTTTCTCTTGCATTCAGATGGAAACTGATCACAGGATTTATGCCCAGAGTTCTGATGGGTGATGACGGAAGGGTCTTCCCAAGCCTGAGAGCTTGTGATTCTCTATCGTTTAGATATTTAAGAAACATTTCTTAGCAGCAGCCTTGGTTTCCATTCCGTTTCCCTCTTAAGATACATATAGAAAACTTATTTATGCTTGGTCTTAATCTCCCAGGCCAAAGCAATATCACCCTCCTCACTTAGTATTTGCTTATTGATTTGGTGCTAAACTGTACCTCCTCACCTGGCTCTCTACCGGCAGGCAGATGTCTAATAGCCAAGAACTCCAGACTCTTGTCATTAAAAGCCATAATTCAACATCAATGTTAAATAACATTATTGGCAATGTAAGTCAGTATGGTCTGGGGACTTCCCTGGTGGCACAGTGGTTAAGAATCCGCCGGCCAATGCAGGGGACACGGGTTCAAGCCCTGGCCGGGGAAGATCCCACATGCCGCAGAGCAACGAAGTCTGTGAGCCACAACTACTGAGCCTGCGCGCCTAGAGCCCGTGCTCCGCAACAAGAGAAACCACCGTAATGAGAAGTCCGCGCACCGCAACAGAGTAGCCCCCGCTCACTGCAACTAGAGAAAGCCTGTGCTCAGCAATGAAGATCTAACGCAGCCAAAAAAAAAAGATACTGTATGGTTTGTTTACTCATTTCAGCTCATAGAAATACGTATCTGGGGATTTGGAAGGAATCCTACCTTTATCTTCTAATCTTTAGTAAGAATCTCATCCTCATCTCTCCTGATGCCTCTGTTCTTAAAAATCCCTTGGCTTCTCAAAAAGGAAGGAATTTTATGACTATGAAATCAGGAAAGATTCAAAAAGAACCCAGGACTCTATAACTTATTCTTTTAGTTTTTTAGAAAGGACTGATTATGTTTCCAATGCAATATTAATTTGTTTAGAAACCAGTCTCAACTTTTTAAAAGGAAGACCTTGACCTTTATTGTTGCATTTTTGGACATGAAACTTGGTGTATAAAGAACTTAATATTTTGGGGCTTCCCTGGTGGCGCAGCGGTTGGGAGTCCGCCTGCCGGTGCAGGGGACGCGGGTTCGTGCCCCGGTCCGGGAGGATCCCACGTGCCGCGGAGCGGCTGGGCCCGTGAGCCATGGCCGCTGGGCCTGCATGTCCGGAGCCTGTGCTCCGCGGCGGGAGAGGCCACAGCAGTGAGGGGCCCGCGTACCGCAAAAAAAAAAAAAAAAAAAAAAAAATTATAAAAAAAAAAAGAACTTAATATTTTGATAGCCTCTGAAAGTCTTCAGTTTATCCCCAGAAGAGATACTTCATTTTGTATATACTCAAAGGAGGACCTTCACTTATTACTGAGTGACTGAAGTGATGCTGAAATTCTGTGTATTTGATCATGTGAATTGAGAGATGCTAAATTTGAGTTAACCTGAATAGGATTTGACTTTCATTTTATCTCAGATCTGGAGGATTTTGTGGTAATATAAAACCCAGAGAAATAAGGCTGCCTTGTGCTGTGTTATTGTTCTTCTATGAAGCTGCAATTATGGTGGTTCTATTAAATTGAAACCTTGTCTATAGGTATACTATAATCTTTTATTTTAAACTTTGAGGGGTTAATCACTTGGCAGTTTAACTTGAGGTGGGATAAGTGTGCTTTATAGATTGAAGTAGAAATATTAATGACTAGTATTAGATCTAGTTCTTTTATTTTTCTCTATGAGAGGAAAATTTTCTTTTACTGCTTCAAAAGCATTGGTTATAAATTGGTTTCTACAAGTATGTTTTTTAAAAAATCTCGTCTATTCCATGAAATAGCGGTATTTAGAAAACCTGTTTCGGTAGAAATAAGCATCATTTGTCATAAAATTAAAGCTTATGTATCAGATTGTTAGGCTTTTCCATATTCAATGTATGGACATATATTTCATGATATAGATTTGAAAAAAGAAAGTATTTTTGCATTAAATGTATGGCTTATTCATGTTCTTTCCAGGCAAAGATATATGAAGAGCTCATATATTAGGTAAGATCCAGGAAATGTTTTCTTTCTTATTAACCAGTTCAGCCTCTTATCTCTCCATCATAAATGGTTTTTTACGCACACAGTCCATGTAAGCACTATTGAAAAGGCAAACATTTGAGGTTTTTCAGAGGTATTGTCAGTGAACCGATACAAATGCCTTTTTTTACCCATAAGTATTTATTTTCCCATTTTCTACAGAAGATGTTCACCCGGCCATTCTGTAACCATGAACTGACTACACCTACATGTAGTTCCAAATGACCCAAAGAATAGCGGAAAAGATGTTTTCCCCTTTACTTATCAAGGTGTTTTCTCCTTTATTTACCAAGGGGCCTGGAATGTTCTTTCTCCCAGATACGAAGGACTGTGCCTCTCTAAGGTCACTTCTCCGTGACCTCATCACTAAGGCACTCCTAGTTACTCTATTTGGAGAGCAGCATCCCTCCTCGTTCCCATCCTCAGCACACCCTGCCCCTCTCCCTGCTTCATTTTACTTATGCTTGGCATGTGTCCTCCCACCAGAATGTAAGGGCTACAAGAAGCAAGGCTTTTAGACAGTTTTTGTTCATGGTAAAGTTCCCAAAGACTAGAATGGTCCTTGGTGGAAATGGAAAGCGCTCAGTAAATCTTAAGATCTGTTAAATAAGACTGGAAAGATGGACTACGTTATCATGTTAGTCTCTAATTTCATGAAAAAAATATTTCATGACACTAACATTTTTTTTCTTAGCTTTTGACTTATATAAATGAGGTCAGGGAGATTCTAATTTGAGTCTCCTGTTAAAATAATTGAGTCATTGTGTAGAATATGACATGAAGTGGGAGCCTTGTTCATGCCCTTCAACTCGGGAAAAAAGACATACCAGTAACAAGCAGAAGTTACAGGGTATCCAAAAATTTTGTAACCAGATACAATTCTGTGCATATGTTTATTGTCCCGTAACTTTAATACATATGTGTATATGTGAGCACATATGTTAAAATGAAAGACATATGCCTTATAGAAAATTTTGAAAATATGGGACATTTAAAAAGGGAAGAAGACAACCTCAATAACTCAACCACTCACCCACTAAACTCTAGTGTTTTTCTCATTCTGTGGTTACATATTTACTTTTACCAAACTGGGAATATATTGCATAGGTTTTTGTAGCTTTTTAAAATTTAAAGGCGCATGTTGAAACTTCCTCAACGTTTCTGTGATGTTTCTACTTTCCCCCTACATATAAACAGCGCTGCTGTAAATGTCTGTATGTGCCTGAAAATCAGTACATCTCCGTGATTACTTTCTTAGATCAAGTTCCTGAATATGGCACTAGTAAGTCAAAAGCTATTCATGTGTAGCTATAGAGCAGGGTTGTTTTGTTTTGTTTTGTCTTGTTTTTTAAGCCCATTTAGTGATGTCTTCAGTTGTACGCTCACTCCCTAGTATGGCTGTCCTTTGAAGGAGAAAGAGTACCTGTCAGCTGACAGTGCCGTCGCGGGGTCCTGGCACAGCTTTCTGCATCGCCTTGCTCCAAGCTAGATTAGTTTGGCAGCCGGGGCAGGACACAGAAGGTGGAGAATCAAAAGAGGAAAAAAGCCTCAATGACAGAATCATCAGGATTGCAGTTGGTGAAACCCCCACTGTTCCCTTCGATTCTTCTGTGTCTTGGGGATGTTCAGTGCAAATTGAACAGGGAATTAGGAAACTTGGGTTTCAGTTGCGGTTCTGCCTCAAATTGGCTTTACCGTTGGCAAGTCACTTCCCCTCTCTGGTCTCTTTCATTTGGTTTTCTTTCATTTCAACATAAGCGGGAGGCTCCTGGAGGGGAACTTGGTTTAGATCAGTGCTTCTCCATCCTGGTCGCACGTGAGCATCGTCTGGGGAGTTTAAAACTTACAGACTCCCAGGTCCCCCCCGCCGCGATTCTGATTTGTCTGGTGGTGGGAGGGCACCCTCCAGATGATCCTGAGGTGCTGCCGGGATTGACGGCCACCACGCTGGCTGAATCCAGAGTCTTCCTCTGGTTCTTCGATCCCGTGGTTCTTTAGTTATTTAAGAATTTTTCCTTTGACGATCTCAAAATCCTCCATGAAAAGAAAGACGTTTAAAATGTGTTAATTGTAACGATGAAAACTGACAGTAGGTGCGGTTAAGTATTACCTCAAGACATGAATTACTGCCTCACTGATAACCGCCAGATTTTGGAGACCAGCACGAAGACAAACAAATGGCAAACACAGCAAGTGCAGGAAAGCACACATTCTGTAAACCCGTCAAAGAGCACAATAATGAGTCAGAAATGCCTGGATATTTTAATTACATTGAATTTGCTGGGTGAAATTTTCACTGAGAGGCTAATGCTCGTTATCTTGATTGTAGGCCTCTTGCAGAAGAGGTAGCAGTACCATGGTATTTTTCCCAAGTAGGGAGGACCCCATTTTGCTCATCAAGGTTGGCAAGTTTGGGGGGCAGTGAAGGGTGGTGGTGAAAAAGGTGATTCTGGTACCCAATTGTCCTTTGGGTCGATTGCCAGGGAAACATAAAGCAACGTGGGGCTCAAGATAGAAGTTTGACGTCACTGAGTTGGTAAGAGTGAGATTCCACCATTCCAGAATGTGAGCACAGTGGTATAGGAGCTGCGAAAACTGGGCTCGTGCTGGGCAGAGAGGGCCCGGGAGCTCGGGAACCATGTGATTCACCTAAGCTTCCACCTGTGAAATGAGCCTCATGGGTCCCTATCACAGCTGTCATGAGCTCTTACACTACACGACACAGCAAAGGGGCAGCTCTGAGCATCGAATGTATGTTCACTCTAATTATTGTCAGAAGAAACATATTCAGAATCGGACTACATCCTACCAGCTTTATTATCACCCACTGAGTCCCGGCCATCATCATCTCTGCCCGGACTGCTGCTGTCACCTCCAGCCGCTGTCCAGCTCCCATTCCTGCCCCTGCAATCTGTTCCCCGTATAGCAGATAGAACACACTTAAAAAAAAAAAAGAAAACCAAAGGACGTCACTCCTCTGCTTACATCTTCCAGGGGCTTCTCATCATACTTTGGACCAAGTCAGAGTTCTTGCTGTAGCCCCCAGGGTGTGACCTGATTTGGCCCCTATATTCTGTCCACCTCTTTTCCAACCATACTTCCCCTCACCCTCCTACAGACCCTCTTTTCTCCTTGCTGGTCCTCAAATACACCAAACTTGCTGCTACCTCAGGCCCTTTGGAACCCTCTTCCCCCCCAACTTTTTGGGTAGAATTATTATTCACGCAGCAGATATCTCTTTATGCATCTGAAATATGTGAGGATGACTCCCAAACAAGACTATCTGGTAGACATTTATCTATTTCTCCCTTATTTAACCAACTCATTTTGAAAATTCAGCTTGCCTCTATGCCTCCTGTACCCTGAGGAAAATGTCTTCCAACAAAAGGTAATTATAAAATCATGAGGTTTTATTACTTTTGTGAACAGGGAGAGTTACCAGGCACCACCCTCAATTTTTGCAGATTTCCCTCAGATACTCACCTGGCTCACCCCTCCATAGCGTTGCCGACTCTGCTCCGTCGCCCCTTCGTCAGAGTTTTCCGTGGCCACACTAAAAACTTCATCTGCTACTTATCCTCTCTTCCCTCACCCTCCCTTATTTTTCTTCATACTATCACTACTTGAAATTGTTATATTACATCTTTCATTAATTTACTTGTTTACTGTCTGTCCCCCCTGTGAAAATGTGAGCTCCACAAGGACAGGGTTCTTGTCTTGTCAACAGCTGTATTCTGAGAGCCTGGCACTCGGTAAATATCTATTGAAAGTATGAATGGATTAGTGAATGATAGAATATGAACCCATCCGCAGTTGTCGGGTGCATCACCCACTTGAAGGATGGAGTAATGACTTTATATTCCATACTTTTTATTTGCCTTATGTTGAAGGCAAGATTTAATTTGAGGGATTACAAACTTCATTTCTTCTCCTATGCACAGCAGAGCGATTCTTGCTGGGCCTGTGCTGAGGGATTCATCTGCTTTCTAACCCACACTTGACCCTTGAGAGTCATTATATCCTGAGATCTTGTCCTGTTCTCCTACCAGTGTTTCTGAGACCTAGTTGCCTACTCCCCAAGACCTACAAGCAAGTGCTTCTCTGTTCTGAGGAGTTTTGCTTTGGAGGTTCTGCAAGGGGACTTTTTACAGATAATAGAATAGAAATGTCCTTTGGAGTCAGCTGTATCAAAACACAGAAAGAAATCTGAAAGAAGTAGCTGGACATACATAGTGCTGCCTGATGTTTTTAGGGAGATGGGCATCTGGTAGACCTGATACTCCAAGGGGACCCAAGTGTTACTTTAGAGGGAAATCTTAGAGGTTGATCGTAAACCTTACCTGTATAGTTTAAAATGAATCTGTCTCTGTAAATAGCAAATGACCAGTGAGATATGCCAAATTGTGACCTTTTGGGCAATGAGAGAACTGTAACAGAAAGGTCAAGTTTTCTGTGAAGTCAGAATAAGAGGCATTGGTTACAATAGTTGTTTGTTAACAGCAGTTGATGTTTGCTCTGGAATGAATTTAATCTCTCATATACTTGCATGCCTTTACTTTTTAGCCCTGATAAACTACATGCATAGAGAGTTTGAAGCAATTACGTGATATTATCCTTATCAGTTTGAGCTTATTTCTATGGAAAGTACATCTACTGTATCATTACTTTGTTCTTTCTTCCTTTCCTAAATGCATTTATTATATGAAATGGATTCCACTTCACTGAGATTAATTCCTTACCTGGCTGTCCTTCTTGCTAGACTGTGAGCTTCCTGAGGGAAGGCGCTGTCCGCACCCAGCCGGTTACACTGGGCGCTAGCACCAGTGTCTTGAATGACTCTCCATCTGTGGTCATGTTAGCTAATTGTTCTGCTTAATCATGACCATCTGGATGCCATTCACTTGGTGGGAGGTACCTGGAGTTTAGACCAAATGTTTCAAGGAACAGATCAGCATCTCTAAGGCTCACCTTGCAAACACTAGACCTGTGCAGGAGAGGTCAGTGTTCCTCTCAAACAGGGCCATGCTCAGAAAAGTCATGAAGTGGTGCTTTATTACAATCCAAAGTCTGCAGATTAAAAAGTCATTAGTCTCTTCTATCTTCTTGACCTCCGGGACTATCTTGAAAAGCCATTCACCTAATTAAAACCCAATCCTTTAAAATTAGAAAGTCTTACTCTCTTTGGTAAAACTAAATGAGTCATAATTTGGCTTACTGCTGTCTGAAACTAATCAATGTTCTTCTCTATTGAGGTACTATATTAAGTAGATCTTAGTGTCTTACTCATAAAAAGACTTTTGTGTTTCATTAACTTAGAGTGTGAAAAATACATTACATTGTAGGTAAGAAGAGAACAAGCCATTTTCTTTAGTGAAGCTAATGAGAACTCATTTTGAACCAGAGCATAACCATGAGCTTGCTTGCTATTTTTATATTTAGTCTTTGAAAAGGTGGCACATAATTACTACAGCACAGTTTGTGCATTCCAGAATAAGTGATATTTTTGGCATTAAAATGAAATTTATGAGTAGGTTAAGATACTGGAACAGCACATGCTGTCACTGGCGTGTTAGAATAATTGCAGTTCATTGACTCATGCAAGTATATTCTTCTGTGTTTCCTGTTTGCAGTTTATCACTTTTTTTTTTTTAAAGAAGATGTTGGGGGTAGGAGTTTATTAATTTATTTATTTTTGGCTGTGTTGGGTCTTCGTTTCTGTGCGAGGGCTTTCTCTATTTGTGGCAAGCGGGGGCCACTCTTCATCGCGGAGCGCGGGCCTCTCACTATGGCGGCCTCTCTTGTTGCGGAGCACAGGCTCCAGACGCGCAGGCTCAGTAGTTGTGGCTCACGGGCCCAGTTGCTCCGCGGCATGTGGGATCCTCCCAGACCAGGGCTCGAACCCGTGTCCCCTGCATTAGCAGGCAGATTCTCAACCACTGCGCCACCAGGGAAGCCCTGCAGTTTATCACTTTCACCACCAGAACAATTTAAGTAAGAAAACAGAAATACAGCTCAAACTTTGGCCCTTGATTGATTTTTGGTAACTGAGATGGGACATATTCTTTAAAGGAGCAATAATCGCGAAATAGGCCATTACCTTGCGTGGCCTCTTTGGTAACCACCATGTTGCTAAAAAAGATGTGTTTGTCACTTAGGTTGACTGACTGGGGCGGGGGGGGGGGTGGTCACTGTCACCGAGCATTCATCCCACTGTCCTATGCTTCTGGGTGACTCTCAGCCCAGATTCCTCCCATCTTTTTCAGAGGAGTGGGCATTTCTGGTGAAGCAGACACACTGCCCTTCTGGAGCCAGCAGCCAGTTTCAATAAGATTATCTCAACACCAAGTAGCAAGCCATCTATAAGCGTATAGCGTTGGCCATTATTTAGCACGCTGCTGGCTGAGAAAAACCCAGGGTATAGAAAAACCTGAGATCATCTAAAACCTAAGTTGTCAAGGTCACGGGGCAGAAGGATTCAAATGCAGTGAATATGACCTGACCCTTTCCACCTGCCAGTGCCTTGGTGTCTAGCAGCTCAGTGATGGACAACGTCAGACCATGCCTTGGTGTTCATGAGCTTAGGGCCAGACAGCAGTCCTGACACTAGTTCCCCGGGGACCGGGGCCTGTGGAGCTTCGACAAAAGAGCTTCAAGTGAGATGGCTGGACGCTAGCTTGGGGAGCCTTCAGCGGCCACTGTGTGAGGGTCGCGTGGCTGTTCTAAGTAGCCACTGAACTCGGTGTCTCCCACGCCCTGCCTTCTCCTTCCATAGGAGACCACTGAGGAAAATTCTCTTTTTGAATAAGCCAGGACATCCTTTCTGCAAGTCACCTCTTCTGGTTCCAGGCCCATATGTTAAAATTTATCACCTTGTTCATTAGAGCAACTCAGCAAATCTTTGCTGGATTGAATAAGTGTTAGAAAGAGGAGAATCAGCACTCGTTCCGAACACAAAATGCTCTAAGCACTGCATTAGGTGTCTTTCGTATTTCACTCCTTTTATACACCCTCTGAGTTGGGAACCTGCCCAGAGTCACAGATGGACGAAAGCAAAGCCGATATTTTAATCCAGATCTATATCACTTTCAACTATATTAGGAGGCGTGTAGGATTTCTTCGACTCTCTACTAATTTTTACGTTTCAATGTATTTTTTTTATGAGGGGGGAACAAAAAGAAACTCCTTTAAAGATAATCTGTCTGAAAACATTGTTTCCCATAAATATTAGGTAACTTATTGTTTACCATTGTTATTAAATTGTATATTTGCAGCAATGCAATTCTTTCATTGCATGAGAAATATTTCTTAGGGACGTATAAGGTACAAACTGCTGTAGATTTAATTCACAAGTCAAACCTTGTGCTCTGTGGATAGGTAATGTCTTTGGTTATATTAGAGTCCTTGTCTGAATATTCTGGCTTAAAGATAGTTAATAGTTCTCAGACTGACTAATTCCCATTAGTTCAAAACGCTGATGTTCTTAGAGAATTGAGTCAGGTTCCTATCTGCTAATTCTATTGAAGTAAATGGGTCTATGCAGATTTCTACCCCTAAATGTGACTTTGAGTTCTATAAATAAATCACTTCCTTTACATGTATCCTACTGCGATTTTTCCTAAATTTGTAATTACTATGAATATTTGCAAACCAATATAAATCCCATTTACCTGAAAGATATTTTAAGGTCAAAATAAAAGGATAACCCTGTTACTGTCACCATGGGAATTTAAAAACTGTGTGTGTATACATGTACCTATAGTACATAGTTTAGAATTTTAATTGGGCTTGGATAATGCCTGATTCACATAATCCCAGAGCGGTTTTGACTGCTCATTAAATTGCTACCCCCTTGATTTTAAACAAGATTCTCTTTAATTGCGTTTGTGATTCTTCGTGCTTGGTAATTAGTCTATTTTTAGTGTGCCCTTTGGTTGCTTATTTTAACATAAATCCTAGTATTTTCACTTGTACGATTCTTAGTAGTAAGTATTCCTTAAATTTTTTTTCTTAACGTACATACACTGTTTTACCATCTGCGCAAATCTCCCCAGACAAGCTGACCCAGAAGGCCCTTGCAATGTGAACTTATGTCTGCCTGTAGACCAATGGATTTATAATTTTTTCTCTCCGGATTATCAAAATTACCCAGATATTATTTTTTTTTAATTAACCACAAAACAAAAACAGACTTTTTCTGAAAGATTTTAGAGATCATCAAGTTTAATTATTTTATTTTATGGATTAAAACGTATGAGTTAGTTATTTTATCAGTGAAAAACACAAAGCCCCAGGAGTTTATGGCCTTACTGGAGACCCACACAGCAGGTGATATGTATGGTTGGGAGGAAAGTTATCTGTGAAAGATTGAAGGACCACTCCCTCTGGATCAGAATTCTCAATCATGGCACTGTGGGCATTTTCTGCCCAATAATTCTTTGTTGTCCTGTTGCTATAAATTTATTGAGAATCTTATGAGAATGCATGTAAAGCATATAGTATAGAACCTGGCACATGGTAAATGCTAAAGACATCATTATTAAATATGACTATTAAATGTTGATAATGCACCAGTACGTAATTCAAGAACCCCTGTGTAGCTGACAGTGGAGACACATGTTATTTATTGAAATAGAAAACAACATTAAACTAGAAAAAAATTTTTAAGAAAACAATTAAAAAGCATGCTGGTACCAACAAAGATACGTATGTAAGAATTAACCCAGTTGGAGGAACTATGAAGAAGTCTGTCTACCCCAGTAGTTGTAAGCAAATGTACTTTTCAGGTCTGAAGCCGGCGCCAGCCAACAGCACTGCAGAGATGGGAGCTATATTTGGAGAGAGTGTTTCACACTGTTCCTCCCTGAATGATGGGCTAAAGAGGGAACTGCAGCAACATCCCCATGAGAGGAGAGCTTCCAAGATTATCAGAGAGGAGGGAGAGCTGGAGCAAGTTTACACAGTGCGAACCACGCTGATTGTAATAGACAGCAGCATTGATGCGCTAGGATTTATCAAAAGACAACCAGAGGGTCTGAAAGAACAAAACTGGAGCTCTCTACCTTTGCCTTGGCCCTGTGTAATGACATTTTAATGATTCGACAAAAGAAAAAATTGATCTATCTAGCTCCCGTTTGAATGGATGAATTAATAGCTAGCTAAAATGGTTTGATTTTTTTTTTTCTAGTTTTCTTGGAAATTCTGCTTATATGAGAAGGAGGGTAGTATACCATACAGGTAAAATCTCCATTTCATGGAGTCCATATGGTGTGGGTGTGTAGTCAGGAAATGATGGACCTCAGGACCACTTCTTGCATGTATCATCGTCACCCAAAGCACTCATTAAGTGCAAAAGGAAACCAGTGTTTGTCAAGAATTCACTGTGGGTCAGGCATTGTACTAGCCTGTCACGTCATTATTTAGATTGGCCGCATGGGTTAGTGGTTAGAGCCAGACTAAAACCAGACCACCCAGACTCACATCCCAGCTCTGCCTCATAATAGCTTTGCTACGTGGGACAAGTTAACCAACCTCCCTGTTTCAGTTTTTCTTGTATGTAAAATGGGAATAATAGGACCTATTTCATGGGGCTCTTGAGAGAATTAATGGGATAATATTTGTAAAGTACTTATACATATAAGAAGTGCTATAAAAGGCATTTTATAATTTTATGATGCTAATAAGAAAGCAAAGTAATACATGCTGCTAGGATTTCACACCTATTTTAATCAAAAGCTATGCTTTTTTTTCTATAACATAGTGAGTGCTTCTACATGCTAATACCTTAATGTGATCTGTACAGCATAATGATATTAAATTGAAGTCACCCTTGATTTCTAGGAACACTAAATGCTAAGATATGTAAAGTACCTATTTTTCATTACTTATATTCATCCCCAATTTAGACATTGGCTATAGAGTCTCTTAACCTTTGATGTATCTAGGTGAAAGGATAGACATTAAAAGATTATACTCTTGGATTATACTTAATATATTTCTCTGTATTTGAAATACAGAGAAATAGTGCTTCCCTCAACTTGATTTCATTTATTCTTGTAATAGTACTTCATAGATGGAAAAGATTCTATTATCTCAGCCTACAGATGAAGCTCAAAGTTTGAGTCCTAGCCAAGGTAGGACTGAAATTCACATCTTCTCTTAATTCAAGAGTGTTTTTCACTGTGTTTACATATTTACTTAGCAGTTGTTAATTGAGCACCTACTATATACAGGTGTACTAAATCCTGGCTATACAAAGAGCAAGGTACCTTTTTTTTTTTCCCTAAAACACGTTACCATCTAGCAGACAAGAAGGGTATAGTCCATGTGTGATATTATTAGTGTGAACAAAGTGCTATAGGAACACCCAGGAATGATTAAGTGGGCCTGGAGATTTGAAGAAGGCTTTTTAGAGGAGGTGACATTTTAAAGTAATCAGAGTTGTGAGAAAAGTAGAAGATGGGAACGCTGTAAGCAGAGGAAAACGTTTATTTGATTGTTGAGAGAAGGTGAGTGGGGCTGAGTGACAAGCAGATGGATTGTATGGTGAGACGAGACCAAAAAATATTATAGTTTGAGATGGGAAGGATACTAGGTAGTTGGACGTTTTCCTGTAGGTGATAGGAAACCATGAAAGGTTTTTAAGCAAATATTGTCAGAGCTCTCTTTGAGAAAATCATCATCCTAACTCCGATGAGGAATGTATGTAGGAGACATTGGCTTTAGAGAATGTAATTACGAAGCTGATAACAATAGTCTAGAGATTTCAGAAACAATTTTGAGAAATTGATGTCTGACTGAGGGTGGACTCAGAAATGACCGTTTTGGCTGGGTGAATGATGAATGACATTATGAAAAAGAATACAAGAAAAAGAAGAGGTTTGGAAGGAAAGCGTGGATTCAGTGTTGGGCATGTTGTGTTTGAGATCATCGAGGCTGGACACATAGATATTAGCGCCACTAATATAGCCCTGAGGGTTGAAACTGTGAGGGTGGATGGAACCAACACCAGAGGAGGTGTAGTGTGAGGCTACAGAACAGAGGGTGAGGGTGGGAGGGCAGCATTTGGGGGCTAGTAGTGGAAAGGAGCTTTTTGGTTAGAAGAAAGCCAAAATAAAACTATGGAAACCTAAGAATGAGAGAATTTCTGTCAAGAGGTACATAATGCCACTTGTTGCCCAGAGGTCAAGAGGCTGAGGCTGTGGGATTTGATGTGTGATGATGCACTTGGACCTGATGATGTCAAAAATCCCATCCAGTTAACATGCTGGGCCTTAATTTGGGAGTTTGCTCTAGATTCACTCAAGGGCAAATAATAACTTTAGGTAAATTGGCCAACCTGAAGAAATCCTTTAATTTACAAAACCATTACCGGAAGCCTTTTCCTGCATATGGGTGTGAATTTGATACTGCCATTTCTAATCCTGGAACTTCAGTCTCCGGAAAGAAATTTGTTAATGGTTGGATTGTATAGAATATATAGAATTCAGAAGACTTTAACTTCTAAACAGTAGGCGTACAGGGTTGGGATTATAAAAATGAGGGCAGTGCATAGTCATCATATTAGTATTTGGATTTCAAATCATGATGGGGATAAATAATGTCTGGAGTAAAGAAGTGTAGGTGTGTGTGTGTGTGTGTGTGTGTGTGTGTGTGAAAGAAAGAGAGAGAGAAAATAGATCACTATGATTAGTGCTGGCAGTGCCTAGGTTTGTATTTTGGTCTTACTGGAATGATTTCAACTTAGATATCCTTTCCAAACTCACAGACTCATACTTTAGAATCTTCATCATTTGGACGATCACTGTTCATGCCATTGCAAATACTGGCACTTCAGCAACAATTACTTTTTTTTTTTTTTGCGCGCGCACGCGAAGAGGTTGAAAATGTGGGCTCCTCTTGTGTGTGCGACCAATTTGGATTTGGGACATTGAATAGAATCATCAAATTGTTGTTGTTATTGTATGGAGTATCATCTGTTGAAGGCTTCAGAGAGGGGGAAGCAATGTTTTTGCCCAAGCTTGAACATTACCCTTCTTAATGGATAAAGAGATCTAAAGGCAAAATCTAGTCATTGGAACCTTGCAATCTTTTAATTAACCCTTTCTCCCCCCTCTTGAAGAATGGAAACATTTCATAGCTCTTCTGCTGCCCGAGTTGCTACTCAGCTCTGGCTGCCATTAGCTTTGTTGGAAATGATTCAAAACAGACAGAAGACAAAGGTTTCTGCCCTGAGAGCTTGGCCGGGTGATGGTGTTGGTGTGAGCAGTCGGAAAGATGGCTTTTGTGGTTATGCTTGCAGCCCGTGTAATAAGGATGAGCAGATCCTTATTTGGATGTTTATTGGTGACCTCTGACCTGAATTGCAGGAGTCTCTGTTCTCTTTGTGCTCCCAGCAGCAGCTGCCAACATTCTCCACTGGATTCAGAAGTGAGCCAATTAGGTGATGTGCACAGACCAAGAAAACTTGACCTTCACTCCCTCCCATGCCCCTCAGCCTCATCACCTCTTGCTTCCCTTTACAGTCCCTGATCAGAACAAACACACTGTCTGCATCAGGTATTTCCCTATTGCAGTGTAACCTTGTTAAATTATTACAGGTTTATTCAGAACTGAAGTAAAACACGAGTTTTTCTGCCTGCAATCTTACTGCCTTATCGTTTAATAAAAATTAAATGAATGTCCACAGACCTTTGGAATTTTCTATAAAGGGAATCATTCTAGCACCTAAGGGAAAAGAACTTGATATCTAAAACGTCCACATCAGTGTTTCTGAGCTTTTCTATAAATAGATCAATTTAATTATATTTCCACTTGCCTCATTAACCTTTTATATTCTTTTTCTAGTTCCAGTTTAAAAATAAATTTAGGAGGTTGTATAGCACTCTTAAAAGTGAAACAGAAGGGGAAACTATTACACTTCACGTAGTATGGTTAGCTATTATTTTGCAAAACTTGTGTTTTATTACGTAGCCATGTGTGTGTGTGAAAGGGCACAGTGGATTTAAAAGCCACAGTCTTAGATAATATCCCAGTGATTCACCATGGTTTTTCCTCTACGTTATAAAAATGCCTGCCATGTCCAGCCTTATGAACCTGTGTAATGTCCCCTGTACCCGACAGTCCCAGAGCAGGCTGATACCCACTGCCGCCAGGAGGTTTGGTAACAGAAGCTCGCACAGAAGGGCTTCTAGGTAAAGGAGAGTCTTCCCAACTCGGAGGCTCGTCTTTCCTGAACTGAGACAGGAATCTCTCTAACTCTCTCAATTGTGCAGAGGTGTTTACGGTTTTCATCAGGGGCAGAGGGCTGCGTGTTCATGCTGGAGAAGGGTCTCCAGCAATTTTCTCTCTTGTGAATGAGCAAATGGGATCCAGAATCTCTAGAGCAACAGGAGTACCATCGCTGGAGCCTGGAGTCCAGGAGAAAGGCTCTGTGCTTTCATCTCCAAACCATAAAGGATGATGGGATGAAGATTATGTCATTGGTGTCTTCGTGCTGAAAGTGTCTGAGAAAATGGAAGTGAATGAGCCTATGACAGAGGATTGGGGGACAAGAAGGAGGAGCTTGTGGACTGGAAATCAGGACCCCTGGTCTCTCTCCAGGCTGTGTTTTTAGTAATACCTTGTAAGGAGGCACTTCTGTGACACCAGAACCACATTCTAATTACCCACAGTTTTTATTTCTACCTTTATTATTCTATTTGCGTAAGACCACTGCTTAGTAAACAGTGTACAGTTCATCACATGGTCTGAGATAAATTTCTCCACTGTGGCTTGGTAAATTCGGAAGTTAAAAGGCCCTTCCTCATGAATTATCCACAGGTTTATCTGTTGTTGCACCCCCTGGGTTGATGTCCAGCCGAGCCAGAGAAGCAGGCCCGCTGTAGAGCAGTTTCTGGATCATGTCTGTAAACACTACCACTTAGGTAGGAATTTCCCAGCGCCCGGGTCAGTGTTGACATCACTTCTCCCTGACTAGGAAAGCAGCAAGCCTCCAACTGCTCCCTGCTTCTGTTTGGGAAGGTAGATGGTGGCTACGTGGCTGAGGATCTTGCTGAAAGCTGGAATGTTCATGGCATTTAGGAGCAGAAAGGATCAGGGAGCAGGTATCTGATGTACGAGTTACTGCTTTTCCTTCTGGTTTCTTACATTCTGTGTCTTTTGGCCATTCTAGGTTTTTTGAGAAGGGTCCCCTAAGCAGTGAAATCCTAACCATTAGTTTTTTTCTCCTCGTTAAGCGTATTGTTATAGTTAACCGTATGGGTAGAGAAATGGCTTGAAGAAAAGACTGAAGTGCGGTTTTGTTTAGACACCTTCTGTGGATATACTTGAAAGCCTATCGTGAATAAATCAATGTTCCTTGCATGCATACTGGTGCGGTACCCTCAATCAGATGACTCCCAGGTTACCAGCTGAGACTGAAAAAAATGTCAACAACGGATCAGGGGGCTTCCCTGGTGGTGCAGTGGTTAAGAATCCACCTGCCAATGCAGGGGACACGGGTTCGAGCCCTGGTCTGGGAAGACCCCACATGCCGCGGAGCCTGTGCACCACAACTACTGAGCCTGCGCTCTAGAGGCCGCGAGCCACAGCTACTGAGCCTGCGCTCTAGAGCCCACGGGCCACGACTACTAATGCCTGCGCCAAGAGCCCCGCGCTCCACAAGAAGAGAAGCCACCGCAATGAGAAGCCCACGCAACGCAACTAGAGAAAGCCCACATGCAGCAACAAAGACCCAACGCAGCGAAAAATAAAAACAAAAACGGATCAGGTGTAGTAAAATCATGTGCCTGTGTTGACCGTGTGTTGTATTGGATCAGTTTGCAACAGGCAGGTCGTTACTTAATAGTAGATATACACTATTTGTGACTGTCACTTTGGGTGTTGTAGAAGAAAAAAATATTACTCCTTTTCATTAGCGAAGAGATTCCAGAATCCATTCCAGAACTTCAGCTCCAATTTGAGGTGAAAATCCCTCACCTTGTTCTTCCGAAAGAGAAGAAGCTGTTCATAAATATAAAGGCTAGAACATAATTAGCACACTGTGGAGTAATGGAAACTGTATTTGCGTAGAGAAGTAAAATCTGGATAGCAATTGGGGACTCCTAGGAAATAGTAATCTCCCCAAGGAAGATTAAATCCTTCTCTGGGATATTTTGAGCTTTCCAGGGAGCTTATATTTTCATGGTTGTCATGAGATCTTTGCCGATGTCTCTGTTTTCCACCAGGGTGATCCAAACTTAATCAGGTGTCCGACTTTCTCTCTCCCTCCCCCCTCCCTCCCCCCGCCTCATCCCCAAGACGCTACTAAACATACCCCTCACCCCCACTACACACACCATCACACTCTTGTTTTAGCGCACAGAATTTTCCTGAAAATCTGAGGGATCACATCACATACTGTATAGTTCAATATTGCCTTTTAGCTATTTTGTTCTTGAAAGATTTTTTTAACTTTGGTGATGTACACATGAGTGACACACCCTGCTCTTTGCCATCCTGTCAGTCATTCCCTGGTATCACCCTATGTTCACACCTGCATCTTTAGTCCCTGATTTTTCCATCTGCTTCCCTGAAATAGATATTGCCTCAGAAGTCAAAATAATCCTTACTAGCCCTCCCACCTTCTCACGTGGTTTCTCAACAGAGTTTTCAGGAGCCCCGTCCCCTTATTTTTGGTGTAAGACACACGGTCGGAGTACAGTTCCTACGGTGGCTGGGCAAGAACTTGACCACCACTCACCGGGAGTTTCTCTGTCTTCAGTTTTCCCCTGGCTCCTCTCCACCCCTCCCCTCCTTTCTTCCAAAGCGGCTGCTCTCCAACAGTGCATTTCTCTCCTAGTTTGTTGCAGGGCAGTTTCATCTCTTCCCTGGAGCTTTGGAAGCAGTGGATGATCTGCTCTTGAGTTCTTTCACCTCCTGCCCCAAGCAAAGACATTTCCCATCTTTAGAGTAATTCCGGTGCCAGCTCTTTGGAAAGTAGTATTTTTTTCACCCTTTTATACCAGGAGTAGTAAGTGTGATCATCATACAAAGTTATTTTAAAACTATAAATAATAAATCTTAGGATTAATTTTCAGTATAACTGTATAAAGAGGAAACCTAATAGGATGGGGATAGGAGGAAGGGGAGGAATCCCCAAAAGGCTACATTTCAGGAAAAGAAACTCCTATGAGAGTTAGGCCATTGCAGAATAGATGTTTTTAAGGTCATGCTAAAAGAACTCCATCCTTGTGATTGTTAGAGAAAAAACAACAAATAATTTGACATGCTTCTAGGGCCAGTCTGTGTTGGCTGAGGGGAGTGGGTCTTAAGTCCAATAAAGCTTTTGGGGGTTTCTAACCTTGACTTTCAAGTCAACCCAGTCCTATTGAAATGAGAAGGAAAACACAGATCAAACTGCCCTCCGTTAATATAAAAGTGCAACACTCCTGAATCCCTTTTCAACTTAGGGCATCAACACCTGTGTTTTTCATACCATTATTATCTGTGCCTTCAAGAGCTCTAAGGATGCAGCCTTTCATAAAAGAACTCTGCTTATTCCTCTGGAATGTTTTTTTCTAAGCCACTGAATTTCTGCTAGATTCAATGTTGGTACTTCCTTAATCTTAAAGAAGGTATCATAATGTTTTCAAACAGTAGTCCGCACTTACGTCCCTTCCTGGAACGGGCTCCATGTCGTTTTCTGGCTGAGGCGTTGCAGCCTGGCGCAGGCACTTAACCAGGTCCTGACAGCCAGCTCCCTGACGGTGATCGGGAGATACCACCCATTGTGAGGGACGCGATTTCAGAGATGTTAAAAGGTGAAAACAGTGCATCGATGAAACGTGGGATTTGCTACTGTAATATACATTATTGCAGTCTTTACATCTGACCGTGTGTATTTTAGAAAATCCTTTACAGCCTGTATACTTTTAACCTGGAAAATAAACCTCTTAGGCATTTACCCTTACATAGTTATCGTGAATGGACAATTCTTAATAAAGATGTTCGTTGTTTTTTTTTTGTTTTTTTTTTGTTTGCGGTACGCGGGCCTCTCACTGCTGTGGCGTCTCCCGTTGCGGAGCACAGGCTCTGGACGCGCAGGCTCAGCGGCCATGGCTCACGGGCACAGCCGCTCCGCGGCATGTGGGATCTTCCTGGACCGGGGCACGAACCCATGTGCCCTGCATCGGCAGGCGGACTCTCAACCACTGAGCCACCAGGGAAGCCCTATTGTTTTTATCTTTGTCTAAAAATTTATTTATTTTATTTATGGCTGCATTGGGTCTTCGTTGCTGCACACAGGCTTTCTCTAGTTGCGGCGAGTGGGGGCTACTCTTCGTTGCGGTGCCCGGGCTTCTCATTGCAGTGGCTTCTCTTGTTGCGGAGCACAGGCTCTAGGCACTCGGGCTCAGTAGTTGTGGCTCGTGGGCTCTAGAGCACAGGCTCAGTAGTTGTGGTGCATGGGCTTAGCTGCTCCACGACATGTGGGATCTTCCCGAACCAGGGCTCGAACCCGTGTCCCCCGCATTGGCAGGCGGATTCTTGACCACTGCACCACCAGGGAAGCCCTTCATTGTTTTTAAAAGTGAATATTTTGAAATGGCCCAGATATCCATAGATGGGGAGTTGGTTAAGCAAAGTCGGCTCCATTCTTTCTGCCTGCAGCCATCATGCCAAAGCACTGTTCCAGAATGCGATGAACTTCAGCGAGCATAATGTGTGCCGACACGAGAAGATTTGTGGTGTTTGAAGAGTCAAGATCAAGCTGTAAGACACATGTATAGTAAATTACCGGCAATGTTTATTTTTGTTTTGAGTTTTTTGTTACATTGATTATGAGAGCGAAAGAACAATGCTGTTTTCCTTTTAGTGCGTCCAGGCCATCAGTAGAAATGGTTTCAGGCTTATTAACATCACATTTAGGGGGTCCCCACAGACTGTGCAGTATATGTTGTGCTGAATTAAAGGACGGATTAAAGAGCACCCAGAAGCACGGGAAGAGGCCAAATGGAGCAGTTCGTGGAATAGAATGTTACACGTTTATGGGCTTAAGAAATTTTGAGAACCTAATACATCCAAAGCACTGATAGGTGGTGTGAGTTAAAGATTGTTTCACATTTTAACACAATACTTAGAGTTGAGGAAAGTGAGGGAGATGCGTTAGGAAGATGCTGTGGCAGTTCCGAGGAAGGAAGCATTCATTCAAGTTTGGGGCTCTGTGGGGACTTCCTGGAGGAGGTTAGATGGAGATTGGCAAAGTGTTGAGAATGCTGAGCTGTATGAACAGTAGAGAAATCCACTTAGACGAGCCACACGCTCTTTTAAAGTGTTGTTCTTTTGAAAAGTGAACTTAAAGTGTAACATGCATATCCCAAATCATAAATGTACTGCTTGATGGATTTTCAAAAAGTGATCACGTGTCGATTAAGGGGAAAAAAACAACCCACTCACTGACCCCACTAGCCCCCTTCCGGCCTCCTTCCAGTCACTGAACTCCTCCAGGGTAACGACTGTCCCAACTTCAAATAGCATAGATTAGTTTTGCCTGTTTTGACTTGATAGAAACAGAATCATACAGAATATACTCCTTTGTGTCTAGAATCTTTCAATCAACGTTGTGAGTTTTATCCATGTTGTTGCTGATGGTTACGATTCCAAACTACACTTTGGTGTAGACTTAACCTGCTAAAGGCGTAAAAGTATGTTAATTATACTTGTAGTCTCAATATCTGCTATCATATTGGCTCAGAATTGGGGCTAAATAAAGGTCTGTGAAATATGTGGATGGTCGGGCTGAAAGAAGTTCGTTTTCTTAGCTGCAAAGCAAACAAGTACACTGAACAAACAGTTTATCAGTACCTCAGGTGCTCCCGGCACTGAACTAGGCTCTGGCAATGCTAGGATGCACACACAGGTCCCTTGTTCTATGGGACTCACGCTCTATCTGGGGAGAAGTGAGATTCCCAGACAACACAGTTCTGCAGATTGTGGTCTGCTATGGTAAATAATGCTTCAATACTCAGGCTGCTTGTCTCTGGGAAAACCACATGAAAGAGAGTCTAATTGCATCACGATTTCTAGTGGCTGAGGACCTAGCTGCATTTAAAAGAAGCCCAAAAGATTTCTCGACCTGGGAAAGAGCATTAGAGAGTATTAACTCCCACATAAAGACCATCTCACTCTGGTTATTGGCCATTGTTAATCAAAGGAATTTGGAAGTCATTTAGGGAAAAAAGAAATACAACACTGATTCTTGGAGTTTCTTGGAATTTCAGCCAAGCATTCAAAGTACCTTCTCCACTTGGCTATTCAGAACTTCAAGATCTCTTGTCTGTGTAAAAGAATACGCAGCCTTATAATCACCATGTTACCTTGTCCAGAATGAAAATAGAAAGATTATTTGATCACAGTAAACTTAAATGCCATCTTTTCTAAAGGGAACAAATACGGCAAAGAAGGCTTTAAAGTATCATTAAATACGGTATCTTTATTTTTTAATGATTACATGTCTTTTTGTAGCTTTGAAAAATGAAAGTTGTATAAACCTCATGTTCATCCTTTTGAGGTGATCTTACTATGTAGCAGAAAGGACTCTTCCGAAAATGAACATAATTCATTGTTTTAGTAGCTAAAAATTATCTTTAGTGTTTTAAAAAAAGAAGTATAAATGCACACTACTCCTTGTGTTACCAAAAAAGCCCAAACAAACCCAGAAACAGAAGCACATTGAGCAAGAAGTAAACGTGGCTATTAACCCTCCCCTTCACCCTCCGCATCACAGGGGGACCTACTGTTAACTGTTACATGCACATCTGCACAGAACTTCCATTTTAATTACAAAATATATCATGCATGCCTAAGGGTGCATGTAACATATATGTAAAGTTAAAGAATAATGATAACTGCAAATAAAACATATTCCCAGCAGTCAGTATATTAACTAGATTATTCATAAATAGCACTTTAGGAGTCCCTGGGCGCCCCTCCAGTATTGCATGGTGGATTCAGGACTGTGGCCCAGAGGCAGCCACTTTCTGAAGTTCTTACATTATCCCCTTGCTTTGTTGTTTATGCAGCCCTAAAAGTATATACACACACATTTTAAAATTTTGCTTGTTTTGCACACTATATAAAAATGTATATGTATCTATCACCTTACTGTGGAGAAACTTTACGTACAAATTTTATACAACTTTATAAAACAGGTTAGTTTTACATACATAGAATCATTTTGTATCTGGTTTTCCCCTTAGAATTAGGCTTTTGGGACTGATCCATTTTTTTTTTCTCATTTTACGGAGTAAAGCATGTAGGATATTCCATCGTATGAGTATGCCATGATTTATTTATCCATTTTTATCCGTTCCTTTGTTGACAGACAATTAGGGCTCTTCTCCTTTCGTTTTAGTTCAGTTTGCTCCATATGACAGAAGGGTATGGATGAGGAATGTGTTTTTTGCCTTCCTGGGCAAAGTGACTGCTCCCTCCCCCCATGCCTATACTAAGGGGGGCCCTCTTTGGCCCCCTTTCCTGCCCCTGGTCTTTCCCGGGAGAACTCAGTGGAGGCTCCTGAGCATGAGTTTCCTACTGACTGCAAACCCCTCTATGTTTGGGGCTCCCAGTTGTTCCATTATCTATGTAATAAAAAAACATGTCTGGCTCCCACATGGCTTCCAGCAATTTCTTTTTCTTTTTTTTTCTTTTTTTTTGTGGTACACGGGCCTCTCACTGCTGTGGCCTCTCCCGTTGCGGAGCACAGGCTCCGGACGCGCAGGCTCAGCGGCCATGGCTCATGGGCCCAGCCGCTCCACGGCACGTGGGATCTTCCCGGACCAAGGCACGAACCCGTGTCCCCTGCATCGGCAGGCGGACTCTCAACCACTGCGCCACCAGGGAAGCCCCAGCAATTTCTTAAAATGGTAGCTGATGTCATCTTACCCCTGCCGTGTGGCCGCCCTGCCACGTGAGCCAATTTGTGCTTCCCCTGCCTCCTTGGAATTCATCATCCTTGGGTTCCCTATGTCCTCAGCTGTCTGATAGGGTCAAGAAAAGTTACAACTCTAGTTTTTTCTGGTTGTTGTTTTTTTTCTTCATCATCGAGCAAGAATGGTGCTCTTTCCAGTATTCTAAGTCGTCTGCAGACGCTGAAGCTCATTGTCTAGTATTTAACTCTATACTCTTTTTACTGCACATGTTATCTGTATAATAAAAAACATGTATAATGTTTGTTTGGGTTTTCACAGAGTTTTGCTAATGCTTGTCTCATGTTTCTTCTTGCATCTCAGACGTTTTGGTGTCATTTGACATCTTCCTAAAGTATATCATTCTAAAGTTTTCTTAATGAGAGTCAGTGGGCAATGTCTTTATTAAAATTAATATATGAATTTATCAAAATGTCTTTATTTCCTTCCTGACAGAAAACTTTGTCAGCTCTTCTCAGGCTTGGCAAACTGAGGCCACTGGGGCCAAGTCTGACACGGGGTCTGTTTTCGTACAGCCCTGTGCTAGGCGTAGTTTTTACATTTTTAAAGTGGGAATAAAGAACAGAACAACAACAAAAAAGAATATGTGACAGACAGGCTTGCAAAACCTAATGAATTTACGATTTGGCACTTTACAGAAAGTTTGCCAACCTCTGGCCATAGTCTCTATTGACAGTTACTTTCTCCTGGCATTTCAAGGATAATATTCTATTGTCTTTTAGCTTCCATTGTTTCTGTTGAGAAATCAGCACGTAGTTCTGAGTCACTGCTTTGTAGGATTATGTCTTTTCCCTCTGGATACTCTCAGCATCTTCCCTGTGTATCAGGTGTCCTTCAGGTTCACTGTGAGGTGTGTGGGCATGGAGCTCATCATCTAGGAAATCCTTAGTTATTTACTTAGAATAGCGCCTCTCTACTCATCTTTCTTTGTGCTTCTGACCTTCCAAGTAAGCGAATGTGGAGTATTTTTATTTTATCTTGCATGTCTCTGAACCTCTGTTTACATTTTCTCTTCTCTGCATTCTGTGTGATATTTCGGCTCTACTCTCACTGTCTCTTTTAGCTGTGTCTGTAATCTGCTGAGCCTGGGCATGGATTTCCAGTTATAGTTTTCGTTTCTGCAAGTTCTCTTTCTGTTTTCGTTCAAATCTGTTTAGTCAATTTGGATAGTCTCTTGACCTTTCGTCATCTTTTCAGTCTCTTCTTTTACTCCCTTAAAAATAATAAACCCATTAATTTAATACGCTGTTAATACCTGCAGGCTTTTTGCATGTCTGCTTCTGTACTTTGTTTTTTTCTGAGTCTAAGTCCTGGAGGCTTCTGTTTTCATGTGTTAGCGAATTTGATTGTGAGTTTATATTCCTTAAAGCTTTTTCCATGAAAGGTGGGTTTCTTTGTTTTGTTTTGTTTGAGGCATGTGTTTATAGAGTTCTCCTTCTAAAAGACTGTGGGTTTTCTTCTACTGAAAGCTCAGTGCTAAGGCCACTTTAAAACAGTTTGGAGAGTAAGGTGTTATGGGTCACCCAGGAGGGCGAATTCAGGTCCTACCAGTGTAGATGTGTGTTTGGGGTGAGAAATAACCCAAGGGAGATTTTCTTTTTCTTTATCACATTCAGCTCCAAGGCTTAAACAGAAACTCTCCTACCAGGCAGGCTTTTTTTTTTTCTTTTTCTCTTTTTCTGGTTCATCCTCTTCAGGGCTGCCCTTCAGGGGTTCCAGCTTTACACAGGAGTCTTTCTTGTCATCCTCCCATTCTGCTAGCCCCCAGGCCTTGTCTTCTTTCCCCCACAGGTGTGGTTTATAAACCCTGGTTCAGGGCCGCCAGGAGTGGGAGATGCACTCAGGGCAACAGCCCATCAGTGCTAGTTCATCTCTGTGGAGTCGTGCCTTCTTACTGTGTCTGGCCTGATTTTTTTCCAACTCATTTCTTTTACGAGAGATGTTTTTAATATTTTAACCAATATATTCAGGGGTTTGTACTAGAATTACTTTCTTTACACATGTAGGACAGGAATGGATAAACCAGACCTTTTCCATTTACCTATGCATAATATGTATGCTTACACTTTTCCCCAAAAGAAAAAAAGTTATTTTGGCCTTTAAAAATACACTATGGGGCTTCCCTGGTGGCGCAGTGGTTGAGAGTCCGCCTGCCGATGCAGGGGACACGGGTTCATGCCCCGGTCCGGGAAGATCCCACATGCCACGGAGCGGCTGGGCCCATGAGCCATGGCCGCTGAGCCTGTGCGTCCGGAGCCTGTGCTCCGCAACGGGAGAGGCCACAACAGTGAGAGGCCCACGTACCATGAAAAAAACCCAAAAAAACAGAAACAAACAAACAAAAATACACTATGGCACAATGGTAAGAAGATGGAATTTGGAATTCGAGGACTCTGCATTGCTACTTTTTCACTTTATCCCCTCCAGGGCCCAATTTTTGGGTCTGTAAAATGGAAGTCTCTGCTTGACCTGCCTCGTGACGTGTTACAAGAAAAAGAGTAAGATAATGTATCTTTGAATGTGATAAATCTAGTATCCGTAAATGTATGACATTGTTTTTAATGATGTTAAGGATAAACATTCTAGGCACCTGATATCAAGTGCTTTAAAGAAAAAAGCAATGAATACAAATTTCCTTAAGATGTCACACTTGTTTCCCTTTTCCTTGATGCCAGCCAAAATAAAATATTGGATCTGGGAGCTTTTATGATCTCAATAGCCTCGACTTAAGTCAGTATACCTACTGAGATTGCAGTCAGATATGTTGGCCTTGAATACTATATGTTATGTGTGTGTGTTGGCACCATCAGTGGAACTCTTGGTGGCGATTCCTTTCAGGCATATTTTGCTTGTAGCTCCTTTGTATGTTGGTAGCTTCTTCCCTATGAATCAGTTCTATAAAGGACGTCTGAGAAATTGAATGTATTTGCTGCAGTATAAGTACATCACAGAAGTCTTGGGGTTGGAAGGTACCTGAGGGTCATCTCGTTTATCTAATTCATACACCTGCCCTGGTTCAACGTTTGAACTCCCTCCTGCTGTATCTGCCCAGCAGCTGTCTAATTTAGGTTTAATTTTCTCCAGTGAAAGGAAACTACCATGTTGTCTTTGGAGACATCAGAGTCTGCTTAATTTCTGATTGTTTCTTTGACCGGATCCAAATGCACCTTCCTTTAACATTCACCCATTATTTCTTTCCAGTCCTGCCCTTGTAACCTCATAAATAAGGCTGGCTAAGCCACCCCCCATAGTCAAACAGTTGACGACACGTACTGTGTTGCCGTTTGATCTTTTTCTAATCTGAGGGAAAATCTCAAGTTCCCACAGTTCCTTATAAAACAAATGTTCGTGTTTTCTCATTTCTTGTTTAGTTTAAAATGTGTGATACATGGGCTTAGCTCTTGGAAGACATTAGCTCATTTACTCCTCACGTTTGTCCAATTGGGGTAGGTATTAGGATGCTCCCCCATTTTACAGGTGAGAAACACTGAGCCTGCAGAGGCCAAGGAAGTTGCTTGACACTGCATTTCTAGTAGGAAGTGGAGTTGGGCTTCTAACCCTGGTCTCACTGGCTCCAGAAGCCAGACCTCCATTTCCCTCACTGTTGCACCACTCTTCCTTCTTGCTATTTCTCCTTAACATTAGTGCCCAGGAAGACACACTATACCAGGTGTGGGCTCACCTAAGTTGGGTAGAGTAGGACTGTCTTCTCCTGTCATCTGAAAACAGGCAGGCCTCCCATGAGGTTATAGCTCTTTTTGGACAAATGTAGTTTTATTTAAAAATTTTGTATTAAATAACCAGTGTTTAGAAAAAATGGAGATGTCACATAGAAATGCACATTTCCAACTTCTCTGGAAAAATTGGGAACTCTGGTAACCCTGGGCCCTCATTCCTAAAAAGCAACCATTGCCAGGAGCAGAGCAGTGGCTCTGGCGAAGGACAGGGTATGTGTTCCCAGTTCATTGTCTCTTCTTAACTGGCGTCCTTCACCTACACACCTGTAGCCATCTGAGTGTATGAACCCAGCATCTAGGTATTATGTTTTTATTATGTAACTGAAGGACACATTGACTCTTTGAGCTGCAGTATTACTATGTCCTGTACATGGGGTCTAAAATTGCTTTTCTAAGTGTGCCACTAGGATATGCTTCCCTATCCTATTCTTATGTGATTAGTTTTATATGTCAATAAATGTAGAAATAATTTTTTTCCTGTATACCATTAAATTTTATTTGGTTAGATCAGACCCTTTTTTTGCTAGCTAAAATTTGATGCCTACTCTTTCCCAAACAGTAGCTGAGATTTCATCAACCCTAGACCTGCCTTACAAGAAATGTTGAAAGGAGCTCTTTTACCAGAAACAAAAAGGCAAAAGTACACAAAACTTTAAGTAAGGTGATAGATAGAATCAGAAAATTACAATGCTGTATCAGAATAGGTTTTTAAACACTTGGTTATAGAATAAAGGTTAAAGGGGAAAAAAGCAGTAAAAATAACTATAGCTACTTCAATTGGTAACAAACTCACAGCATGAAAAAGGATAATTTGAAACAACAAAAACATGAAAGGGGAGGAGGTAAAGGATGGAACCTGTGTAGATAAGTGAAGATAAGATGCTATAAGCAGAAAAAGGGCTATTTTATTTGAGCCATTTTCTACAAATCTCATGGTAACCACAAAACATAAATCTAGGGCAGAGACACAAAACATAAAAAAGAGGAAACTGAGAGAAACATAATAGAAAACCACCAAACTAAAACGGCAGGCAGAAACACAAGGAAAAAGGAACAATGGAGATGTAGAGAAACCAGAAAACAAAAGTTAAAATGGCAGAACTAAATCCTCATTTATCAGTAATCACCCTAAATGTAAATGGACTGTATTCACCAATCAAAAAATAGAGTGGCTGGATGGATTAAACCACAAGACCCAGCTATATGCTGTCCCCAGGAGATTCACCTCAGCTCTAAAGACAAACCTAGGCTCAAAGTGAAGGGATGGAAGAAGATACTCCAAGCAACTGGCAGCCCTCCCCCCCAAAAAACCTGGTGTAACCATACTCATATGAGACAAAATAGACTTCAAGGCAAAAAAGGTAAGAAGAGACAAATATGGACATCGTGTAATGATAAAGGTGACAATTCATCAAGAAGACATAAGTTATCAATATATATGTACCTAACATAGGAGTGCCAAAATATATAAAGCAATTATTAACAAACCTAAAGGGAGAAATTGACAGCAACACAATAATAGTAGGGGACTTAACACCCTACTTACATTAATGGATAGAACATCCAGACAGAAAGTCAACATGGAAACAGCAGCCTTAAGTGAAACATTAGACCAGATGAACCTGATAGATTTATAAAGAGCATTCCATCCAAGTTCAGAATACGCATTCTTAAGTACGGATGGAACATTCTCAAGGACAGACCATATGTTGGGACATGAGACAAGTCTCAGTAAACTTAAGAAGATTGAAATCATATCAAGCATCTTTTCTGATCACAATGGTATGAAACTAGAAACCAACTGCAAGAAGAAAGCTAAAATAAATATGTGGAAACTGAACAACATGCTACTGAACAACTATTGGGTCAACAAAGAAGTCAGAGGAGAAACCAAAAAATACCTGAAGACAAATGAAAATGAAAATATGACACACCCAAATCTATGGGATGCAGCAAAAGGGGTACTAAGAGGGATATTTAGAGCAATACAAGCTTACCTCAAGAAATAAGAAAAATTTCAAATAAACACTCTAATGGAACTAGAAAAAGAAGAACAAATGACACCCCAAATCAGTAGAGGGAAGGAAACACAGTTGACCCTTGAACAACATGGGTTTGAACTGCACAGGTCCACTCATATGCAAATTTTTTCAGTAAATACATTGGAAAAAATTTAGAGACTAAGGACAATTTGAGAAAACTCACAGATGAACCGTGTAGCCTAGAAATATTAAAAAATTAAACACTTAGGAATATCACGAGTGCATAAAATATATATAGATACTAGTCTATATCACTTACTACCATAAAATATGCACAGATGTATAAAAAGTTAAAATCTATCAAAACTTGAGACTTCCCTGTTGGCACAGTGGTTAAGAATCTGCCTGCCAATGCAGGTGACATGGGTTCTAGCCCTGGTCTGGGAAGATCCCACATGCCGTGGAGCATCTAAGCCCGTGAGCCACAACTACTGAAGCCCGCGCGCCTAGAGCCTCTGCTCCGCAATAAGAGAAGCGCCACCGCGATGAGAAACCCGCACACGCGAGGAAGAGTAGCCCCTGCTCGAGGCAACTAGAGAAAGCCCATGTGCAGCAACGAAGACCCAACGCAGCCATAAATAAATACATAAATAAATAAATAAATTTGTAAAAAAAAAAAAGAAAAGAAAAACTTAAATACATACAATTACAGACATACATGGCACCATTCAGTGAAGAGAAATGTAAACAAAGATAAAGATGCAGTATTAAATCATAACTACATAAAATTAAGTGTAGTACATATTATACTATAACAATTTCATAGCCACCTCCTTTTGCTATCGAGATGAGCTCAAGTGTTGTGTGTATCTGCTTAAAATTCCGTGTGACAGTAATCATCTCCAGTAAATTGTGTATCACAGTAAAAATTTCTCTCCCCTGGTTCTTGTGTATTTTTCATCATGTTTAATGCAATACCATAAACTTTAATAATACCATGGGACCCATATGAAGTGCCAGTAGTGATGCTGGAAGTGCTGCCAAGAAGCAGAGAGAAGTCATGACATTACAAGAAAAAGTTGAATTGCTTGATGCGTGCAGATTGAGGTCTGCAGCTGTGGTTGTCTGCCATCTCAAGAGAAATGAATCCAGCGTAAGGACCACTGTTTACAAAAAATGGAGAAGAAAGAAAGGAAATTTGTGAAGCCATCGCTGAAGCTATGCCCAGAGGAGTGAAAACCTTACACTTTTTGTGAAATACCTTTTTATTTCATATTGAAAATGCAGCTTTTATGTGAGTGTAGGATTGCTATAAGAAAGGCATACCTATAGACTCTAACCTGATTCAAGAAGAAGCAAAGCCATTAAATGAGAACTTAAAGCCAAAGGAAGGTGGAGGATCTAAAACTGGAGAATGTAACTGTTTCTTTGCTGTACAAAAGCTTTTTAGTTTGATGTAGTCCCATTTGTTTATATTTGCTTTCGTTTCCCTTGTCTGAGGAGACATAACCAGGAAGATATTGCTAAGACCAATGTCAAAGAGTATACTGCCTGTGTTTCCTTCTAGGAGTTTTATGATTTCAGGTCTTACGTTCAAGTCTTTAATCCATTTTGAGTTGATTTTTGTATATGGTGTGAGACAGTGGTCTAGTTTCATTTTTTTGTATGTCACTGTCCGGTTTTCCTAGCACCATTTATTGAAGAGATTATCCTATCTTTATTGTATGTGTTTTGCTCCTTTGTCATAAATTGTCCATATGTGTGTGGGTTTATTTCTGGGCTTTCAGTACTCTTCCATTGATCTATAAATCTGTTTTCCTGCCACTACCATACTGTTGTGATTACTATAGCTTACTATACTACCTTAAAATTTTTTTGATGCCTTTTTTTCTTCTGATTCACTTATCCATCTTATTAGCTATTAGTCTTTTAAGATTAGGTACAGCTGCAAATAGCAGAAAATCCAAAATAACAGGGCTTAATCCAGGTAGAAGCTTCCCTCTCATGGCAATGAAGTGTAGATTTGTATTCTCCAGGGTGATTTCAGCAGCTCCATGATCTTTAGGGACCCAGGCTTTTCTTAATATTGTAGCTTCACCATCTTTTAATACATATTCTAGGGCTGCTCAGACTGCCTTCTGGGACCACTCAGAAGTCACCTGTTAACATTGTCACCGACACTTGACTTAGGCCAGTATCAAGCTTCAAAGAAGGCTGAAACATGCTGACTCTATTCACAGTGGCCATGTGCCCAGCTAAAACAAAGAAGATGCAGTTGAATTTCCTATTGAATTGCTTTCCTTTACTTCACTTTTTTTTTTTATGCAGCTCCTCCTAAGGTTTTTATCAGTAATTATAAGGCAAGAAAGAACATTCTTTTAGTTTGTAAGACTACCATTCTAATAAGAACTAGTCATACCATTCAGATTCTTTCCAGTCAAGTTTCTCCTTCAGGTTGGCATTAAGCCTCCCTAAATTATAATCATTCTGATAACGTGATACTTTTGTCCGTTCCTCCCTTTTCCTCTCACGGAATGAGAAGCAGAAATGAAGCTTGTTCAGATGAGTTGCAGGGCACAGCGTGTATGCCAGGGCACAGATGGCAGGAACAGCTAATATGCAGTGAATGCCTCCTGTGTGTCAGCCACTTTACAGACATTAACATATTTATACTTAACAATCCCCTGAAAAGTGGTTTTTGATGTCGCAGTTTATGTATGAGTATATGGAGGCTCCGAAAGTTTAAATAATTTGCCCACAGTTACCCAGCTAGTAAGTAGCAAAGCTGATTTTCAAACCTGCTCTGATGGGCCTCCAAGCCCATCCTCCTTCTCTTAAACCACACTGTTCCCCACAGGGAAGTGCGCTGCCCACCACTGCTGAGATTCACTGGGGGAAGCTTTGGATACCAGCCTGAAGAATTCAGAATTATTCCTGTAAGCATCTACGTTTTCTTGTTGATTAAAAAAACAAAAAGGTCTGTGAAGCAGCTGTCATAAAAGATGTAACTGCCATTATTACAGGAACATTCTTTTAGTCCAACTAGTAAGTGTGGGATGAGGAACTTTTTCTCTAGGGAAGATCCCTGACCCACAATAAGAAATTAAGGGATATATGGAAGAAAAAATAGTGCACGGTGCTTTTTTTTTTTTTAAAGAAATATATAAAAGCTTGGATGATTTTTAAATCATTTATTAGCTACTGTACAACTAAAATTTCAAAGCAGATGTGACTTTGTGTTGTTGATAGTTAAAAGGGATGGGGGAAAAGAAAGGGAGGTGGAAAGAAGAAATTGATATTTTAGGGTAGAAAGAGATTATTAGCCTCTTAGAATAAGATGAAGGAAAGGGTAGAAAAATAGGGAGAGGGAAAGGTAGAGGTAAAAAAAAAAAAGAGGCAGTAGAAAAAATATGCAATAAAGAGAAAAGGGAGTAAAGTTTTCCAAAGCACAAACTCTTCAATCGTGCCCTGTTCAGTTGGGCTGTTGACTTAGTGCAGTTGTAACAAGGGAGTGGCAGTTTTATTTCAAATACACAGTGGTAGTATATTTCTACACTTCAGGATAGAGAACGGTGTCAGCTGTGACCACCCACTCTAGGTATCTCTCTTTAATACCTGCAGGAGTTATTCTGTGTTTCAATGGGACATCAAAAGGAGCGCATTGCCATTAACTAAGTACTATACACTGTATACATCTGACTTAGTAGTTCATTTAGGTATACACTTTTACTTGCTAAACTGAGAAGTCTACCGTGCTAAGCTGGTAAGCGTATTTGTGTAGAGTTCGTCTACAGTACCCATTAGTTTGATGCTAATATACTGCTTTTGTGTGTGTACACACACACACACACACACACACACACACACACACACACACACACACACACCCCTACTAACTGAAAGCAAGCTGACCTTAACAATGACAGTAATATTGAATAAAATAGGAATTAAGGTAAAAGCATTGATAGGGATAACGAGAAATACTGTTAATTACTAACAGGAACGATGAACTAAGAAGACATTACAATCATGAATTTGTGCTGTACCTACACTATAGATTCTAAATAAAGAAAACCTAGCGGCCTCACTATAGAACCTTCAGAAGTCTACACTTATAGGAGATGTCAACATATCTTCATGAAAAATAAGTAGATCAAGCAAAATTAACTGGAAGGGTATCGAAAATGTGACATATTTACTAAGTTTATAGAGAGCACAGACCTACTGGAGAAAACATATTTGGAAGAGTGGGACGGAGCTGGGGAGAAGTGATGAGACCCAGGTTGGCTGGAGTTTGGAGAAGAAAAAGAGATTTGTGGCAAATAGTTGTAATGAGTAATGGGCCTTTGAAGAGAAGGAGGTAGTATTAGCTTCCTAGGACTGTCATAACAAACTACCATACTGGGTGGCTTAAAACAACAGAAATGTATTCTCTCTGAGTTATGGAGGCCAGAAGACTGAAATCAAGGTGTCAGCAGGGCCATGTTCCCTTGGAAAGCTCTAGGGGAGACGCCTTCTTTGCCCTTCCAGCTTCTGGTAGTTCCAGGCACTCTTTGACCTGGTCCTAGTCTTTGCCTCTGTTTTCACATGGCCTTCTCCCCTATATGTATGAGTCCCAGTGATCTCTCTGCCTTTCTCTTATAAGGATACTTGCATCTCAAGATGATCTTTAATTACATCTGCAAAGACCTTTTTCCAAATAAAGTCACAGTCTCAAGTTCCGGGGGATATGACTTGGACCTATCTTCTTCGTAGGAGCCTCTATTCAACCCACTAGAAGGTCAAAATGGGATTTTTTAACGTTTTGGGGGTTTTATAGTATGGTTGCCTCCCTGATACCTATCAGAGAGAATTCAGTAAAGATTCAGATTACTTCAAAATTTTTAAAAAATTTGGAGTTATGGCTATCTTTGTTATTTTGCCGATTTTATGCTGGTTGCATTTTATAATGTCAATGTTTCCTACCATATAATGGGTTTCATGTTACTATGAACTGTGATTGATTCATCTTTTGTGCAAACTACTTACAAAAACCTGGCCCCTAGTGCTTCTCAGGTCTTGGTTGAATGAATGCACGAACGAACGAGTGCATGAACGAATGAAAATCTGGAGAGTCATAAGGGAAAATGTTTCTCCCTCACCCTAACTCTGGCAGGCGTGCTGTAGAATATCGTAAGAGGAAGGGAGGGTTTAAAAGACCCTGAGAGATTCTCACCTAAACTGCTTCATCTGTAGACTGGATTATATGACTTCCAAGGCCCCTTCTAGCTCTGAGTCCCCTGGTTCTGGTTCATGTCCCTGGATGTATTGACCATGGCTAGCTGGTATTGGTCTGTTGTTTCCCTAAGGTTTACATTTTTAGTTTTGTTGCCAAGAGGAGTCAAAAGAGCAAATGCTGTTAGAAGCCAACCTTCCCTTCAGGAACCTGGGTCATACTCCCCGGTGCCCAGTGCATATCCTGTTTCTCCACTTAGCACAAGCTCAGCTCCACATATCCCCATTTATACTTCAGTTTTTCTCTGTTCTTTGCAAATATGTTACTTATGTACCTCTACCCAAATAACTTCTGTAAGTACTTTTATGTGTAAATTAAATTTACATAACTAAAATAAAATGTAAACAGACTTGAAGAATTTACCAAGTAGCGTTTTAACAAAAAATATTGGATCATTTCTTACTGTAAATATTTCCATTGTTAATTTAAATTTCTTGGTGACCATCAAGGTATCCCTCCATGTTAGCCATTTTAGGACAATCTTTCATACTGGCCTGGACAAAGCCTAGTTGGAGATAGATATAAAAGGCATATTTGGATCAGGGAGTGTATCAGTCAGCTCAGGCTGCTATAACCAGACCATTATAACCATAATAACATATACTGGGTAGCTTAAACAACAGAAATTTATTTCTCACAGTTCTGGAGGCTAGAAAATCCAAGATGAAGGTGCTGGCAAGGTGGGTTTCACTCTAAGCCCTCTTCTCTTAGCTTACAGACAGCTGCCTCCTTGCTCTGTCCTCACATGGTGGAGAAAGAGCTCTGGCACCTCTGCCTCTTCTAATAAGGACACTGGTCCTATCAGATTAGGGCCCCACCCTTATGACCTCATTTAACCTGTATCACCTCCTCATAGGCTCTAGATAGGAGATCCAAATACAGTTGGGGGTTAGAGCTTCACATATGAATTTTAGGGGGACACAGTGCAGTCCGTAGCAAGGAGGAAATTAAAAAGAGTATGAAGTATGATGGACAAAGGATTTGCATGATGAGGGAAAGGAGGACAGTGCAGAAGGGGAGGCCTGAGATGGAGGGTGGGGTATGAATGGGAGCACTGAATTGGGGGTAGTCAAGGAATTGTGGAAAGAGGCAGATGCTGGGATTGTGAATGAAAAGTGACATGGTGTGTACAGATTTTTCTTTGATGGTTTTTTTTATGCCTGGCAACTTATAGATGCCCTGTGAATCTGGAATGTTGGCTCTCTTTTGTTTCTTGTAATTCTTTTCACAGAGCAATTCCGTTTTGTACTTTACTCTACCCCCTTTATACAGATGATGTATAGAGCTTAACCTATCTTTTCCCTTAGGTTTTAGCTCTTTTCTTTCAAGCTGCTTAAAGAGACTGTCCTCCTGGGTACTCTAGATTGCATCAGATTTTTTGAGTCTATAACACAAGCTATCTGTCTTCTCCCACCTCCTGGTAACTGGCTGTCCTTTCTGTTTTTCCTGCTTGTGAATGGCCCCTGGGAGGTTCCCCTCACTCCTTTATCTTTCAGACTCCGTTAGCATCAAAACTCACTTAGGAATTCCCTGGCGGTCCAGTGGTTAGGACTCTGCACTCTCACTGCTGAGGGGCCCGGGTTCAATCCCTGGTCAGGAACTAAGGTCCCACAAGCCACGCAGTGTGGCCAGAAAACAAAAACAAACAAAAACTCACTTGACTCTTCTATACTAAATGTATCTTCCCTCTTTCTCTTTCATTCTCTTCTACTGAAATTAAACCAGGCCAATGTTAGAATTTCTTTAATGATTTTTTCTTCTTACTAACTTATCCTCTCTACTGTCTTAAACTCTTAATTACAAAATCACTCTGCTTGAAAATCTCCCGTGATTTCCCATTACACCTCTCAGTCTGGTCATGTGAGTTCTAATACTTGCCTCACAATAGGTATCCATTCCAGTTATTGATACTTTTCCTGTTTAACCAACTGTCCCAGCACTTGGGTGGCATAAAACAAGCATTTTTATGCTCACAGATTCTATGGGTCACAAATTCAGACAGAGCACAGAGGCAATGACTTATCTCTGATCCCCAGTGTCTGGGCTGTCAGCTGAAAAGACTTAAAAGTTGAGGTGACTTGATGGCTGGGGCAGACTGGCAGCATCTTTACTCATGTGTCTGGTGGTTGGTGCTGGCTCACTGTGGAGACCTTACCTGGGGTGTCAAACGGAGCACCTATAATACATACGGCTTCTGCATGTAGTCTGTCCACAGACTAGTTTGGAATTCCATGTAGCATGGTGGCAGGCAGGCCTCAAGAGCGGATATCACGAGAGCAAGGCGTTTTCATGATCTAGACTTGAAAGTTGCAGAGCTTCTATAATACTTTGTTGGTGGAGAGAGTCACAAAGGCCTGCCCAGCTAGGTTCAAGGAAGAGGGCCGTAGACGACCCCCCTCTCCGTGGGAAGAGTGTCAGGGTCACATTGTGAGGAGAATCTATGCGATGGGAGATATTGCAATGGTGTATTTGTGAAATATGGTCTGCCACATTGTCCAGCCACGTTCTGCCAAAATTCATCTCTATTTCAGTCAGTCTTTTCACCTCTGTGTTCTTTGGGCTTATTCCTGAGTCTGCTCTAGTTCATTCTACGTCTATACTAGAATTCTCCACGACCGTCTTCTCTGTTGATCAGAAGCCTAAACATTCTTTAGTACCAACGCAACCTTCAGGCTGCCACGAATCGACTTGGTGGGAAACGTGAAAGTGCTTCTCTGTTATTTTTAAGGTCCATTTTGTTTCTGTAGTTGGCAAATTTAAGAGAATTATAGTTAAAATAGACACCAGGATTATTTTCAAAATGCCGTATCCCTGGTCTTCAGCTTTATGTTTTCTGCAAGTTCCCTCTTTTAAAGGATGAAACTCTTTATTTGGTTTTGTTTCCTGGAGAAAAGTTGTATCTGGATATTCTTTGTCTCCAGATGCATCGTTTGAACGGATATTTCAGCATATACAGCATTACTCCAAACTCTGAGGAATGATAATATTCTTTCCAACTCTTTAGGGGAAAGTGATAGTACTTCCGGTCATAGGAGCAATTATCGGCTAAGCTGAAATCGTTAAAATGGTCAACATTAAGGAGTGCTGAGCTGTCTGTCATTGTTTGTCATGTGTTTCTGATTCAGGCCTGGGAATGAATTGGGTGCGTTCTATTTGACTATGCATTCTACATAAATTTAAACATAATTCAAGTTGGGGGTAGTCTGACCCATACCACACTATATTACTTACGAAGAGCTAGAAATTAGGTATTGTGTGCAGAGGTGGGGATGGGGGACTTATAAAATCTGTTAACTTGATTTCTCACTACACTTCCAAAGAGCATATCTTTAATCTTTGCTCAGTCTTCATTTATGCATATCGTAAAGCTTTGGTCAATTGCCTTTGTAGCTTTCACACATGCCTAGAAAGATATCAGTCATGTGAGGGATTTGTACTATGCCACTTTGTGCGAATACACGTGAATTGTGTGTACACATTCTGTCACACAGGCGGAAGGGACTCCACAACTCTCCAAACAGAATTTGTGTCCATTCTCAGGGTCCCTATGCCTTTGGGCAAAATAGAAGGGGCGAATGGAAATGTATAACAGAGCCCTCTTCCCGAGACGTAGCTTTCCTATGGATCAGGGTCCTCACTGGGCCCTTTATACACTCACATGTCTTTTAAGATGCTGTGTCTCAGTTTGGTTCAGCACCTCTTGTAACTTCAGCTTTGTAACTTCCAGACAAGGCAGGACCAAACTTCCTCACTAAAACCAACACTCCCAACCTGTAAATCAAACCTGTTGATAGTTCTAAGCCAGAGTAGAAAAGGAAGAGGAGGTAGGCAAGAAAAAAAATTTAGGATCAAGACTGTGACCTTGAGCACAAGGCATTTTCAGCAAGTCATTTGATTGTTTTTTTTGTTGTTTTGTTTTTTGTTTTTTGTGGTACGCGGGCCTCTCACTGCTGTGGCCTCTCCCGCTGTGGAGCACAGGCTCCAGATGCGCAGGCTCAGCGGCCATGGCTCACGGGCCCAGCCGCTCCGTGGCACGTGGGACCTTCCCGGACCGGGGCACGAACCCGTGTCCCCTGCATCGGCAGGCGGACTCCCAACCACTGCGCCACCAGGGAAGCCCTGATTGGTTTTTCTGAGTATGGTTATTGGTGATCTTTTTCCTATTTATGGTAAAAAGTCAATACCTAAGGATCTCATTTCCTAGTTATACAAATTCAAAAGAATTGGTTATTTCTTTCTGCTTTTTTTGAGTTGTTGAGAAATCACCTTATGGCATAAGGGGGAATCGTGTAGTACCTTTATTGGATTCACCATCCTTCATGAACCATTCTGACAGTTCATTAGGAGTATGCCTTTTACTGAGTGTCTTAAAAGTCAGAAAACATAGGGGAAGCTTATTTTTAGAGCACATGATGAGTGTCAAGAGAGGGTCTAGGGCTTCCCTGGTGGCGCAGTGGTTGAGAGTCCGCCTGCCGATGCAGGGGACACGGGTTCGTGCCCCGGTCCGGGAGGATCCCACATGCCGCGGAGCGGCTGGGCCCGTGAGCCATGGCCGCTGAGCCTGCGCGTCCGGAGCCTGTGCTCCGCAGCGGGAGAGGCCACAACAGTGAGAGGCCCGCGTACCGCAAAAAAAAAAAAAAAAAAAAAAAAAAAGAGAGGATCTAAAAGATTGTCCAAGAAAAATGGTGTATTTTTTTGACTCCTTGTTGTACCCATTGCTTTAATGTAGAGATCCTTCACCTGTTTTTGAAGAAAACCATACCGAATGTGATATTTGCAAATGTACCTAACATACTACTTAAAACTAAATTTATCCTCTTTCTTGACTTTGCAGACACCCCACTTGATTAGGCTCATTTTTTTCCCTCCTGAACTGAGTTAGAAAGGCAGAGGCAAGGAAGGTAGGAAGTCAGGGTCAGGAGCACAAGGAAAGTTGCCCCCAAATCATCTCAGGACATGAACACCAGAACAATCAGAAAACGCTAGAAAAACCAGTAATGGTGCCTATGACTGTTGAACAGTAATTGAACTGAATCCCTCCATTACCCAGGGCACTGGTTTCAAGGTTATGTTGTTTCCAGAAAACGTGGCCCATAATGTATACAGCGGTGCCACAGTGATTTCGGAAGCACTGTTTAATCCCTCAGTTATTAGGCACACTGATTTTAGGCTTAAAAAAAAAAAACCTTCAGGGACTATAGTCAATAATATGTGTAACACTCTAGATTATTTTAGTCCCTTTTTTCTGAAGAGTGCAGAACAGAAGAGGGACTTGGAGGTAAAAGTATCGTGCTTCTGTGGTGCCTCTGGCCCACGTGTTAAGACTGAGCACTTACCTGAAGCGGCCAAGTTGAAGTGTGCTTTTGAGAAGCAAACAGCATTCAGTTTCTTTGGTACGAACACATAATCATACATTGACGGTGAAACAGTAGTGAATGCAGAGTGACCATAAAGTTCGGAGAACCCTGGGGCGTGAGTGGAACAGTTGACGGTTTTGAAAATTAAGCAGAATTCTCCAAAATCTGAAAGAAAACAAAGGTTTTGAATTCCACTGGTATACAGTGGGACCATATGCAAATACTAGTGAAGAAATCAGTTTAAGTGATTCTTTAAAACTCACATGAAAATTGCCTGTCTCTAAAGGAATGAAAATTGCCCGTCTCTAAAGGAATAATCAGTTTTAGAAAACACTATCAATCTATTCTCTCTAAATATAAGGACATACATATTCTCTCTGTCTATCTCCCTCCCTCCCTCCCTCTCTCTCTCTCTCATGCACACACACACACACACACACACACACACACACACACACACACACAGAGAAGAAGAATTCAGTTCTTACTTTGTTCTAAAAAGTCCTGAACCCCCCAGACCTCTATTTTGTCTTTGCTTATTTTTCTACATGGTGCTTTTAGGTGGTATTCGGGTGGTTCTTTCCCAATAAATTTTGGAAGATAAAAATTCAACTCCTTTAGTAGGAAAATCTCATAAATCTAAAGTTGCTAAGTATGGAACACACAAAAGCCCTCCCGTGCTAAGATTTGGTTGACAATGCGGTTTTTTCATCTCTGTGCAGTTGGAGCAAAAGGTCTTCAGGTGCTTCCATTGGGGGCAGCGTGCGTTTCCGTTGCCTCATTTATTTCCTGCTCTCTATCAATAGCCGTAAGAAGCCCTCTTCTGCGATGTCTTTGCTTAGAGTGAGTTGCTTGGCAGATGAAGTTAAGAAGGGAGCTCAGAGAAGACACAGGAAGAAAGCAGAGAAAATTTACCCAGCTCAAAATAACAGCTCAGCTAACATCTACATGACATGTATTTTAATGACTGATAGAGCTGTTCATAAAATAAAGTGGAATTCCCCAAATGCTGGCATGTCCTTAGCCCGGCCTGCTTTTCTAGACTTCGAGCGTTAAAGCTGTTCCGGCTGTAATGGTTGCTTGCACTTGACAGTGTGTGTGCCCTCGGGGCTGACAGCCATGAAGGCTGTAGACAAAGCAGCAGGTGATCTGGATGGTTGTTGACTTAGGGCTGTGCTGGGAGTGCTGTGACTCGGGACGGCCACGTACCCAAGGGTAAGATTTTAGAAATCCTGCTGCTGCTTGACGGTGACAAGCTCAAGTTCAGTGTGGTTGTGGCTATCCCCATGGAGGTCACTAGATCCACAGTCAGATGAGCAGATCCCATTTGGTCATCAGACCTCTCACCCATAGCCTGGGAACTGTTCCACCCCTGGCAGCACCCCTGCCCTCTGAGAGATTCCTGGGGACTTCCTGTCCCAGCCTCCCTGTACCTTTTCCTTCCCCTCCTGGGCATGCGCAGCCCTGTATCCCTGTCTCTGCCATCCCTGTCAGCCTGTCTGGAGGACTAATTCTAAAGCGCTTCACAGAGCTAAGCTTAGATTGTACCAGCTGATAACGTTGTTGCCTTGCCCTTTCTCTCACAAATATAATTTAGTTAGAGGAAGAAAAGGGGGAAAAAGATACGATTTCAGATAAGTAGTCGATATTTCACAGAATAGAACTTTTCCTAGGAGATGTTTGTGAAAAGAGGACATATTTGAGATGAGTAAGGAATATCAAATGATGCTAATTAAGAAATTAAAAGACGTGTTTTAAGCAGTCATAGTGACCCATTTTGACAATGAGAAAGGGAAATGTAAATCGATAATCGCAGCTAGTCCTGGATGGGGTGAAGATAGCAAAGTAGCCCACATCCAGACAGGTGATTTCAAATTTGATGATGAACTAGATGTTTTGTTTCATGTAATCTAGGGGAGAATTTAGCAGGAGAGGAAGAGGGGAGAGGACAGATTTCAGAGATTACTGAAAGAAGAGGCAGTGGGATTTCATGACAGATTTTGGAGAGATTTAATGTGCCGCTGTAGGTTAATCTTCCTGTTACAGCCGACTCATCTGGCTTCACTGGGAAGGGGTGTTTTCCAAGGGAGAAGTCCTCTTTCATTTTTTCTTTTTGTTTAAAAAATTACCCAAATATATCTTTTAAAACTAGAAATATGTTTTTCCAGTTTCCTGTATAATATATGCTGGCTCTCTGAGAGGAGCAACTATGACTGTCTTATAATTTTAAACAATGTGTACTGAGGCCTGACTATGCTTTATGGGTCTTATTTCATATAATTATCGCATCAGTGCTGTGAACCCAGTACTACGTGTATGGCCATTTCCTTAAAAGGGAACCGAACCTCAGGGAGGCTAGCAGTTTCCCCAGAGTCTCACAGGCTTTCTGGTTCCAGAGCCTACAGTTCTGATTACTACCGTACAGCAGCGGGATGCTAGCTAAGTGCTAGGCATTAAATCTGTATATAACGGTCCTGGTTGGAGGCATTATTAGCCCCATTTACAGATGAGGAAACTGAGGCTCAGAGGACATGCAGGTAACACATGGTAGAATTTAAGGTCATGTCTGTCTCACCCCCCGCCCAAATCATTCTCTTTCCACTACTGTAGGTGGTGGTCAGCAGATATTCACCTAATAACAACAATGACAACTACTTATACTTTTGTAGAACTTACTATATGACAGGCAGTGTTCTAAGCACTTTTTATATTTTACCTTTTTTAAAAAAACAGTGATCCTGCATGATAAGCACTCGTATCGACCATTCCTTTTTTTCAGTTGAGGAGATAGAAGCTCGGAGAGGTTAAGTAACTTGCCCAAGCTCACATGACTGTTAAGTGGTGGAACTGAAATTTGGGCCGAGGGGGTTTCACTCTAGCAGTTGATCACTATATAAGCTCCTCAAAGAGTGAAAATAAGAAAGGAAAAAGATCAAAGCAGCCGTTTGACTTTCTTAGGAGTTTTACTGGCCTAATGTTTTTCCAAAATTAAGCCTTGTTAAAAGCAAGGCTTAATTTTAAGATCATTGAAAACAGGATAGGGTGTGTTGAATGCAAGTAGCTGGGGACTGGGCAGAGCAGAAAACCAACATTTTTAGCCGAGTCGACCTCTCCAAACAGTCTTCACACTAAGAATGCATCACAGCAACTAAATACCCTTTATCATGTTTTACAATGAATTAGGCACATCTATTAACAAATTGTCTCTATTAGAACCTGACAGAACTGATAGAGATGATGAAACAAGATAACTCTTCATTAAATAGCACTGTCTACCCTATGCCATCACTGTGAATTGTGCAGAGATATTTTGCATTTGAAATGGAAGAGAGTTTTTAGAACCGATCTTTAATCTTAAACTCCTTTTAAAACTCTTTATAGACACAATCCCCTCTGCTTTTGAAAGCAAGCCTAGTAACGGTTAAACATGGGGTACAGTGAAATCATTTCCCTTGCAAAGCAGCAAAGTTTATAAAATGGAGGCCCTCCCCTCCAAATACACCTTTTCAAAATCCCACAAGGCCTTCTGAGATTTTAACTTCTGAGATTTCAGAGGGGAGAAAATAGATGCCTGTTCCCTTTATTAATTGAAGTCCATGTTGGCTGAGGACAACCCTGTCAGGCTTCACCATTTACCCGCTGGCCCCAGGGAATCGTCAAGTACAGGTATCCTTCACTAGCATGGGGTTTCATTTTGGAACAGGATAAATTCTCAGAAAATCGATTTATGCCATTTGTGTGGCCTTCTCAGTTTCAGAGCATGATTACACTTTATAAAAAATTGAGAGCAGACTGTTGTGCTTCCCTTGGGACACTTAGGTTTCAAGAAAAAAAAGATTCATTTTTCCCTGACTGAAATCGCAGAGACTGACGCAGGCAACAGCTGCTGGGTTTTTGTTTGTTTTGTTTTAAAGCTGCTGCAAGAAAAATCAAAGCCTCCATCATTTAGATTAGAGAAACAACTTAACCTCAGTGGTCAGAGAAGCGAGCAGGACAAAGCCCCAAGCAGAGCCCAGCCCTGGCCAGGTCTCTAGCCACAGAGGATGGATTGCTGGTCTGTCTGCAACAGGGCTCAAGGCCAGGGTAAGCAGAACGTCTGCAAGCACGGATCCTGACACGTGGTGAGAACACCAGCCTGGCTGGTCACGCTTCACCAGGGAGGGGAGACTTCAGGAAAAGAAGATGAGGATCTTCCCCAAGTTGTTAATTAAACAGTGGCGGAATATAATCTTCAGGGTCTCTGTTCTTGCTTCTGCAGCCAGTAGGCTCTCCCCTCTCTTGGTTTGATTTTTAAAAGAAGTTTTTGACATTTATTTTTTTAATTGCATGTAGTAAGTAAAATTCACTTTTTTTGTTTTTTACAATTCTATGAGTTTTGACAAGAGTCATGTACCACCACCAAAATCAAGATACAGAAACGTTCCGTCACCTCCCAGAATACCCTTGTGCTGCCACTTTGTAGTCAAATCCTTCCCCTACCTCCATCACCTGACAACCACAGTGGCGTTCTCCTTCCCTATAGTTTTGCCTTTTCCAGGACATAGACTGGCTGAATGGATACAAAAACAAGACCCGTATATATGCTGTCTACAAGAGACCCACTTCAGACCTAGGGACACATACAGACTGAAAGTGAGGGGATGGAAAAAGATACTCCATGCAAGTGGAAATCAAAAGAAAGCTGGAGTAGCAATTCTCATATCAGACAAAATGGACTTTAAAATAAAGACTATGACAAGACACAAAGAAGGACACTACGTAATGATCAAGGGATCAATCCAAGAAAAAGATATAACAATTGTAAATATTTATGCACCCAACATAGGAGCACCTCAATACATAAGGCAAATGCTAACAGCCATAAAAGGGGAAATCGACAGTAACACAATCATAGTAGGGGACTTTAACATCCCACTTTCACCCATGGACAGATCATCCAAAATGAAAATAAATAAGGAAACACAGGCTTTAAATGATACATGAAACAAGATGGACTTAATTGATATTTATAGGACATTCCATCCAAAACCAACAGAATACTCTTTCTTCTCAAGTGCTCATGGAACATTCTCCAGGATAGATCATATCTTGGGTCACAAATCAAGCCTTGGTAAATTTAAGAAAATTGAAATTGTATCAAGTATCTTTTCTGACCACAGGATGCTCTATGAATGGAATCATACAGTCTGTGGCCTTTTGCACCTGGCTTCTGCTACTGAACATAAAGCATTTGAGATTCATTTCTGTCGTTGCATGTATCAGTAGTTGACTCCTGGGTAGCAGTTTTGTCCGTGCATGTGCCACAGTGTGTGTGTTCATTGACCACTGAGGACATCTGGGTTGGGGTGATTGTAAATAAGGCTGCTATAAGCGTTCGTGTACAGGTTGTTGTGTGGACCTATGTTTTCATTTCTCTTGAGCCCCTCTTGTTTTGAATGGGCATAACTCATTGATTTCCATCCCCTTTTTTGCCTCCTCTGTCCTAATATAGTCAGAAGGAAGTGTAACAGGTGCAGCTAAAGAGCACACAGCCCTCGGCCAGGCAACTTTTCCAGGGCCCAGGCTTCTACCCACACACTATACTCCTTAGACCTACATTTTGGAATTTAGGAGGCAAAAATAGCAATTCTGCTGACCTCAGGTGACTGGCGTAGTGATAGAATTAGCTCTCCTCCTCCACATGGGATCTTTTTGACCGAGGAAAGGAAGTGACACTCACTACCATGTATTAAATATCTAAACATAAGCAAAATTGTCAAGAATTTTGTGTAGCGTTTATCATATGAAATCTTTTGGGGAATGATATTAGTGCTTTATGGGCAATGTGTTTTTCTTTTTCATCAGAGACTTGGAAGTAAAGGTCTCAAGAGGGCCAGACAGACAATGCCAGTTTGACAAAAGAAAAGTTTCAAAGTTGATGTGTAAACAAGTCAGGAACAGAGAGTCAGGGTCCACCCATGTAAAGGTGCTCATAAATTTCGCAAGAGGAAGAATACGTGAAGAATGGAAGGCCAGTTTGAAACCTTGACAGAAAAACACATACTGTGAAGATAAGGAGGCAAACCCTGAGTGACGGATTAAGTCAAATCAGATTAGCTTGTGTTTTAGAATCTGTGGCCTCATCTTGTGCTCTAGGTCAAAGAAGAGACAGCAAGCATCTATCTTAAGAGAAAATGCAAAGGAAAACTGAATATCACTGGTACAATTTATTTTTATTTTTTTAAAAAAGCATTTTTCATATAGAAATGGGAAGTAGGCCTAACTAAAGACTGGCAGAGAGAGAAATGAATTTGGAGCAAATGGCAAACAGCAAAAGGCATTCGAGCAAAGTTTGCAAAGTCTAGAAAGGACTGGAAATAATTTAACCTATGCATGTCAGCTTATGTTGTGCAATTTTAGAAAACTTCAAAGAAATCTTTAGAAAGTAGTTCCTATTTGCAATTTTATAAAAGATATGTAATCTTTTAATGGATTAAGAATGTATATTCTTATACATTTTTATGAAAACAGCTGAGTAGATAGTATCACCAGTTTTCAAACATATCTAGAAGAATGTATTTTGAAAGAAAATGTTCTTATGCTAGAGATTTTCCCACCAAACTTTACATAAGTGAAAAAAAAAAAAAGGAATGACAGCAGATTGTTTAAGTACTAGGAATGAAAATATTTTGAAAAGCAGAATGGAAAATTCTTTGAAGTCCTATTTTAATTAGATGCAACTCAAATTGTATAGAAAAGCAGTAAGTCAAAAGTCATATGAATATAAAAATGATTCTGAGACAAAATAAAACTAAAGAGATTTTCTGAGTGATCTGTAATATAAAGGAGTTCAGGGGAAAATGTAGTAAAAATTTGAACCTTTTATTAGATTGAGATTAAAGGGTGTAATTCCAATTAGTAAATAGCGATGCATATCAGCCATACCCTCAAACTTTTAGCTACTTATTGCTTCATTTTGAGAGCTACTTCAAGATGGGCTTCCTTTACTTGGTTGACATTGGTCTGGACCAGGGGTCAGCAGACTGTCCCAGCCTGAGAGCCAAATCCATCCCACCACCCTTTTTTGTAAAGTTTTATTGGGACGCAGTCACAGCTCATTTGTGTAGGCATTGCTGAGAGCTGCTTTCTCCCTATAGTGCAGAGTTGGGCAGTCTACTGAGTACGCAACAGATTATACGGCCCATGAAGCCTAAAATATTTACCTTCTGACTCTCCAGAAAAAGCCTGCCCATCCTTACTGTAGAGTCAGCCCTGGAACCAGGGCTACCCTTAATTGGGCACCTTTGGTCTAGATTCCATTTTTAGGACCAAGATCTTGACTTCTCATTCAGAGAGATTGAATTGCAATAACAAAACTCATGGGAGACGGTGTTTCAGCCGGAAAAGTTCCAGTTTGTTAATTTACAGTCAGAAATTTAGCTGCCAAGGGAAATGGAATACTTAATTTGCTGGTTGGTGAATAGTCTCTGTTCACTAAACAGATGGTATTTGGCAGGTTGTCTGCTGTGTGTAAGATCAGTGCAAGGGGTTAACTAACTGGATAACCCTATGAGCTAAAGTCTTAGTCTCCATCATCTGCCGGTCAGCATCCCTCGCCCTTCCCTGTATCCCAGGGAGCATTCCGTGTTCCCCTGCCAGCTGGTTTGTGGGAAGGTATGGCAATGGGAAGCACTGATAGAAGCAGAGGCAGGAGAAGCCTGGATATTTCTCTCTCTCGTTCTGCCTTGGGTGGCATCCTGAGAGTGTTTAGCCCGTTTCATGGCTCTGCTCCACTGGGCAACCTTACCTTTGGTTCTAGAACTCACAGGCCAGCCCCAGCCTCTGGGCTTTAGTAACACACTCTTTCTTTTGATTCCTCCAGTCCCAAGAGTGGTAGAATTTCCTGTGGAGGCTAATCTCTAGGTTGTCTCAAACTCCCCTGTTTGCTTTTCATCTTTGCCTGGCGAACCAGTTTCCTTTGTTTGAAATACTTAAGAGTGGTTTCTGTTTTTCAAACATGACCCCGACTGATAGAGGCATCTAGCCCCATCATCAAAAAATCTAGAAACAATAAATGCTGGAGAGGGTGTGGAGAAAAGCGAGCACTCTTGCACTGTTGGTGGGAATGTAAATTGATACAGCCACTATGGAGGTTCCTTAAAAAACTAAAATGACCCAGCAATCCCACTACTGGGCATATACTCTGAGAAAAACAAAATTCAAAGAGAGTCATGTATCACAATGTTCACTGCAGCTCTATTTACAATAGCCAGGACATGGAAGCAACCTAAGTGCCCATCAACAGATGAATGGTTAAAGAAGATGTGGCACATATATACAATGGAATATTACTCAGCCATAAAAAGAAACGAAATTGAGATATTTGTAGTGAGGTGGATTGACCTAGAGTCTGTCATACAGAGTGAAGTAAGTCAGAAAGAGAAAAACAAATACCGTATGCTAACACATATATATGGAATCTAAGAGAAAAAAAAAAAAGGTCATGAAGAACCTAGGGGTAACACGGGAATAAAGATACAGACCTACTAGACATGGACTTGAGGATACGGGGAGGGGGAAGGGTAAGCTGGGACGAAGTGAGAGAGTGGCATGGACATATATACACTACCAAACATAAGGTAGATAGCTAGTGGGAAGCAGCCGCATAGCACAGGGAGATCAGCTCTCTGCTTTGTGACCACCTAGAGGGGTGGGATGGGGGGGTGGGAGGGAGACGCCAAGAGGGAAGAGATGTGGGAACATATGTATACGTGTAACTGATTCACTTTGTTATAAAGCAGAAACTAACACACCATTGTAAAGCAATTATAGTTCACATCCTGACTGTCAGGATTCCCCTTTTTCTGGTTGCTGGACACACCTGCCCTCTCTTGTCAACAGTCTGCGGTCATCCCACACAGCCAACTAGGCCCGACTTGCGTGCCAGCCGTTGTGACTGTGATTTGCATGGTGCCAAAACCCAGTTCTCTGCTGGAAGGATGTTCCTTAACATCAGCCACTTCCTAACAGATTGTATTCACTGGGGATTATTTTTTAAACAATGTATTCTCCAAGTTCAAGATCAGGAATCACACTGCATTATACCGTGGTCCCTATGTATTGGGTATGTCTTCCTTCATTGCCTTCAGACTACCAGATTCTTCTACTTGCCGCAGAAGTGCAGGATGGAGAGGGTCCCAGGAACAGTCGTCCGCTTCCAGATCCTCACTCTGCCCAGGTCCTGCAGCCGCCTGAGCTGAACACTCTGTCAGGCCTCACCCAGCCTCTAGCTCTTTCCCAGAACCCCTCCCTCACCCTCTCTCAGCCTGGACAACCCTATTCATCCATCGTGTCTTTGCCAAAACTACTATTCTACCTGCAACTCCGGTCTTCCACGGAGCTCGGGTCGTAGAGATGTGCACCAGGCCTGGCTGGTCAGACAAACAACAAGAATTACGTGGAATTTAAATTTAAAATCTAGACTTTGCTGCCATTTTCCCCCAGGCTTTTTCACTGAGCACCACACGTCCGTTGGCCCCTTGAATCCATGTAGCAGGGCTTCCCTGGTGGTCCAGTGGCTAAGGCTCCGCGCTCCCAGTGCAGGGGGCCCGGTTCGATCCCTGGTTGGGGAACTAGATCCCACACGCGGCAACTAAAGTTCCCACATACCAGGACTGAGACCCGGCACAGCCAAATAAATAAATATTTTTTAAAAAAGAATCCATGTAGCAATGCAGGTGATACATTTAAGAAACAGAAGTATTGTGAGAAATGATAATAATGTGAATAACATAGTCCTTTCTGCTTCCTGAGTCTTTTTATTCATGTTACCTCATTTTATTCTGCATCCCCCATGATCTGGGAGTGGTGGGGTGGGGAGTGGGGATTATTGCTATGTTATAAAAATTAAGAAACTGGGGCTTCCCTGGTGGCGCAGTGGTTGAGTCCGCCTGCCGATGCAAGGGACCCGGGTTCGTGCCCCGGTCCGGGAGGATCCCACATGCTGCAGGAGCGGCTGGGCCCCTGAGCCAAGGCCGCTGGCGTCTGGAGCCTGTGCTCCACAGCGGGAGGGACCACAGCAGTGAGAGCCCCGCGTACCGCAAAAAAAAAAAAAAAAAAAAATTAAGAAGCTGAGGCACAAGGGTCTCAGAGGGCAGGTAAGAGTTGGTCTTCTGACATTTTACCTTGGGAATGAGGACTGCCTAAGATGTTTGTTTTGGATCGGAGCAGAGGTAAGGAGGAGAGCACAGGTGGTGCTGCCCCGTCAGGTCTCAAGAGTGCCCCCTTGTGTTCGTTGTCTCTGGGACGGTCACTGCCGCCTTCCGTGGCTCTTCCCAGGAAGCTGAAAAGAGACAAGCTGCAGCCTTGGAGGGGCCCTTTCCCTCCCTATTCAAGGCTGTTTCCACTTCAGGTGCTTCTTCTTCCTCTTCTATTGGGTCCCATGTCCGTAGCTCTGCCACAGCCCCTGTGAATAACATCACCGCTGAGCTGGATGCCTGCGGAATCACAGATGATGGAACCATTGTGAGCTATGCTCTGTGACGCTGGCTTACCTATCAGGCAACATGGAAGACACTGACAAATATGCAGCATCAGGGAGAAATTTCCAGTGTAGAAGGTGGAATGATTCGAAACTATGTAAATTCATTGTTTTTAAGTATTGAAGCTCTCTTTGCTTTGGGGCTGTGACTCTTAGAGATGATTCAGCAAGAAGGAGGCAGACTGGTTATGATGCTGTCTTGCTCATGGGTCATGGTGATGCACTGAGTAAAAATCAGATTGAGAATTGATGTTAGCTTGGGGCAGGGATGGTAAATGAGCACTTCTCATATCTGTCTGTCTGTTTTATAGTTTACGGTTTTCAAACGTTTATACAAAAACTATTTTGAATGCAATTGTATTTGTGATTGCCTTTTTTATACACTACTTGGTGGGATACAGATGTTATATCACTTGACGTTACACAGAATGCTCAATGAAAGCAACTTAATGAAGATAAATCTTAATTACATATGTGACTCTTTCCTTTTTGTCCCACTGAAAACACACATGCCCGAACTACGAAACACTAGAGGAGCAGACTTTAGCATCTCCATCATTCTGTACTATCTCTGTTAACGAATGGCAACATGAAATGACTCTGAAGAGACCCTCAGCCACAATCGAGGTTTGTGATACGCAGTTTCTGTTTTCCAGAAGTGGTCAGTGGGTAGCAAAAAATTTCATCCTTTCATAATATAAAGCACATTTATCTGTCCCTTTCAACATCTAAAGCACTCTACCCGTGGCAACAGTTCCTGTGACACTGTTGCATGGTTGTGGATAAGGGTCCTCAGTGCTAAGGCCCTAGACTCTTTCTGCTCCCAGTGTGTTCATGCCGCAGAAGCGGTCGTGTCATGCAGTCTCAGGCCCCAGACCTCTTGAATCAGAATCGGCATTTTAACAAGACCCCTAGGCAGTTCAGAGGCACAGTGAAATTTGAATAGCACTGCCCTAGAAGTTGCTTGAAAGTATTGTAGAATCTCCCATTTGTATTGATACCTGATTTTCTTCTCCCATAAAAAATAACAACTAAGTGTTACCCAGAGAGTGTCAATCCTGACACTATAGCTTTCGGTCTTTGGGACTGTACAGATGCAGTGCTGTCAAGATTTCAGTAGTGGCGAATGGCCTTTATTCTGAAAGAACAAGGCTCCCATCCTGATGTCTTTCCATTAAAACGTCTGTACTTCCTAAAAGTGTGTAGGTGACTCTGTTACCCATAAAACTATTCCTGTGCCTCCTATCACTTGTCTTTTCAAGAGGCATAGAGTGCTATATTTTTATAGAGAATGTTATGACACTCAGAATCTGCATATTTAGATTTGAACCATATTCTAAATTAATTCAACTCTAGGCCAAATATTGCCTGCTTTTTCCAGCAAGAAATTTCCTGCTCTCCCCTCTTACTTCCTCTCTCACTGTCTTCCTTTATTTTTTTCCTTCCTTTTGCTTTTCCTTTTTTTCTTGTCAATAATGCAAAAGTATTCAAAGTCTTCAACTCTTCAGAATTTAACTGGAAATGCTACACAGTTTTCTTTTTTTTAATTGAAGCATAGGTGACATACAGTATAATGTTAGTTTCAGGTGTACTACATCGTGAGTTGACATTTGCATACGTTATGAAATGATCACTGCGTTAAGTTTAGTAACCACCTATCCCCATGAAAAGTTATTACAGTATTATTGACCATATCCCACTACCCAGTTTTCTTATTCCATTTTTTAAAAGACAAAATTCACCAGTAATAACCTGGGAAATACTTTTTTGTTTGTTAGATCTCAGTGCTAAAAGTTGTTATATAAAAAATCAAGGGATAGAAGCCAATTTAGCCCATTTAGAAGAATGTCTCTTGACTCTATCCCAGTGGTAGAAAAGTGTCTTATATATGAATTTTGCCATAGAGATCCTTAATTTTTACCTGTATCCCTAGATGATTGTAAAATTCTTTTATTTGGCTTTTTCTCTGGGCTTTTTGAGATGTTTTCCATCTTAGTATAAAAAGCCTTTATGAGAAATTATTCTCTCTGCACTTGAAAACATGAATCAAAAGTGAAACTTTCAAAAGACCACCTTTTAGTAATTTATAGTCAGGTCATTTGGTAAATAACCAAATAATTATGTGGTGATATTGATTGATCATGAAAACCAATCTAGATCATTAAGATCAAAGAATGTTTTTCCTCAACAGCAGGGAAATAACATGCCCTGAATTTAATCTACATGTACCCCGTCTCTGGTTTTGACCATGTCTAGACAGGCACTAAATGCTTAGTCTAGATGCTTCTGGTTCTTGCATGTTAGTCAGATTTTTTTACCGTATAAACATAGCCAGCCACAGTCTTCTGATGAATCCAGTAAATAACCTGTCAGCTCATTGCAAGAGCTGCAATAAAGCTGATCTATTTGGATTCTACTGGAGCTGCAATAAAGCTGATCTATTTGTGGTGCTTCTGATAGGACTGACCTGTTTTCTCTCTGAGAAAAAATTTGGCTTAGAATGCTAATAGCTTAAGGATGACTTCAAACTTCTACAAAAAAAGATTGACAACTTCAATCACTCTATTACACATTCTTTTACAAATAATAAGCAATTAGTATTCTAACAACGTATTATTTTATGTTATTAAAGCAATGACGTGAGAAAACTGAATTAGGAAGGATGATCTATTTGCAAGTAATTAATCTGAAGTTATTTAAAAACGTGTTGTATAGAGTGGGTATTCAGTGTTAATAATTCAACTTTACACTAATTTACAGTAGTCAACCAAGTATTCTACATTATTTATGTTTTGTGGTTTTGTATGTCTTTAGTGTTTTGGGGAAAGATCTGCTTTGCAAAAATTTGTAAAAGTATTCAGATAGAGTTCATATTACAGAGACCATTTAGTTTCACAACCTGTCCTAGCACAATGCTAACTAAGGTGCTCTAATCCTTTGCTTAGAAAGCTTTAAAACATATATGCTTGATTTAAAATAAAAAATTTTAATGTGAGTTCTTGACATGGATAACCGCTTTAGTATCAAGATATTATTTGTATTTGTGTCTAAAACATTTTGGAAGTGTAAACTAAAAAGTTCCATAAAGGTGGCATCGGTATCTATTTTTAGATTAGGCTTCAGTGTCTGAATTGCTCTTGGCTCACTTGTTCACAGTTTGAGGGTCCCTTTCGACACCTTCTCCATGGAAAGGAAACATTGATATTGCTGCAAAGAATCAGCCGACCTTGCAGATCACGGAGATATCCGCTTCCGAAATGTAAAGTGTAATTTGCGGAGTCCTCAGATTACTGAGGAATGGATTAATATTTTTACACACACACTAAACAAATGATAGCCTTTAACAGTTGCACCTTGCTCTAATATTTCTGTATCCAGAGGAGAAGGGTCATAAGGAGAAATAATTTAACAATAGGAGGAGGAAGTTCATGCTGATTCATTCCTTTCCAAATTGAACATGTTTGGATCGGATGAATCAAATAACGTTGAGAAGGCTTAGAAGTTAATCACAATGAAAAGATTAGGAAGATGAAACTACCCATGCAGAGAGAATGCCTGCAAGGTAGAGCAGCTTCAGGAAATCAAGCCTTTTCTGAAGTTACTGTATAAAGATATTGGATTGCAGCCAATTTCGACATCCAGATAGAGATGGATATGCTAGCTGTACACCATCTCTGTTTGGGAGATCCTGTGTATTGAATAAGTTGCATGACTTTGTGTATTTAGATGGAGGGCATACGTGTTGAAGGAACTGGAGTTTGATAGACAATTGGAGTGAACGTTGGCCTCATACCCCAGTTGTCTTAAGGATATCAAGGCCAGTTTTTCCAGTGTTTGACCTCTTGAGAAATATTATTAAATATTATTAAATTATTATTATCTAGTTTATCTTTAGTGTGAATTACAATGAATTTCTTCTTAGAGCGTATACACGCTAATCCATTGCCCTTTAAAGTTCGCCTTTCATTAGGGGGCATCTCTTAATGGTTACCTAACAACCACTGGTATAGAAAACTTGAAGTATATTACCAACAGCAAGGGTTTTTTCCTATACTTAATTCTAGGAACTGTTTCTGTTTCAATATTTTAAAATAGTATTCTCCTATTTTGAGAGGGGTCAGAAACATTCAGACATAGATAGTTTCAAGGAATTCCGTTATGTTGTATATTTCTCTCTGGCACTTCCTTTCTTGCCTCTGCCTCTCACACACTGATCCCAAGCCTGTGGCTGCCACAGTAACCCAAGTGCAAGTGTTCATAGCTGAAACTAGAGAAGCAGGTTGATCAGGAAACATTGAGCCCTGTGATGTACAGAGAACTTATTTAAGAACTGTCAGGCTATTAAACCTGTAGCTTATAAAGCCACATTGCAGTGTCAAATCCTCTGCCTTGTCTTTAATACAACAAATAATCCTTGAGTGAGACTATCTACTCCCCACTCCCACCTCCACATTATTACTTTTTGGTTTTGTCTTTTATTTTCTGTCTTTGGTTTTTTTAATGTGATTATAATGGAAATGTAACTAATTGGTTTTTTAATGGAGGAAAGCCACGTTCAAGATATTCTAGACATGACCCTTGACCTCACGGTATTCACAACCTGTCGGTCAAAACAGAAACATACATAGGCAATGATGGTTAAGATTTTCCGAGTGCCTACTTTGTAGTAGGCAGACCTAGTGTGCATTTCTTTATTTGGTCCACAAAGATTTAAATCACACCTCTGCCACTTACTAGCTAAGTGGTTTTCTTGGATGTAAAATGAGGGAATTGATAGTTCTTAACTCATAAGGGTGTTGCCAGCAGTAAATTAAACTATGCTAAGTGCTTAGAATAGCATCTGACGCACAGCAAACGTTCGATACGTGTTTTATGATTATTACATAGAGCTTAAAAAGTAAAAAGGAAGAATAAAAAGAAATGATGAAGTTGTTTGGTTTAATCAAGGGAGTCTATTTTTTAACTTTGATTAAAATCTGCTTGTGGAGCCACCAATCAGTTGCTTTGGACTTTTGTCATGTCTTCATTTATAAATAGTTCTTCCAGTTCAATGAGCAAGAAAGGCTAAAGCCAAAACCTTCAACTAAAATAAAGAGTATGACTATTGGTTATTCAATTTTTGTCATTACAACCCCCCAGCCATCACAAACAGTTGCATGTGCACGCGCCCAGGGACGCATGCTCATTCTAAACTGTCATAGTCTGTAAAATCTGCGAAGGAAAGAATATTATATTTATTTTTGTGTCTCTGGAGTCTAGCATAATAGCTTGTCTCTAGCATGTTCTAAATAATCAGTTTGTTTTCACTGATAGCCCCAGTTTTGTCAGGTCCTTCTTAAAGAACTAAAAACAATGTCAGCTCCAAACCATCACTTTTCACCTGTGACTGGTGGAAATGTAAGGTGGCACAATCTTTCAGAAAAGCAATTTGCATATTTTTATTAAGAACTTTAAAAATAATTCATATTATTTATCTTACAAATTTAACTTTTGAGACTCTATCATAAAGAAATAACTTTGCTTTATGTACACAGATACTTGCCTGCGTTTACTTATTAAAAGATAAAAACTCTGACACGCCTACATAACTGTAAGGACAGAAAGGAAGATGATTAAGTAAACCTTGTATGCATGAGTAGAATTTAAAATCCATGTCCTTTTAGGAGGCAATTTCTTCAGTTTTAAAATTTGGTTTCTATCAATCGAGGTAGGCTCTATTTGATTCAGATCCTTTTGTGAGTAGGTGGAATATACTATAAATAAACTAATTTGCTAATGACTCATTTAATGCAATGTCTATATGTTTAAATTTATGAATGAGTCATTAAAATTCTTTACAAATTTTTTTAAAAACAACAAATGTAACTATCTGTAAAAAAAAAATACAAAATTGCTTACACAGTAGAATCTCAACTATCTAAAGAATGCATAGGCTCAAGGTCAGCTGGCTGGATGCCATGTCGTCCAAAGGTACTGCTTCTAAGCATAACATTACGAGTGATTTTGCACCCCAAGTGTTTTATACGCATGTATACCATGTGTGTGTATGTGTGTCTGTGTGTCTGTGTCTGTGTATTTCTTTTATAATATGAAGAAACTTAAAACAATAACAATTTTACGTAAAAACTCAAAAGGAAAACTCATTATTCCATGCCTTTAAAAAATAGATTTTTACTATCGTTTTTCTTACTTCCCTTTCATATCTCACTTTACCTTGGGCATAATATATTTCATTTTCCTTTTTCACTTTTAAAAAGCTTATTTTTCTACTCTAGTATATACATCAGTCTCCCAAATCTTCAAATTTTAAGAAATCAAAAGATAGCTACAGGTGCTTTGAGAAAAGTATTTCGTGTGCTTATAACAGTCTTGCAGCTCATAATTATCTGATTGATTCTCTTTTCTTAAATGCTTCAATAAATTAAAAGCTCTATATACTTCAGGGAGGCATCGCCTTTACTTTTGAAATTTGGTTTATTTATATCGGTTAAAGTACAGCCTGCTTAATTCAGATCCTTTCGGGAGTAGGTGGAATATTCTATAATAAGCAGATTTACCAATGACTCATTTAAAGTATGATAAAATACTTTGTGTTATATTTTTATGAATCTTTTATTTCTTAAATTTTCACGTGTGGTGGCCACTGTGCTCTCCAGGCAAAGTAAGCCTACATTTGCCAGAGTTCTTTGAAGCAATGACAAGAATTTATTGACCTTTTTCTTCGATATACTGTAACTAATTTTCTCTAAGTCAGATTTCTTTTACAGTAAGTTCAATGGCATCTTCTCACTATTGTGTATTGTGTTCACGTCTCCCATCTTTTAGAACACGCGCACTGCATTTTGTTTATTGTGGACCGTACTGGGCTTAAAATAGTGCATGCCCCTGGTATGATTATTGTAAAGAATCATTTCTTTTGCTACCATATAAAACTAGGAAATATTTAGTGTTAGTGAGTTCCTTTTGCCAAGCATCCTTTAAGAGTGTATTTTATTTGTACCCAAGGTGTGAGCAGATAGCTCACTAGCCCAAAATTTATTTTCTGAAATGGCATAGAAAGAGTAATGAAGCCTCCATGCAGTCATAAAAGATGGAAATTTAGTCCAGCATATCTCTATAGGACCTTATGTGATCTTACAGCTACCCATGCTGTAGCAGCATATGAGGGTTGATATGAAGCATCATTATTTTCCTTTGGATTTCTTATATCTTGATATAATTTACATTAGTAAATAACACAAATGTAAAGCCAACAACCCCACACCCCTGGTACTTATATTTTACTCTTGATGTCTATGTTTATTTTTAGATTTATCTATCACGTATTTGACAGGTATTCATAGTAAGCATATTATGGACAATTATTTATAGTAATCCATAGAATCTCCTAAGCTAAAATAAACTTTATATAATAGAGTTTTATGGCCAGCTTTCTCAGTCATGAAGATGAATGTGTTTTCAATAAGATGTAGAATTATTGAAATTGAAATATAAGCTATTTAGAAATAATATATGATACAGTGAAAGATTCAATAAAATTTTATAAGTCTAGATTACTTCTTTTGTCAACTTACCGTCAAATAACTCAATTGAAGATAGAACTACTTCTTCACATAGCAAAGCATATATTCAGAGTTTTATAATATTAAGGAAGTTTTGTTGTGAATTTTAAATTTCATCAAATACTTTTCTTCTTTGAAAACTAAAAGAATCAACTGAGAATATTAGAAGCCAAAACTATGAACACTAAAGATGTTAAAGTTATGTATTTTATTCTAAGGTGTGACTGTGTAGATAAAAGATGAAGTTTTATTAACTTGTGAACTTTCCCAAAATAGCCAGATTCTTTAAATCTCAGATTTCCAGGTAAATTACCTCAGCTTTTCATCTTACTTTGCTTATACAGGTAAAGCTAAAATTTCAACCTGAAATCTTAATAAAGAGTTGATGATATTCAACAGAAACTTTTACAACATTAGGAAAAAGTTACTGCAAAATGTATGGAAACTGCAACTAGAATGAATTCTACACAGAAATACAGGAAATTGGGCACTGGGATAAAACCTTTAATCTTCTGATGAAAGCACACATTTTGTTAAATTAAAGAAATACGACTCAGTGGTTGAAAACAAATCAGCAAGAGAACAAAAATAAACAAATGGGACCTAATGAAACTTAAAAGCTTTTGCACAGCAAAGGAAATCATAAACAAGATGAAAAGACAACCCTCAGAATGGGAGAAAATATTTGCAAACGAATCAATGGACAAAAGATTAATCTCCAAAATATAGAAACAGCTCATGCACCTCAATATTAAAAAAACAAACAACCCAATCAAAAAATAGGCAGAAAACCTGAATAGACATTTCTCCAAAGAAGACATACAGATGGCCAAGAAGCACATGAAAAGCTGCTCAACATCACTAATTATTAGAGAAATGCAAATCAAAACTACAATGAGATATCATCTCACACCAGTCAGAATGGCGATCATCAAAAAATCTAGAAACAATAAATGCTGGAGAGGGTGTGGAGAAAAGGGAACCCTCTTGCACTGTTGGCGGGAATGTAAATTGATACAGCCACTATGGAGAACAGTATGGAGGTTCCTTAAAAAACTGAAAATAGAATTACCATATGATCCAGAAATCCCACTACTGGGCATATACCCAGAGAAAACCATAATTCAAAGACTCATATACCCCAATGTTCGTTGCAGCATGATTTACAATAGCCAGGTCATGGAAGCAACCTAAATGTCCATTGACAGACGAATGGATAAAGAAGGTGTGGTACATATATACAATGGATTATTACTCAGCCATAAAAAGGAACAAAATTGAGTCATTTGTTGAGACGTGGATGGATCTAGAGACTGTCCTACAGAGTGAAGTAAGTCAGAAGGAGAAAAACAAATATCGTATATTAACGCATATATGAGGAATCTAGAAAAATGGTACAGATGAACCTGTTTGCAAGGCAGAAATAGAGACACAGATGTAGAGAACAAACGTATGGACACCAAAGGGGGAAGGTGGGGGGGTTGGTGGTGGGATGAATTGGGAGATTGGGATTGACACATATACACTAATATGTATAAAATAGATAACTAATAAGAACCTGCTGTATAAAAAATAAATAAAATTCAAAAAACAATTTAAAAAAATATGACTAGGGTTGAAAAATCAGCAAGAGAACTGTCCATTTGATGATTGATCAGTCAGCTTTTTTAACCTAGTATATTTAGACTTTGTGGAAATGATACAAAACCCAAACCATTGAAGTCTGTATCCAGAAAAGATCAGAGGGTCATAGAATACAAGTGAGGAGACTAAGGAATAAGTTATTTAGCTAAATGTACGGCCCCCTGGCTGGTTTGCTGGTGGCCAAGAAAGCCTCGGTACGAAAGGGAGCTGCCGGGAAGGAACGGGGCCTGCAGAGCAGACTTTATAGCCAGAGGAAGATGCTGGGTTTAAAGTGGGGAGAGCAGAACAAGCCACTCGATCCAGGATGGGGGCAAATGTTGTCTCCTGTTGCTCTCAAAGCTTTGTAAGGATTATGTACTGACTGAAATATGTTTGCAACCTATCTTGTGGGAAAAGGCAGACTAAAAATCAGAAGGTATATAATAGTCTCAATTTTAGAAAACCACCAAAATATTCACGGTATTATCCCTGGATGGTGAGATTAAGAGTTTTCCTCCCTCTCCTCTTCCCTCTACTTCTCCCCTTTCTCCTTTTCTTCCTCCTTTGTATATTTCTCAAACAATGAATATGTAGTAATTGTATAATAAGAAACCTGTTATCAAAGGTTTCCAATAGGACCACATCTTCTATGTATAGAAAAACAGATGTTCAGTCATCTTGATAAGAATGCATCTATTTGACGTATCAAGATCAGAACACAAATTGTGTGTACACAATTTATTGATGCGATGTACCTTTGATTTTGTGCACAGATTTATTTCATCTGGTAGTTCATGGAATCACTGCCATAGGGCCTTCCTGTTGTTGCTTAGAGTTAATTATTTCAGTTGTATCAAAGGATAAGTGATGTTGGGTTTAATTAGGAGAAATCACTTGGAGTTATCATGTCCTACACAGTGAAGTTGAATCTGCACACCCACCATTTTCGGAGGAAAAGGATTTTGGTCCTGTTGGTGGGCAGGATGCCCAGAGAGGGGTGTTGGACTCTTGCCAGGTCCAAGAGGAGGGCAGATACCAGAATACTTGGGCTCTGTCGAAGGGGCTGCTGACGCGTGTAGTAGGGGTGAGCGGTTATCAGGACACAGGCCAGTCCCCTGGGAGGCAGGGGGGTGGGTCAACAGGAAAGGGTGCATGGGAAGGGTGGGGTGAAGGCCTGCAGTAGCTCAGTGACTGTTCAGCAGGCTTGTATGGGCACTTACTGTGTTTTAAAGAACCAGAGAGATATTCATCAGCAAACCGTTTCTCTGGGTTCTTTTCCAACGTCAAAGCTCATCCAGAGAAAGTAAATAAAAGCATTGTGCTCTTAATTACCTTAGTGTGAATTATTTGCTTTATGGTTTTAAAAAAAGAAATTGAATACTGACCAGTGTCTTTCAATTTCTCTGCACGTCACTGAACTGCTTACTCCCAGAATAATGAGAGCAAATTTGCAAAACAAATCACAACTTCATTCTAAAACCAAATAGAATGATTTTTCAGTGATCCGTTTTCAGTCATCTGTTCCCTTGTTTCTCTTTTTTTTTTTTTTTTTTTTTTTGCGGTATGCGGGCTTCTAACTGTTGTGGCCTCTCCCATTGCGGAGCACAGGCTCCAGACGCGTCAGGCTCAGCGGCCATGGCTCACGGGCCCAGCCGCTCCGCGGCATGTGGGATCCTCCCGGACCGGGGCACAAACCCGTGTCCCCTGCATTGGCAGGCCGACTCTCAACCACTGCGCCACCAGGGAAGCCCCTCTCTTGTTACTCTTGATTAGCAACTATAATTAGTTGCTTCTATCACCATTGTCATGTCTGGGTGGCTAGAAATACCCAACTGGAGAATCTGAATGGTTGAGATACCTAATCCCGTATTATTTTCAAATTAAATAACCCACTTTGGCTCTGAGAGCCTCCAGTTGGACAATATTCCCTTCATCCCTGCTTAATTTTGACACCTACATCAGTGGTTGTGATATGTTTGTTTCTTTCCTGTATGGAATTAAACTACAAATTTCACGTTGGCAAACAAAAATTTTTTTGGTGATGTTCTGATAAAGAGTATAACAGCAACACCATCAAATGTATTGAGACTTAAGGAATATTGTTCAATTACATTTTCTCTAGAGCCAATAAGGATTTTGGAAAGTCTTGCATTGATATGAGCAAACACATGTTGGCTAAAGAAAATTTACTGCCTTTTTGTAAGAATAATATTTTTCAAAAAAGTAATTTTTAAAAGAATATTTCAGAATACTGGGCTATTTATAAAAGCTAAGGTAGTTTAGTCACGTAAGGAAACATAATATTTTTCAACATCTTTATATTTGGGGAAACCAAACTAAAATGATAGCTGTTTTAATTATTCAACTAGTGGTTTTTAATGAAATTTTTTTCTTTTTATAAGTAAGAGGCAAAAGATTTATACAATCTGAAGATAAACCAGGTATATTCTTTTTATAAGTGTATTGCTAATTAATTGCAGACAAATAGAATCAATTCACGTAAGTAAAATGGGAAAGAAGGAATCAACCCCTAACCTTAATCAGAGATAACCACTACGAGCCTTTTTGGTTATATCCTTCCAGACTTTATCTAAACTACTTTAAAGTTATATGTAATACAAAATCATACATATAATTTTAATTATGTAAAACATGATTGAGATATAACTTATATAATTTTTTAATAGTACAAATTAACATTTATTGAATGCCTGTCATATTCCAGGCACTGGAATATGTAAGTTCTAAGTACTTACTGTTTCAAAACAAAGTCAGAAGCTAAATTTGGATACAATGGACCCTAATGGTGTACTAATTTACGCTTCACAAAATCTCTATGAGATGGGTACTGTTTTTATTTCCATTTTATAGATAAGGGAACTGAGACACAGAGAGATTAAATAATAACTTACCCAAGAGCCCACAGCTAGTATTTGGATAGTTGAGGTTTAGCTCAATCCTTCCTTTTGAAGCAATTTACACTGTTGTGAATCATGCGTAATTTTTTTAAAAATCCAGTTATACCTTTTATATAGGTAGATTTTCTTCTTTTGTCAAATTCTGGGCCCTGTGTTCTGTGATCTTCAAAGGGATGCAAAGATATATGAGGAGTAGGGAAGGGAAGGAAGGCCAAGAAGTCTTAATGGGCCCTGGTTTTCTTCCCCCTTCCTGAGACCTGGGATCTCTGATATGAGGGGGTGAGAGCTGAGAAGAAGAGCCTTTTCTTCCTCCTTCATATCTTTGGCTACTAAGGGAGGAGTTGAGGATTAGAAGATTGTCAGTGCTGACTATTCAGCCATGTTTCTTTCACCAGCCCACAGCCTTCTATTTTAAGGTCCTGGGCAGGTGTTTAGGTATTATTTTGAAGTTTATGTTAACAACAACTGTAAAAATAGCTGCTTTCACAGATATGTGTTTACATCTTGTTTCTAGAAAATGTACTGTGTGGAAAATCACAATTTCTTAATATTTGTTTTATAGAAAGATTCCCCTCTTTATCAAGGGCTATGTAATAGGATACTTTAAAATAGCAGTATACTACATTACCTTTAAAATATGATTCAAGAAAAAAAAGTTACGCAAAATTTGGAATCAACAATTCCATTGTGTAAAGAGAGGAACACCTTAATTATAATGAACTGTTCTGGCAAATTAGTGCCTAGAGCGGTTCCTGACTCAGAGGCATTTAGTAAATGCTGACGTAAGATGCTCCATGTTTTCTTTAAAATGTGCCTCTGTGCATGGGGCTGTATGAGTAAAGCATTTTTTGAAATATGAATTCTTGAGTCATATTTTTGAAAGTGTGCTTCCTGTATCTCTGGATTTTTTAATCACTTTTGGAAAATCCTCAGACATTATACCTTCAAATATTGCTTCTTTTCTATTTAGTTTCTCTTTTTGAAGCTCTCATTAGATACACATTAGACCATCTTATTCTTTGTCCTCCACATCCCTTAACTTCTTTTGTGTATTTTCTATCTCCAGGTCTCTGTGCTGAATTCTGAGTAATTTCTTCTGATCCATTATTCTGTTTACTTATCCTGTCTTCAGCTGCATTTAAATGGTTATTTAATCCTCAGGGCACATTGTACCCAATTTTAACATTTGAATTTCTTTTATGAGGAGTTTGAACTATTTGTAAGTATTAATAGCTTATGACGCTCATTATTTCTTAGAGTTCTTTCGAAAAACAAAGGGAAATCTTACTAATTTTTCATAAAATAAAACTCTCTTGGAACTATCAAATGGATACATTGAATCCTTTTATCACTTTACTCTTCTGCAGTTTATTAAAATGACTTAAAAATATAAGCAATAAAAGGATACATTGGACTCAGATGGTAAATGGTGATGAGTATTTTTTCTGGTATATTCAAGATGAAACCATCAGCAAAGTATTTTTATTTCAATACTTAATTTTCTTTCCAAACAGTTCCATTTTTCAATCCCCTAATCATTTTTTATCTCCTATTACTTGCTTATTTGGGGGATTCAATTTTTAAAAAAAAATTTTTAAGCATTCTATAGTTAGTTTTAATTCAAATATATGAAGTACTTTTTGTCTAACTCTGTTATTTGTTATTTCTGCTGACTCTCACTCATGTTGGAATTCAAATTTGGTTGACGTTAACTGTGAAAAACTAGAAGGTCTATGTCGAGGTTACTTTTCTCCAGAGACTCTTTGTGTTTGTCATCAGGACTTGCTGACTTAGGGTCACTTTAGCCCCTGCCCAGCCTCTCAGGCTTAATCAAGGGCTCACTGGCTCTCCTCTGCCACCTTGGTCCTGCCTCACGTCCTAGTCTTCCACTGTAGCCCTGACAATAGCATTTGCTGTCAGGAAAATACCACTTTTTCAAGCCCTGGTGTATCTTTTATTTTCACCTGAGAAGTTTCTCTTACATCCTATGAGTTCAGAGATGCAATACAGCTTTTTCGTGCTGATTGTTTAGTATTTGAGAAGGCCCTTCAGAACATCTAAACTACCACTCTCTTGCAAGTGGAATCATATAGCGCCACGTCACCTTTGACATATAATGTCCCTTGAAAGTAATTTGAGATAAAACCAAGAAACCAGTGCCCTGAACCAGAGCTGATTGTGTTGCCAGAGGACCAGATGGAGAGAGGCTGCCACCCTGCCTATAAACTGGCAAATGCAGGGCACCATTAAGTTGAACATTCCTTGGGGATTGCTGTATATCTAAAGAGACTACTTTCTAACCAGTCCATGGAGTGGGTGGCCAAGAGAAGCAGAGTGTATCATGCTCTCATTCTGTGATCTGCACATTGTCACTATAGAGGCGTGATCTCAGTGTGCCCAGCACCCACCAATGGCATTGGGCACCTGGCAATAAATAGTGTTGTATTACCCCAGCTGGTCAAGTGAAATTAGAAAACTTCCAGAGCTGATTCTTTCATCCTGATGAGATTAACCAAAAAACTAACCAATCTTCATCTCACCTTGCCTGCATGAAGCTAGATTTAGTCATTTTTCCCAAGACCCTCCATCTTTATTAAAACATACCACTACTCCTTCCAAAGCATTTTTTATTACCAACTGCTTAACTAAAAGCTGTGGTCAAAGTTGTTTCACTTTCATTGTGCTCTTCAATAATAATAACGTCGACGTTTCTTTTTCACGTGTATTTTAAAGTAATAGTGTTTTATAAAATGTCGCAGGTTCTCTAACCTCGACGTTATTCTTAATTATCACAGTTTCTCTGGTACTGTGTATGATTTGTAGTTTCAATTTGATGCGTGCATTCACCTCATCCTTTTATTATATTAGTGCCTAATACAGTTCACAGCTAGGCCTCACTCATCTTTCTCAGTAGCAGCTAATTCTTCTTTATTAGATTTCAAGGCTTGCAGACACACTATTATATCTCTCCTGAGCAATTTATCCAAAGAGAGAAGGTGGCTACTTATGTCTTTACTAGCAGCACATTAACTTTGTAGGGGGAAGTTAGGGAGGGAAAAAGGAATGTCCTGACATTCGATTGTACTCTATTAAATGGCCAATATCTAGTGTGTTCAGACCCTTTTGAGGTCGTGGAGCATTTTAAGAACTGAAGTGTGAGCTGGTATAAATCACACTCCAGGCTAAGTGTCTTTGGTTTTTTTTGCGGTACGTGGGCCTCTCACTGTTGTGGCCTCTCCCGTTCCGGAGCACAGGCTCCAGACGCGCAGGCTCAGCGGCCATGGCTCGCGGGCACAGCCGCTCCGCGGCATGTGGGATCTTCCTGGACCGGGGCACGAACCCGTGTCCCCTGCATCGGCAGGCGGACTCTCAACCACCATACTCATTTTAATATAGGTGAATTAAAGGGAAATTAAAATGCTCATACCATTTGGCCCAGTCATCCCACTCCTTTGAATTTATCTTGAGGAAATTGTCCCACAGAATTTTTTTAAAAGCACAAAACTGTGCAAAACAATGGGTATCATAGCATTCTCTTTGACAGAAAAGAACAGACAGTATTTAAATGCCTGATATTTTAGCAAATTAGGGGGGCATCAACTTGATGAACTAGTATGCAGACATAAGTCATAATGTAGAAACTTGGGAGACACTTGGTTACATGGCAAATGAACAAAATAGATGATGGAATTGAATATACACAATGATTATAACTTGACAAATTTGTAGACATAATAGACAGAAATTAGACAGGAAAGTATAAAAATGAAAAGAATTATGTTAGCTTTGGGAAATAAAGGTAATTTTATTCACTTGAGATAGTTCCCTTAAATGTCATTATGTGGTTTTTACGGCAGATGTGCGATTTTTTAAAAAGGAGTGAAGGAAAAAAGTGTAGATAAATATAGGACATCTCAGTTGTCTCACAGAGCAGGTGCTTGCAGAGTTTTCCCACTGCCTGGGGAGAGAGAGCTTTCAATGTGCTCTTACAGGGGGACCACATTTTCAACACATCTCCCTTTGGAGGGAGAGAGCATTTTGAAGAGGCAGCTTTAGCAGAGGAAAGGAGACTGGGTCATTTATCTCATCTTCTTTTTCATTTTTATCACTGTTGACAGATTTAATCTCTTCTCATGCCTACCCCTCATAGCCAAATGCCGAAGACCCTTCTTCCCTTTCCAGACCTCTGCTCCAGCCAGGGAAGCCTTTCTCATATGCACGCTGACACACTTGTATGACTTCCATGAAATCTTCCTTCATTTCCTCATCGCTTTTCTTTTCCATTATATCCACCAATTTAAACATCATCTCTTGTCCTGTTTTGAAACCTGCCTAAACACTCATTTTCCTAAGGAAGCTACTCAGTATGGTCTCGTCCCACATCCAGCCCTGCCTTATAATCCACCAACTCACATTGCTCCCTTGTCTTCAGATTCTCAGCTTTACTTATAGTTTTGCTAATATCCATTTCATGAATTTTCGTGCATGTCCTTAAGTTGACCTAATGCTCATTTACTCTGCTTCTTCATTCTAGTTTTATTGGCAAAGGCAGGTACCCTGCTTATTTTCCTTGCCTATTTGCACAGCCCTCAGAAGAGTGATCTCCACTGAGTGTGTATCAGGATATGTTCTCAATTGACCCAGACGCTTTGGTGATTTCTAGGTGGGCAGCTGCCAAGTGTTTATTTTCAGTGGAAAACTGATCATGAGAATAGTAACTTTTTTGAGGACTTACTATAGAACATGCACTAGACGAAACACTTTGCATTTATGATTTAGTTTATTCCTAACTGCAATCTTATTAGGTGGTGGTGGTATTATCCAAGTATTACAGTTAAGGAAACTGAGGCATAGAATGGCTAGCAAGTAAGTAAATGACTGAAAGGGTATCACAGGCTCCCAAATCAGATGGCAAAAATGGCCACAGCTAGAGTTGAATGCGATTGTGGGAAGGTTTGATTTCATGTCAATACTTCAAAACTTGGGACATTTCACATAAACATCTGAATTTTGGCTTTTCTTTGAAAAAGAGAGGAGTCTGGCAACGATTTGCTGGAGTTGAATAGAATCTGTTCCTTCAGAGGGGAAATAGGCTCCCTCCCAGCATGCCACAGGTGGGCCCACGTCACTTAGAATTTTATACTTCTTAATATTTAAAGGTTTTCCTGTTAATGTGAAATCTTGCTTTATTTAGGGGTTTCTGATTGTTTAATATTTGTAACTTTGAGTATTACGGGGAAAAGTTAATGTGAAGTCCCAAGTGGTTGAAGAATTTGAAGTCCGTCAGTTCTTGTGAAATGGACTCGGTGAACATAACCGCTAAAGTATAAGGTTGTCATAGAGTAATGAATAGAAATGGAAGCTATTTGACTAAGAAAGATTTTAGTGCTGCGTGAAATCTCCAATAAAATTCTGTTGGTCTCCTTTTTATGCCAGAGTTTGATAGTCCCTTGCTTCGTTTCAAAAATCAGCACTACCAAAATAATGACTTTTAAACACAACTATGATGGTATCACATCTCTGCTTAGCAGCCTTTGCTGGTTCCTCACCACCTTCCAGGAAAGGTCAAAGCTTTGCTTGGCTCACCAGGGCTCTTGTGATCTGGCCTGTGCATTCTCCTCAAGCCTCGTCGATCCCATTAAAATGCTTTAAACTAGGCGTACTGGAAATGGAATCAAAGTAAATATTACATAAGTGATATAGTCTAGAAAAGTTTAAATTTCGGTAGACGGGCTGGGTAAGACTTCACTAAGGAAGTGACTTTGAGTAATATGAAGAAGCCATTCAGGTGAGTATCTGGAGAATAGCATTCCAGGCAGAAGAACTGAAGTGCAAAGGCCCTGAGGCAGCAGCATGTCTGAGTTGTCTGAGGCACAGAGGGGAGCCCGGTGTGGTTGGTGGAGCAGTGACAGGTGAGGTCAGAGAGATAACAAGGAGCCAGGACAAGATGAGCCTTTAGACTAATGACATCAAGGTGACATGGAAGCCCTGGGATGGTTTTGAGTAAAAGAATTACATGATCTAACTTAAATGTTTTAACAAAAGCATCCTGGCTCTGGTGCTGTTATAAATTGAAAAGAACAAGGAGAGAAGCAGGGAGATCATTTAAGAGGCTTTTGCAATAATACACAGAAGATATAATGCCAGCTCAGGCCAGAATGGTGGACACGGAGGTGATGCGAAGAGATAAGATTCTGGATATCGTTTGAAGGAAGAATCAACACATTTTGTTAACAGACCAGATGTGGAGCATGGGGGAAAGAGTAGTATCAAAGATGAGATTAAGGTTTTTGGTCTGACCAGAAAAATTAATAATAACTGAGCTAGGGAGGATTTAAGAAGAACATGTTTTGGGGGGTGGTAAGCAAGGAGTTGCATTTGAGACAAGTTTGCCATGCCTGTTCGACATCCAGGGGAGATGACAAGCAAGCAGTTGGATAGATGAGTCTAGAACTCAGGCTGAAGGTAGAAATTTGGGAGTCATAAGCATATAGGTGTTATTTAAAGCTGTGGTTCTTGATAAGAACACCAAGGACTGAGCCCAGGGGTGCTCCAACCAGTCTTAGAGGTCAGGGAGATGAGAGGGTGATTGAGAAGCAGCAAGCAGCCAGGAAAAAAAAAACCCAACAAATGAAGCACTCTTGGTGTTCTAGAGCTTAGGGGGGAAGGGGGTCAAAGAAGAAAGGGTGGTCAACTGCTAATGAGAACTCGAAGATGAGAAGTAAGAATTGTCCATTGGATTTAGCAAGTGGAGATCACAGGAAACCTTGAGAAGAGGAGGCAAGGTCCCTGCCCTCTTGGAACTTACATAATAGGAGAAATACAGGCAATAGAAAGTTTGACAGATAAATACATAATATACATTGGCAGGTAATGATGAATGCTATTGGAAAGAAAAAGAAGATAGGGTCACAAGATAATGACTGGGATGCTCCTTTAGATAGGGCTCTCAGGGAATACCTCTCCAAGAGGTGATATTTGAGCCCAGATCTGAAGGGAGTGAGGGCACGGAGGCTGGCATCCAGTGGGGAGGCGCCTGTATAGCTTTACAGATTTTACACCCAGCATCCTTCTGCTTGGCCAGATGTTTGGGCTAATTGGTTGTTTCCCAAAAGTATGCCAGTTGTTTAATATTTTTCATATAACTTCTGGCTGGGCCATATGAATATATGGGGAAAATAGTGTTCTAGATGGGAAGAACAGCAAGGTCAAAGCCCTAAGCCAGTGGCTAGGGCAGGGAGAGGCATGACATGGAGCTCTGACACTTTCAGGAAAGCTCTCCCGAATATACACTCTATTATCTAACAATGGCTATTTACCTTAAAAGGTCGCCATTCACTGAGTGTGTGTGTGAATGTGTAGTGCATGTGTATGTATATATGTGTGTGTATGTTTGTATGTAATTATTACACACATAAGTTTGCTCATTGCCAGTGAGAAGAATTCTCTCTCTGCAGAGACATCAAATATACCACCATCGAATATTACACTCATCAGTTTTAGAGTCACATATTTCTAGAGAGAATGGAAAATTTTAAGGGCTGAGTTTTGTCTTGAATATTTTCTCACTGAGAGGGATTCTTATACAAGTCAAATATCAGTGATCTTTCATACCTCCCTTTCTGTGCAGTCGAGGTCTAAAAACTCATAATTTCTTCTGGGGTTTCTTACAATGTAGACTATGTTGACTGGAAAATGCTTTTCTCTGGGTTCTCTTAAATCTACCTATATAATAAAAAAGAGGGAAAAATTGAATTGTAATTATAAAAATATTTACCCATAATAAACATTCCAGATGCCACAACTAGTTTCATTTCTTTGTGCTCCCTTCTGTTTCAAACTTACAAAAATAAGTATATATAATTGCACTATATTATGCGTGTATGTACGTATCTTTTGACTTTTAATATTTTTGTAAATACTCCATATTTCTTTATATATACATATATATGTGTATATATATCTTTTTAATGGCAGCATAATATTTATAAATTTAAAAGTAATTTTGGTAACTTTCTCACACTCTATACAAAAATAAACTCAAAATGGCTTAAAGACTTAAATGTAAGACCTGAAACCATAGAAGAAAGTATAGGTGGTACGTTCTTTGACATCCGTCTTGGCAATATTTTTTTGCATCTGTCTCCTTGGGCAAGGTAAACAAAAACAAAAATGAGCAAATGGGACTATATCAAACTAAAAAGCTTTTGCACAGCAAAGGAAACTATCAGTAAAATGAAAAGGCTGCCTACTGAATGGGAGAAGATATTTGCAAGCAATATATCTGATAAGAGGTTAACAACATCAAAAAAACAACTGGATTAAAAACGGGCAGAAGTCCTGAATAGTCATCTCTCCAAAGCAGACATACAGATGACCAACAGACACATGAAAAGATGCTCAACATAGCTAATCATCAGGGCAATGCAAATCAGAACCACAGTGAAATATCACCTCACACCTGTCGGAATAGCTGTTAACAAAAAGACAACAAAAGACAACTGTTGGCGAGGTTGTGAAGAAAAGGGAACCCTCATGCACTGTTGGTGGAAACGTAAATTGGTGCAGCCACTATGGAAAACACTATAGAAGTTCCTCAGAAAATTAAAACTAGAACTACCGTAGGCTCCAGCAATTCTACTTCTGGGTATTTATCTCAAGAAAAGGAAAACACTAATTCAGAAAGATAATCATCCTTATCTTCACTGCATCATTATTTATGATAGCCAAGGTATGGAAACAACCTAAATGACCATCAAAAGATGAAAGGATAAAGAAGATAGTGGGTGGGTGTGTGTGTGTGTGTGTATATATATATATATATATATGTATGTACGTATATATATGTGTGTGTGTGTATATGTATGTGTATATATAAATATATATGTATATGTATGTGTGTGTATACACACACACAATGGAATATTACTCAGCCATAAAAAATAATGAACTCTTGCCATTTGCGATGATATGGATGGACCCAGAAGGTATTATGCTATGTGAAATAAGTTAGACACAGAAAGACGAATACCATAGGAATTAACTTATATGTGTAATCTAAAAAACAAATGAACAAACAAAACAAAACAGAAACAGAGTCATAGATACAGAGAATAAATAAGTAGTTACTAGAGGGGAGAGGGAGGGGGTATAAGAGAAATAGATGAGGGAGATTCAGAGGTACAAACTTCCAGTTACAAAATAGTCACAGGTATGAAATGTACATTGTGGGGAATACAGTCAATAATAACATAATATCTTTGTATGGTGACAAATGGTAACTAGACTTATGGTGATCATTTTGTAATGTATAGAAATATCAAATCACTGTGTTGTGCACCAGGAACTAACATAGTGTTGTAGGTCAATTATACTTCAAAGCAGACAAACTCATAGAAAAAGAGATCAAATTTGTGGTTACCAGAGGTGGAAGGTGGGGAGAGGGGGGATTGGATGAAGGTGGTCAAAAGGGTCAAACTTCCAGTTAGTTATAAGTTAAATAAGTACTAGCATTATAATATATAACATGGTAAATATAAGCAACGTTGTTGTATGTTGTACATGAAAGCTGTTAAGAGTAAATCCTAAGAGTTCTCATCATGGGGAAAAATTTTTTTCATTTTATTTTTATTTTGTATCTAGATGAGAAGATGGATGTTTTCTAAATTTATTGTGGTCGTCATTTCATGATGTATGTAAGTCAAATCATTATGCTGCACACCTGAAACTTATGCAGTGCTATAGGTTAATTATATCTCAATAAAACTGGAAGGGAAAGAAAGTTTAAGTAATTTCTATACAACTTCAGTAGATGTATGCATACATATATGTATATTTTGCATATATATTTCTACTTTTAATGATTTTGTAAATCTCCACATTTTAAAAAATCTGATTTATCCTCTTAGTGACAGCATAATATTCAGTTATATCAATTATACTCTAATATAGATGGCTTTCCCCCGTTTACAAGCTTTGAAGTTGTTTACAGTTAGTTTTCAATGTGTCATGCACATTTTAAAAATTATATCCGTAGATAAATAACAACCGGGGCGTCACTGAACATATTTACTGTCTTCTCATTGGCAAATATCTCTCCAGATAAGTGCTATTTATAGTGTCATCAGCAATGAATGAGTTTACTTATTTTCTACACGCCATCCCTGAAGACCCCTTAAAAAAGTTTTGCTGGAATATTCGCTGGTATAATTCCATTTATTTATATTTCTTTAGTCATTAGCAATGGTTTTGTGGGGGTTTTTTTGTGTGGTTTTTTTTTTTACTTTCTTTATTTCCTCTTTCATTAAATTTTTTAATCTCTTACCCACTTATCCATTGGGGTTTTGATGGTGGTCTTATTTGAAAATTTTTTTAATGTCTTAGTTTAAAAAAACATTTCTTAATGTTTTTTTTATTGTACTTGAAATTAATCCTTTATTTGTTAAAACCTTGGTAAATTTTTTTCTCTTCCATTAACCATTTTTTCCCTTAATTCTGTTGTCCTGACAGCTCTTATTTTTACCATTTTCCTCTCAAATGTGCCACTTCTTTTTTTCTCTGTAGATCTATTTCTTAAGATTTTTTCAAACTAATATCCTTATCCTTGATTTTGTTGGCTACACTTTTCAATTGTTATCTCTAGCACTTAATGATAGACTATACTTCCTCTTTCACTATTAGCAAAATATAAACCCTTGAAGTACCTAGCTTCTCCTATTCTCCCCTTTGCTCCATACTTCTAAGGTTTTTGTTGTCCCTTAGTTGAGGCACAACTGTTATTGACAATATTTCATAATACCTGTCTCTCAAAATAGGTGCCGACCATGAACAGTTGGGCTGGTGCTGCCTGTGGCTGAATATCAGGGCTGACTGCTTCTTTTATTTTGGAAGTCTGTTACTTCTATCTGGGTTCTTAGATTTTATCAGAAGAGAGAGTGAGAGATGAGAGAAGAATTATGTTGATTTTCGTCATCTTGTTATAGCTAGGTAGCTTCCACAAAGCTGTATGTATCAAAGATACTTTCTTCTTCATCTTCACAAAACTACAACAGCCAGTTCTTTGTCACTCACACACAGTACTGACCCATCCTGGATGGCTGCATGCCAAGATGGGTCTTCTTGTGGGCTCTGTTCCCCAGTGGTCCATGAATATGAAATATTATATCTGTAACATTTCATCAGAACATAGCTGATTGGAGACCTTGCATTTCATTGTATTTGCAGCAGCTTCTTTTAGCTTCCTGGGTAGCAATTGCTGTGTATTACCCTGCCACTCCTTCCCCACACATTCTCAGCCAAGTGGTGGTGTATTACAGTAAGCAGATTTCACTGGTTCCATTTAAGACTTTGTTTTCCATGGAGTATAAGATACAGCTTTATATGACATGGATTAATGAGCCCATGAAAGTGAACGTAGGGTGCAGAGTAGATCTTGTTCTTTAAAGACCCTACAGAAAGTGGGTCACAACTCCTTGGTTTGGGTTTTTTCCTGGTCCTCTCCGTGATACCTTGTGTATCTCAGGCATCATCCTCTTATTGTTCTATTTGCTTCTCTTCTGGTTAATTGCTGGTAGGGGGCTTCCTGGGTAATTCTGCGTTACAGAAGTGACAGCTTTGACCACCTTTGAGTGACAAGAGAAAAAATGACATCCTGTGGCAATATAGGATACATTCAATTCATCGATGAAAAAACAATATACAATTTTAACAGAAAGAGAGATGGAAAGAGTCAGGGTACCTTTACCAAACAAAGATTGATGAGGCCCTTTTCAGGGTTAGTCTGTCTGTAGCCTTACTCGTCTCTGACTGTGATCCCTGGAAGATATTCTTGTGCATATGATTCAAGAACAAAGTCAATTGTATAAAGAAGTTTCTGGTGTCTTTTTTTTTTTTTTTTTTTTTTTTTTGCGGTACGCGGGCCTCTCACTGTTGTGTCCTCTCCCGTTGCGGAGGACAGGCTCTGGACGTGCAGGCTCAGCGGCCATGGCTCACGGGCCCAGCCGCTCCGGGGTATGTGGGATCCTCCCAGACCGGGGCACCGAACCCGTGTCCCCTGCATCGGCAGGCGGACTCCCAACCACTGCGCCACCAGGGAAGCCCTCTGGTGTCTATTTTTATCTTAATTTGACATGAATTTTTGCTTTGGGGGCATTTAAAAAAATCTTTATTTGGCTCCCATTTTCTCTTTTTTTTTTCCCCCAAGGTAAAATGATTTATAACCAATATCCATTGATATTTTACTTGAATCTATTTATTTATGATGAAAAGTTTATCCCACGAGTCTCCATCTTTGTGTGCGTCTGTCTTTGATCAGTTCTGGGAATGTGCTCAGAGTTAGCCGCCCAGATCAGCCTCTGCCTTTCTCTGCTGCAAATAAAAACCCTGTTGACAGTGGAGAGCTGTGGGAGTGCAGGAAGAGGTCAAAATTCCTTCAGCAGGAAATGTTGAAGGCATTTGACATGTTCAGAATACTGTCACAGCATTTTAACATAGCTAAAAACTAGCGACTTTAGAAAGCCAATCCCCCATTTATGTTTTTTGAATTTTTTTCAGATGTACGCAAGCTGTGAAATATTAAAGCACGCGCGCGCGCACACACACACACAAACACACACACACTGTGCTCCCATGAGCCTGAGAAACTCTGAACTGGACTTTAAAACTGAGTTTGAGTGGTTTTTTGTGTGCTCCTTTAGTTGCGGGGTAAGGAGGGGCCATTTTTTTAAATTGGTGACTAGGGCAAAAGTTAGGATTTAAAAGGCAAAGAAAATGATAGGCTCCTACAATGTACTGAAAACCAGGTGAAACAAACAAGATGTCTCCTTTTTTCCTTACATCTGTTTGTAAGGAATAACAAACGTACCTCCTGTTACCTAGGCCCAGGAATTACGAGGCCACGTGACTGTACTGTCTGGCAGTAATTCCCTTACCAATGAAGTAAATGTGGAGAAAACTGAGCGTGATGAATTGCCTTTTGATTTGAATTAATCTTCAGCTGGCAAAATACAAAATAAAAGTGGTCATGGGAACAGAGCAACACAGATGTTCAGAAGCTGAGGAAGCAGTCAGCAGTTTGAAAAGAATTCTTCGTACGCCATGCTTCCAAAGATATGGAACCAATGACTCATCAAGTGGGAACTTCAATTTTGGCCCTGGTGGGTGTCAGTAAAGTACAGTTTTACGAAAGCAAAATCTACTCTGCAGCTTCCTCCCAGACCTGTGGTTGTGTATTTCCTAGAATGCTTCAATAACAAGTTTATATAACTTGTCCCAAACTTTGGCAACCAGAGAATAGACTCTAGACCAGCCATAAATGTGAGTAACAGGAAAGAATGTCTTCTATTTAAAGAGGAGTGTTAGTATCTGTTTAGGTAGGAGACAACATTTGAAACCTTTGTAGAAATATAGCTCCCCCCAGCCCCCATCCAAAGTTATAAGAAAGAGAGAAAAAACTTTTATCAGCTATCAGTCAGAACAAGGGGGTATTTGATAACCTTTTGCCTGTTGTACTGAATCCCATCTTAGGATCATAATGATTGCCAGCAGTTTTGTAATTTTAAAATGTTCCAATTCCTATCCATCTCCTAAATATCTCCTAACCCTTCTCTTTGGCTTTCCTATTAAATCATTTTTCCTTTACATTTGTAATTTATTTCAACTCAACCTTCCATGTGGAGGCCTTGACCAAGAAATATGGTGTATCTGAATTTCAATTTCTTATAGAATATATTCTAAAGATACTTATACTTGAGGACTAGGAGAATCCTTTATTGGGATTATTTATCTAAAAGTGATTATAATAATGGGTCTGTACACTTCATAGGTTACTACATCAGCATAATTGCTTGAAATTAGGCAAATCATTGACTTAGAAATGTTTAGAATCCAAAGCAGAGTGATTTGAATGGAGTCAGGCCCTAGTAAGGGTTCACTGAACTTAATTTAGGGTTTGTTGTATTGAAGAAAATGATTTTGAAGTGCTCATCCAGTTTGTCTGGCATGCACACATTGGTGAGTGAAAGGGCTGGTGTGACCTTCCATTTGACAAGATGTTTCTGTGAAGTCTCCTTTTTTGATTTAACAGTGTTGAATTCTAGTCCAGTAAATCAGTGTTAGGAGTTTAAGTAAAGCTTAATGAGTCAGAAAATGGCTTGCATTCCTGGAACCAACACTTTTTAGCCAAATGCCTTTGTACAAGTTTCTTAACCTCTCAAAGCTACTGGTTTTCTTATCTGTAAAATGGGAATTCTATTGGGATGAATTTCATAATCATTAATAAAGCATTTTGCTAACATTATATGTTATGTGCACTCCTTCCCCCTTCCGAAAGCCATCCTCTATGATATGTTTGCTCTATCGTCTTAATTATGCATGCATCCTTTGGAAATATGTAGGGTTACTTTGCATATGTGTGTTTAATTTACATGAAGAAGAGAAGGAAATCTTGATCGATATCAATAGAATATATTGACTTCAAAACTACTACATGCCGCACAAGGATGTTATGAGGCTTAAATAAGATAATGTAAAGAACCTAAGTGCTTCTCAAATTTTGGTTGTTTCGGAGTCTCTCTGATCCTTCCAGGTAACCTTAACACTGTTGCATGTGTATTGAGGATGGGGAGATTATTTTACGGGTCTGAAATCAAGGTTGTGCCATGAATCTTGAGTAGTATTTTCACTTCTGCACATACTTTCACTTGGAGGATGACCTCTTTTGACTCTCTTTCATAATACAGAAAGGAATGATTACCAATCAAACCACTGTGTTCCTTGGAGTCAGAAACTGGCTGGTGACTGAGCCACCCAACCAATGTTCAGCCATTCCTATCAATGTAGCTTCCCTTCCCCTTATTCCAACCTTCAATTTTCTACCCTCCTAAAATAACCTAATTCTGCATGAACACCCATAGCTAGTCTAGTTAACAGTACAAGAGAATAGACATCCAAACCTGGACTCAGATGCCAAGAATTGTATTGATAAGAAGAAAGTGTTTATATACGTTTAGTCTCCCTGTGCAGAACTTCTGTACACAGGATGTTAAACCTCACGCATCATGTGAATTTGACAGAGAATGCCTAGAATCGGCCCTCCTCTTTCTAATATTACTGAGCATTTTGGAACAAATGTTTTTGCTTAGCTATTTGTAGGAGTGATGAATATTTAATGAATTCTTGAATTAAAAAGTGACCCATTGTCATATTAATAGTAAACTTCTAGAAATACTTCATTTAGGTGTGGACTGACATCTTGCCTTTATCAGAGAGACTCAGAAGTGAGTTCTCTGTGTGGCTTGCCCCTGTCCTTCACAAACACACAAGGTTTTGTGTGTCTTAAAACCTGCACTCTCTTCTTTGCTAGTTACCTACCTAGATCTTGGGAAGATTTCTAGTTTTCCTTTCCAAATGTGTCTGTGTTATTTATTTGCAGGGTCACTACCCACAAAGGAATTATTTATATATTTGAATGTTTTTTTACATACTGATACTCAGATTGTATTTTCCAATAAAAAGTCAAAGCATTTCCCCCAAATGACTTGATCACTGAAACGCAATTTCGGTCTGAGAAAAGATTGTCATAGAAGTCTACCAAAGTCTTCCCGGAAATGTTTACCCCTCCTTTCAGTTTACCTGGAAGAGTTTGCTGAAGACAAGGTTCAAAGACTTCAAAAACTTTCCTGAGAGTGCTTTATGTGTGTGCCTCTGATGTGCCTTTGATGTGGATGTAAAGAAAGAAGGACAGACACCGCCACCCCTACCAGCCCGGAGCACACACAGAGGAAGGGAGGGAGTGAAGGATGGAGGGAAAGAGAGTGAATATATGAATATCAGAAAAGGAAGTTGAACATCTGCGCAGGAGATGAGAATCACTACCTTCAATAGAAATTACCAGTTGCCTCTGATTTTTATTTTTCAGTTTACATCTTCTGGTATTGGGTTTTCTGTTTTGTAGTTACTGGTAGCAATTGCTGGTATCTTTTGCCGTCCTAGAGCTTTTAGGATTTGTTTGCTTTAGGACATAGTGAAAAATCAAGAATGCAGCCATGGGGCCAAATTGCATTTTTTCAGACTCATCTCATTCTTGCATAGAAAGAGCCTCAAGGGAAGAAAACCAACTCAGGAAACTAGCTGAACTTTGAGAAAGTACCCAGTTTTTGAAATGCCTCAGAATTTTGGAATAGTTTGTTCTTTCATAATAATGTCAGGGGCATTTGATGTCGAAGTAGAGAGACCTGGAGGTGTTGAATTGCCCTTTGTTTAATCTGGCTAATTTAAAATTTTGTCTTGAACAGTCTAATTCTTTAGATAAAATGAAGCTCAACATTTTATGCAGTGAGACTGACAGTCTCCAAATGCACAATGTTTCCTTCAAGATGCTGTTAAGTAAATTGAATTTCTCTGATTCACTGGAGGTTGTTGGGTTTTATTGATTTTTTTTTCTCACTTTATTATAGGAAGGTGAACTGCAAATGTCAGCTGCCAGAACATGTCCAATAAATACCTGTTTAATTTGTACTGATGATTTAATATTCTTGAATCATTAACTTTTCATAGAGAAAGTAGATATCTTTCTAGTATGAGCCCCATTGAGACCTACAATTATATACGTAATTCTTTAGTTATCAAGATATACCTTCATGAAACATTCTTTGAAAATAAGTTAGATCTTATTTATCTGTGGGGCCTGTCATTTGCTAAGAATGAAGTGCACTCATCAGAGACTTACTTCTTGAGATATAGTTCATGGTAGCTCTGCAGATGGCCCAAAGCTTAATGTCATATATTACTTATAGTATTCATCTATATAATATACTATAATTCATCTATATAATATAATCTATACATTTGAAAGCTTTATTCAGTTCTTTTCTATTTTCTTACATAATTGATTTAAAGCAAATATCTTATTGGCATCTCCTCAGAAGTAGTGATGTACTTTCCATTAATTCTGTGGTGGTTTTCTTTTTCTTAATTTTTCTTCCCAGTGGCAGGCAAAAGTAATCCATGGAACTTTTTTTTATGCTAAAACAGCCCACAAAGGAAATATGTTTGAAAAATTCTCCTGGTCAGAGGTTTCGAATTGTATTTTACAGAATATTGGCATATGAGGACTTTGGGCCAGGTGCAGCTCTGTATTTATGTGAGAAGTATAATTTTTTTGTATCGTGGGTTTGAGTGAGGGTATTATTTCTGCGTGCAGTTCCTCTGTCGTCCTTTGTTTGCACTTACTCTCCCTTTCTCCCCTGCTGAGTGAATCACCCACTAACTTTAACCATTGAAACTGGTCTTAGGTTATCTCTTGCTTCATACCAATGTCTATAATGTTGTGTTCCCTGTTTGGATTTCACCTGCTTTTCACTAAAGAGATTCTTGAGGGATATCTTCCTCCAATACGTGTTCGCAAACCACAGCAGGAGAAGTGCAGGGAGTTTTTCCAAGCACCTCTACTTTGTTTTCTGAAACTGTTATTCCCACATATTTTTCCCACCCACTGCACAGATGCATCTTGGGCTTTTGCATCCTTCCTAAGGGTAGACAGTGTGTTGGGTGGGCTCGGGTACCAATTATAGGGGCTCAACTTCCTGAACTCTGAATCTGTCATCCACATAAGACCTTCAAGCCACCCCCCAGAGCCTCCTCCCTTCTCCCCAAGGGCTTGGCTATTGCCCATGTCTTGCTACTGGTCATCTTCTGCCTCCTTCGGTTTTGGGGGCCTCACTTGAGGCCCTCAGCCCGCAGTAGGAAAAAGTGGCCCCCATTCCTGTTCATTCTTTCTGCTTCTGTGGCCATTGTCAGTGCTTCTCCAGATTCCTCTTGCCAATCTCGTACTGTTTTAAGTGATTTCTATGCTCTTACTGCCATCAAATGTGAAAGAGATTCTTTGGAAAGCTGTTATTAGATCCCCAAATGTCAATCCATTCGGGCTCCTATAACAAAATACCACAGAGTGGGTAATTTATAAACAACAGACATTTAGTTCTCGCAGCTCTGGAGGCTGGAAGTCCTAGATTAGGGTGCCAGTGTGATAGGATGAGGCCCTCTTCTGGGTCGCAGACTTCTTGTATCCTCAGTTGGTAGCAGGGACTGGGGAGCTCTGTGGGGTCTCTTTTATAAGAGCACAAATCCCATTCATGAGGCTCCACCCGGCCCGGAGGCCCCACCTCCTAACACCATCACGCTGGGCGTTAGTATTCCAGTGTGTGGATTTTGGAACACAAACATTCAGACTTTAGCACCAAAAGGAGCTGCCAGCTCTGTCAATTTTTCAGCCTTCTTTCTTGATTTCTTGGACTAAGTCCTCTGGACAAGGTGGAAGATATTTAACTGGTGCCACCAAATGTCACGTTCTAAGGAATATCCCAGTGTATAGCACACACCCCAACTGTCTCCAGTGTGTTTCCCAGAGATGGAGAGAAGTCTTCATCCTCCCTCTTTGGGAATTTTATTCTGGGACCTGAAAATCAGACAAACATTCTCTTCACCTAAAGCATCATGGGGACTAACGCGACATCCCAGATTTCTCAGGGTAGGGGTCCAAAATGAGTGTCCCTTCTCTGCATGTGTTACAAATGGAATTTAAATTCTATAAGCTATAAGTACTTTAACTTAGCAAATAAACAGTTATTTATATTTCAGCTTGTTAGTATATATGCTTGTTTGTGTGTTGGCTGTTTTGAAAGGTAAATCCCTCTAGCATAGATATATCTAGGTGGGAACTTAGATTTTTTTTTAAGACTATGGTTAATTCTCTATGTGTCCAGGGGGCCCGCTAGCATTTGCGTTGTTAATCTTCCATTGATGAGTCCTTTCTTAGACACTACCCAAATGGCATTGAATTCCGCTGATACCAGCTTTCCCAGGAAAAACGAAATCAACTTTTACAGCTGGAAGTAATTTAGTCCTTGGCCTTGAGCTCCTTAACTTTCTATCTTGGGAAAAACGCTTTTTTGATCTAACAGTCTATTGCAAAAACGGTTCAGGCTTCTGTTTACATGATGAAGAAAGAAAATAAATTATATTATTTTATTGGGAAACTGGGACTAAACGCCTTGAAAGTAATTTGGAAATTCCAAACCTTGAACTATTTCATTTCCTTCAGAGGAAAATGCAGATCTGTTATTCTCATCAGACTGTTTATGTTTTCTGTCTTCTTCCAAATTCTCTTAATGAAATTGATTTCTCTTGTTATTAGCTTATCCACACATTAAAGTTTTCCCTGTAAACACTCTTCTTGGTCTCTTAGTCTTTATAAGTGATGAAGCATTGACTTAAAGTAGGGTAGTTTAATTTATGCCGGCTGTTTGAGTGATCTGCACTACATTTAGGGCACTAGCTTTTATGCTTTCTAAAAAGCTAAGGGATGATTTAGTAGGAAGATGATGAGTAGAAGTGATCTTACTTACAAAAAAGAAAAACACCCAAAAAACAAAAAACCTTGAGTGGAATATCACTTTAAAAAAAAAATAGGGGCTTCCCTCGTGGCACAGCAGTTAAGAATCCGCCTGCCAATGCAGGGGACGTGGGTTTGAGCCCTGGTTCAGGAAGATCCCACACGCCACAGAGCAACTAAGCCCGTGCACCACAACTACTGAGCCTGCACGCCACAACTACTGAAGCCTGCGCACCTAGAGCCTGTGCTCTGCAACAAGAGAAGCCACCTCAATGAGAAGCCCGCGCACTGCAACGAAGAGTAGCCCCCGCTCGCCACAACTAGAGAAAGCTCGCGCGCAGCAACAAAGACCCAACTCAGCCAAAAAAAAAAAAAAAAATTAAAAAATAGAGTACCGTTTCCATGGGAGTAAATAAGGACAACCGGCCAGTCTATAATTTCTTCTACAACCCCTGCTATATAGCATTTCTTCTTATGTCATATAAAAGAATTGTATGCAGGAAATAAATGAGGTGCTGATTCATCTGTGCTAAATACTGGGTCGAGGCCAAAAGCATGGGAGCGTGAAAGGCTGGGAGTGAGGCTGGTGGAGTGCTTGTTGGAAATACACTCAAATCAGCTGTCCATGACATGTAGCACTTTTGCACTAAGGGCCTTTTAGGTGAGATAGATAGATAGATAGATATAATTAAGAGTATGTTTATTTTGTGCTGTGCTGTCTAATATTAGGATATTCTTTTGAATAATTTCTTCTTTGAAAAATTAAATGTGACATGAGCATTATGAAGAATGGATATAGGTATATGTATAACTGAATCACTTTACCGTACACCTGAAACTAACACAACATTGTAAATCAACTATAATATAAAATAAAAATTAAATTTTAAAATGTTTTCCAGAAAAATGTATATATCAACAATCCTAACAAAAATGCTGCACTTGGGATTTTCCTTAACAAAACAGGAATATAAAAATGGCCAGTTCACTATAGAGATTCGCTAACCACCTAATGGTTTTCCCTTCATGGAACCAGTTGATTCTCTAACACACCTTTAGCCTTACTTACAGGTTACTTCCCAAAATGCAGGAGTCTTTCTCAAAAACTTTCAGAGATATAATATTGCCAACAGAACAAAATCCAAGTACTCACTGAGGAGTTGTTGTTCAATGATATAGTTTCTGTTTTGCACACTGGAAAACTTCTAGAGATTTTAACACAAAAGTGTGAATGTATTTAACACTGCTGAATTGTACACTTAAAAATGGTTAAGATAGTAAATTTTATGTTGCATGTTTTTCACCACACACCGAAACATCACATACTAAACCTAGCAGTCAAGGGCAGTCGTGATCTGGCCCCTCCACTGTCTTTTCTAGCTTCATCTTTGTTCATTCATTCAGTAGATCTTTTCAAGCACCTATTATATGCCAGAAACTTATAAAGTACAGCAATGATACTTTTACAGCTTTGTTTATGTTACTCTCTTTGTCCTAAATGCCCTCCCAGCTTTTCACCCACCTCTCAATTCTCATTTTTTCTAAACTTTTTATCTTTTAAGATATCATTACACACAACCCAGTGATGAAGCTCTTCCTTTAACTGCCCTATTGTGTTGTGTTATTTAGCTTTGCTTGTTCCCCCAGGCCTGGCCCACGGCTTAGTACAATGTTTTGCATGTAAGAGACACGGAAGAAGCCTTCTTAAATGAAGTGACACTGTTAAAATATCTTGAAAATTATTTTCTTAGTACATACCAAAATACATTGCTTTCATTGTTTTAATATTTTATATCTAATTTACATTTAATTTTAAATTAAATTTATATATAAATTTGTGTCTGTTTATATTTAATATTTATTTCTATTTAATATTTATTTATTTATCTTATCTATTATCTTTTCTTTTTGACTCAAGGGTTCAGTTGCATACCACCGAATGCCATCCATACTTCATTATGAGTATCGCATGTACTTGGACTTAGACTCCGATGAATCAGTGCGGGGATGTAGCCTTGAGGAGAGTAATTAATGAGGGTCACTGCCTTGTTATGCCGTGTTCTGATAACTAGTATCATCTCCTGAAGCAACAGTGCCATTTTATGGGATTTAGATTTCTCTTACCACTTGGGGCTTAGGAATGCATGCACTTTTCCGCCTTGATATTAAATGCATAATTAACTTCTGTGTGTCCTCATCTCCGTTCATCTACTAAGCATTCCAGGGCATTCTTCTTAGAGTAAACTGTATTGAGGACTCGAGTGTTTCTGACCTTGAAGGCTGTGAAGGTGAACAGTTAGCAGCAGCAGAAAGGACCTCTGCTTTGGAGCCTTTGTATTCTGGCTCACACTAAGAGGACTCGTAAGATGGGCCGGGGCCAGGTCCTCCATTCCCCGGAGCCGGAGTGGACATCTAATTTGAAGTAAACATTTTCAGTTATGTCCCTTTTTTCTTTTAAACTTGCAGCTCCATTGAGGTACAATTGACATATAAAATAGTAAGCTATTTAAAGTGTACATCTTGGTGATTTGATATACATTGTGAAAGGATTCTTCCCCTCTAGCTAATGAACGTCCATCACCGTACTAACTTATTCACCCATTTATTCATTCATCTGTTTCTTGGTGAGAACATTTAAGTTCCACTCTCAGCAGAGTTCAGTTTTGTCCCTTTATCGTTCACTCAGCTTTAGAAGGAAAAGTGCCTGACAGCCTCAGAGTTATTAAAACATACTGGAGCTATGGCTTTTTGAGTTAAATTGTGGAGAGGTGTTGAAAGTAAAAGATAACTTTCATTACCTTAAAGTTGCTTTGATCAGATGAAGAGCAACTAACCCTGCCTTTGGGAGCCATAGGGTTCTAAGGGACTTTTCATAACTGTGGTTTCCTAGACTTGCCAAAAGGACTGTGCTTTCTTTTGTTTTGTTTATATATTTTTTTAAGTTTTTAATTGTAAAAAAACACATAACAAATTTCACCAACTGAACAATTTTTAAGTGTACAATTGAGTAACATTAAGTATATCTACATTGCTGTACAACTGATCTCTAGAACTTTTTCGTCTTGCAAAACTGTAATTCTGTACTCATTAAATCATAACTCTTATTTTCCCCTCCCCACTGCCCCCGCTCCTACAAACCACCATTCTGCTTTCTGTTCCTATGAATTTGATTACTTTAGATACCTCATACAAGTGGAATCATACAGTATTTGTCTTTTTGTGACTGCCTTATTCAACTTAGCATAATGTCATCAAGGTTCATCCACGTTGTAGCATGTGACAGGATTTCCTTTCTCTTCAAGACTGAATAGTATTCCATTGTATGTATGAGTGTGAGTGTGTGTGTGTGTGTATACACCACATTGTACGTATTCATTCATCCATCAATGGACACTTGGGTTTCTTCCATCTCTTGGCTATTGTGAATAATACTGCTATTGTCATGGGTGTGCAAATATCTCATCAAGATCCTGCTTTCAATTCTTTGGAGTATGTACCCAGAATTGGGATTGTTGGATCATATGATAGTTCTATTTTTAATTTTTGAGAATCTGCCGTACTGTTTTCCAAAGTGGCTGCACCATTTTCCATTCCCATCGTTGGTGCACAAGAATTCCAATTTCTCCACATCCTCTCCAACACTTGTTATTTTCTGTTTTGTTTTGTTGATAGTTGCCATCCTAGTGGATGTGAGGTGCAAATGTGGTTTTGATTTGCATTTATCTAGTGATTAGTAAAGTTGAGCATCTTTTCATATGTTTGTTGGACGTTTCTATATCATCCTTGGAGGAATGTCTATTCAAGTTCTTTGTCCGTTTTTCAGTTGAGTCACGTGGTTTTTTGTTATTGTAGTTCTTTATATATTCTGGCTATTAACTCATCTGATATTTGATTTGCAAATATTTTCTACCATTCTGTAGTTTGCCTTTTCACTCCATTGATTGATAGGACTAGCTTTAACATTTGATGCCATTATTTGTGAAGGAATTATCTTTCACTGATCTGCTGGTGTATGACCAGTAATTTTTCCTGCCCAAATAAGTACTAACTGTGAAGTCCAGTTCTATGTTGTGTTAAGGTTATCCAACTTCCATAAAACCAGTAACAACAGTAAGAGCAATGTTTTGAAACTTTTCTGTACACTAAAATTTTAATTTAAAAAACTTATTAAGAATGTAATATTGCCATTTGAAGCAACATGGATGGACCTAGAGATTATCATACTAAGTGAAGTCAGACAAATATTGTATGATAGCACTTATGTGTGGAATCTGAAAAAAAATGATACAAATGAATCTATATATTGTACACAACAGAAACAGACTCACAGACACAGAAAACAAACTTATGGTTAACAAAGGGGAAAGGGGA